>NC_031998.1:43652613-43667099 GCF_001879085.1 Nicotiana attenuata
TCCCATTTTTGTTTGTCTAATTAAACTGTTAGTTTTGTGGCAGTAAAGAATATCTTTTTTGTTCTCTTAGATACTTTTGACTTTTCCTTTCTTAAAGCTTTTTATGTTTTGCTCAATAAATAGAGCTTATAAGTCGAAAATGCAAAATTTCTTGGTAGAGAATGCCCTATCTTAGGGTAAGTTTACTAGACGCGAACTCATATTAGTCGGGTCAGTGAACTAGCGACACTAGATGCAACAACAACAACAAAAATTCCAGTTTGATCCCAATATGTGGGGTCTGGGGAGGGTAGGCTGTACGCAAACCTTATCCCTACCTAATGCAGGTAGATAGGCTGTTTCCAATAGACCCTCGGCTCAGGAAGGGCAAGAAGAAGAAGAGGGAAGCAATGAAGGAAGGAAGAAAGATGAAAGAGAAAAAAAGGAGAGATAAAGGATAAGTAGTAGTATCAAATAATAGCAACAGGAAACTATCGACACTAGATGGTTAAATTAAAAAGGCAGCTCTGTGCACAACAACCCGTGGTCACGCAAGGTCCAAAGAAAGCTCTCTGTGTGAACGCGAAATACCTGGTGCACCAAGCTGCTCTTTGAATTTAACCATTTAGATGGTTAACTTTTTTTTTTCCGAAAAAAAAAGGAGAGAAACCTATAGAAGAGATGTATAATGCTTTGGATTCAATAGGTTCTTACAATTTTTTTTTTTTTTTTTTTTTTTTTTTTTTTTGCATTTGTAACGGTATATAACATTAATTTTTGCCTTTTGTGGTAGTCAATTTGAGTAGTTGGAAGGTCACTTGTCATGCATAGAAAACAAAAACGTATAGATTAATATTCATTAATTAGCACTTGATTGATCATTAATCCTACGCTTTTGAAAAAGTCATGATAATATGATGGATACGTTTTAAGTGGGAATTTAATATAGACAAATAGAAGAGAGAACTACATTTAAACTATTTGAATATCTTAATTAGAAAGAGATATTTTCTCTTTTGGAATTACTTTATCAAATTTTTAATTACATGTGTAATTATTTTATTTAAAGTGTTATGATCAATTACAAACAACCCCAATTATTAGTAATTTTATTCTAATATTTCCTGTTTTTAGTACAATTAACTAATAACCTAGGAAAGATGTGTTTATGAGTCCTATTGGGAGACAAACTTAAAATTGTAATTAGAAATGTATGTATGTAGGATAATAAATTCAGAAAAATTTTATACAATTTTGTTAGGTTTCACAGTTAAAACTAAAAGCATTTCAGAATTATTAAAAATCAGGAATATAAAACATTAATTTTCATACTGCCTTGTTTGTTGCCCTTTTGTTCTTTCTTTTTGAAGTAGAATTTTGTGACCAATTGGCACTTTGTATATAGCTACCTTATCAGATACATAATCTCGTTTATGATTGTTAACTCTTTTTTTTTATGCAATCTTCTTTAAATTAAAGAATTCAATGGTATTTGATGTATTTATAGGAATTAGTTAATGCTAATTTTGGGAGAAAGAAAAAGTGACACTTCCTGTTAAATCCTCTAAATGACCTAGAATGCAAGTATAATAATCATTAGGATATATTTAGCACATATATATTTTCGTATCTTGTGTTATTATGTTCACATGGTCTGTAATTGTATTTCCAAATTTCTATCAAAAATATCAGCCATTAGCCTTATATGAATACTTCTCTCACTGAAGACCTTTTAAATAGTAATAATGCAACTTATTTTTTCCTATGAGATGTTACTTAGTAGAATATATTTATAATTAATTGTTTTGATTTTCCATCTGGTATTCGGTACTTGTTGGGCCTTTGATTAATCCGGATTCATTCCTCTTCATCCTCAATGCTCTTTATCAGTAATTTTCTATATTCAGAATTCGATCTAAAAACTCCTTGTTAAGGATGGAGTCGTGGAGGAATCATATCCATCCCGTCATATTTTTGATGGTGTAATGATTATTATGTCGCTCTGCCTCTAATATATATCAAACTCAAAAAACTTTGAAGTACAAATTTGTTGGTATCAATGTGTCCAAAGACGCGTGAAAAAGTTGATTTGGAAATTGTATTATAAAGGGCTAGGAACAAGTCATGAGTTTCAAAATGGAAGAAAAATAAAGACAAATATTTTAGATATTATTATTTTTTTTTTAAAACACTTTACCAAACAAAAGTATCAATTTTAAATAACCATGTTTGTGGGTAAGTGATTTTAGATAAGATACCTTTTATATTGTGGTAAGTAAGATACCCTCTCTTTTGTGGTGTATAGGTTGTAAAGAATCTCTTGTTTGGTCCTCTTATGTACAGCTTATTTACTTACAAGGTTAGCAGTCATGTTTCTGTCAGTTGCTGGCTACATGTTTTTGGTGAGTCCAGCTTGTCAATATACCCACACACTAATAATTTGATGAGACATCCCTCCCACATTGTTTTAATTTTGCAGTGACGTACGCAGGAATTTTAATTTGCATAAACAATATCGATCTATTAATGGTTAGTCTAGCGTATTTCTATGTCGTATTAGTTGGTAGTAGTATTAGTCTTGTACTCTCGTATTCTTAGAGTTCTATTATTATTTGTTGTTTCTTTCGCTTCAGTTAGCTGATTATCTTGTTGATATGTTACTGTTTGTTGATTTTTGCTCCATTTTTCACAGTAGCGAAACCAGAATTTTTATTAAGGGGAGTCAAAATATACGGAAATAAAAAAAACTAAGAAGTCAAGGGGTGTCAATATATAATATATACACATATTTTTTTAAAATTATCTAGCTACACTATAATTTTAATTTCCGACAAAGGGGTGACACCCCTTGGGTGCTTGTGGCTCCGCCACTGTTCTTTCGTTTTTCTTGAGCCGAGAGTCTTCGGAAACAGTCTCTATATATGTCTTCACAAGAAAGGAATAAGGTCTATGTACACACTAACCTCCTCAGACACTACTTATAAAATTACACTAGATATGTTTTGTTGTTGTTATTGTTGTTATTGTCGTAGTATCGAACTATTAGCACAACTTGATTCCTCGTGTGAGTTGAAGTTTGAGTTTGTAGAAGCTCTAAAACTCTACTTATTATTACAAATCGATGTTTATTTTGAATTATTCTCAAACAAAATCCATTTCTAATACTCTTTTGAAATTATCATTATATTTATTTAGTTAATGTTTTGGTGTGTCACATATCAACCTCTAGCGCTCATAGCAAGCGTTTCAAACAATCAGTAATGTGATCGATTTATGTGTACATTAAAACAATTGATGACGTTAGTGATAACTTATAAAATATCTAATAATAATATATAGTATAAGATCACATTCATTTTAAGCTCACCATGTCAAGATCTTAAATTCACCTCTGGATTTTTAGTGGGCGTTTGGACATAAGAATTGTAAAATTCCAAAATTGGGGGGAAAAAAATTTTCAAGTGAAAATGGCATTTGAAATTTAGAGTTATGTTTGGACATGAATATAATTTTTGGGTTGTTTTTGAAGTTTTGTGAGTGATTTGAGTGAAAATTTTGAAAAACAATTTTTTGGAGTTTTTCAAATTTTCGAAAATTTTTAAAATGCATCTTCAAGTGAAAATTGAAAATTTTATGAACAAACTGATTTCGGAAAAATGTGAAATTTTTTTGGAAAAAAGAAAAAAAGATTTTATGTCCAAACGGCTCTAAAGCCCCACAAGCAACAAAAGAAAAAAGGGGAGCGTAAAAATGAGAAGAAAATGCAATTGGTGAAAGGAACAAGATATCATATATTGAGGAGAAATTTTAAATTTATTTTATGAGTGTTAATTGTGTTTGACATGTTCATAGGCTTCAATTGGTGAAAGGAACATGAAATTATGTCTAGGAGCAATTTCAGTTGAACCGTATGAGTTAAGATCATCTACAAAATGAGCAACGTATCAAAGACTTGTTTTTTCTGCAGTATTAAAAGTCTAGAGATCTTACATCTTATATTATCAAACACTAAAAAAATGAAGAAAAAAAAAACAGTCCAGACTCCAGTGCACGAAATATTCCATATTTACGCAGGGTTCGGAGAAAGGCCGCACCCCAAGGGGTATGATGTACGTAGCCTACCCTAATGCAAACATCAATGGCTAATTTCATGGCTTGACCCCGTGACCTATAGGTCACAGGAAAATAACTTTACCGTTGCACCAAGACTCCTCTAAAAACAAAGAAATAAGCGCAAAATATTTGAAGTTATCCCTAATAAGAAAAGTTCCTTACTTTGCATTACTTATCTGATAGTATGTGATGTTGCACTCGTGTGTGTGTCTGTGTGTGCATTTATTTTTAAATTTATGAGCAAGAGAAGAATGTAGGAGTATTAAATTTATGGCAAGTTGCGAGAGAAAATCTGTGGAAAATGTAATTTCTTTGAAATGTAAGCCAACCAAATTTTATGTGGCTGTGTGGCATTCATCAATTAATAGTGAGTTTGCTGTCAATGAATTAAATGTGAGATCATATTCATTCATTTTAATAAATGTTAAAGCAATAAATTTTAGCTGAATTAATGTGTGAGTAGTTTCATTGTGAAGCGAAATATAGGGTTGCCGATCAATTAGGTAAGAGTATAATTTCATGTATTGATATAAAAAAATTTATACCATCATGTCATATAAAAGGCAAATATAAATAATTCTATAGGGTTTAAGTTATATTCTTTGACGATGTTAAGAAAAAATGGCACTATTAGTGAATTTTAATAGCAGTTTATACATTTTACCAATTAGGGCTTATCAAGAGATTTATGTATAGTTACCTTATAAGTCATACGATAGAATTTAAACTCGATTCAATATATGAATTGTTTAACCAAAAAATAAAATTTTAGTCAAAGCTAGAATTTAGAAGAATTAGGGTTACTAATAATCAAAGAAATGAATAAAAGGAAATAATTCTGAGTAGCAATATAATAACCAAGAAAAACAAGTGATACCAATGTATATTTCAATAGCTTTTTCGTGTCCCCTCCGACTGATCATATATCTCCTTTTTATAAGTACCCTTGAGATTGTACGTTATGCCCAAATCATAATGAGGCTATTATGAATAATTAAAACATTGAATGCTACGTTAAACAATCATTACATTGAATATATATATTCCTTAACGGACTCAGCTTTTAATACCCATTAAATGCTGTATCTGCACGCTTTTTATAACCAGATTCATTCCTTCTGATGCCCGGATTTAAATGATTTAAGTAGGTACGGGCGCCGTGCTACTTATCTGATGTCCCGTGCCTCTTCCTCCTTCTTTGCTCGTGTCTGTATTACAACTCTTGAATCGTGCCTAATTATGATTCATTGACCATTTGACCAATCCACGTGTACTGACACGTCACCTTATATGTAAAATACAATTTTTCCCAATACAGATAGTCCCCCCACTTTCCATTTATTCATCAGTTTGAATATTTGGGAAGTGAAATTCATTTAAAAGAGAATTTTTGTCACCATTAATGCTCTGACAGAGTTGACGCCTCACTTATTACTTCCATTTAATGCGCCGGACACGTGTCATCTTCTTATTGGTCCTACAATTGTGCAGCACTTTCTTAGGCTTTCTTTTCGGCTTCCCTGTTCACGAAGTGTCAGTTATCATTGTTATGGACTTTCCATCACTGTATTCTTTCCTTCTGTCGGTTGTTCACTAGTATAAGTATAATTTCCATCCTTGTCTTTTACCACTTAAAGCGTTTTGAACACTTTAATACTTCAAATCTTTTATTCACTTCTTCTTCACTTCAATCTTCTTCGTCATGGCTTCTCCAAACCCTAACCCTAGGAGAACCCCCATTTTAGACAACTTCCCTTATGCTCTTGTTAGACATAGAAGAGGGGGTAGACTCCGTAGCTTGGGGTCTGCTCGTGGTGGTAGCACATCCACTCCTTCTTCTAGCTCGGGTCCTTCTTCTAGGACTAGAGGTTCCCTTTCTCAGAGGTCTTCTTCTAGGAATAAAGAATCCTCTAAGCCCCTTCGTGAGCCTCTAGTTGAAGAAATAGTCCGAACAGAGATTTCTTTTCACCATGATAGAGAATCTCTCAGGACCCAAGTTGCCTCTTTAGATCGTGCTGACGCTTTCCCCACTCAAATCACAGATATTTTAACTCCTATAGTTCGTAAGGATTGTTATTGGAGTGATGATTTTCCTATTATCATTCCTAATCCAAACCAGAGGATCACTTCATACATGATTGGATTCTCTTTTGTTTACACATACCCTTTCACTCTAGGGTTTAAACCGGCCATTGACCCGGTCATTCTAGACTTTTGCCATTTTTTTAACGTATGCTTGGGTCAAATTGGTCCGATTGTTTGGAGGGCTATCGCATGCTTGAGGCACCTCACTAATCTGGCGGAGGTTGAATTTACTTTTCCCCACCTGATTCATCTTTATTCCCCTAGGCTTTTTCGCAACGGCGTGTTTACCCTAGCATCCAGGAGCAAGAGGGTTTTAGTGAGCCCCGAGGATGATAAAGAACGTGGCTGGTATGCTCGGTTTGTTGCTGCCCCCACTAATGGTTTAGTGGGTGAAAATGACGTTCCTTTTCCTGAGAAGTGGAACTTTGCACGTAAGTGTTAAATCTTCCTCGTGCCTATTTCTTTCAGGCTTTGTCAACTTTTCTAATGTCGCTTCTTTTTCTTTTCTCAGCAACCATGGGTGTTGTGGAGACCGTGCCCAACTTTCGTGGTTGGGTAGGAAAATTATTGAAGGCCGCTCCAATGGAGGGTAGGTCGTGGAAAAACCTTTCCAACTGTTACGGTTGGAAAGTAAAAACTCATGGTAATAGTTTTTTTTTACCTTGTCTGTATATAAATATTTTCTTTGTTCTAACTTTTGTCCTTCTTTTTATCAGGATTTGCTATTCGTGGAGTCACCGCAGAGGCGATCATAGCTTCTCGTGACTCTTTGAGTACTCGTACCTCTTCAGCCCAAGATTTATTCTTGGGTTCTTCAAAAAGAAAAGCTACTGAGGAAGAAGATTTAGAGGAAGAAGATGAGGGCTCCCTGGTGACGGGACCACGAGCCAGGAGACGTATCGTCTCTGATGACGAGGCTAAAGTCTCCCCTCATCTGTCTCTTTCTGAGCCTGTTGTTACTCCAGTTATCATTCCTGATGATGATGACGTCTCTCCTCACGACACTCATGAGTCTGTCGATCAACTTTTTGTTAGTGGTTTTGGTAGTGGAAACTTGGGACCTGTTCTAGACGAGCTTCCCCTATCTTCCTTTTCATCTCCCGTACCTGTGATTGCTTCTTTACCTTCATCAACTGTTGCTCCTGTTCCTTCTTCCACTGTTTTTATTCCTTCCACCGCTCCTCCTTTGGCAATTCCTCCACCTATCGTTCACCATGCGGAGGTGGGCTCTTCAAGTAGGAGTACTGCTATGAGGAGCGTAGCCATTGAGGTTCCTGCTAACAACAGCCTCTTGAGGAAGTCCGGTCAAGCTGATATTTTGCTCGAGCCTTTGATTGGCCCCATCGAGAAAGCAAAGCTTGAAAGCCATAGCAACTTGACCCTCAAGAATGACATAGTGCATGCCACTTTAAAGGTATTTTTCTTTCCTACTTTTCTCCATTCTGTAAAAATTTTCGACTTTGGGATTCTTACTTCTCCCTTTTTTTTTACGTAGGCCAATCTTATTGGCACTGAGCTGATGAGCAGAATCTCCCTCTTGATGCAGAGAAGGCTGCCCGTGATTCTCAGTTGGAGGCAAACAACTGGAAGGAACAGTTTGACAACGCTCAAATCGACATGGAGGATTTACAAGAGAGAAGAAGTACCTTAGAACAGCAAGTACGAGCATTAACTTCGGAGCTGGCGGTTATCAAGGCTTCATCGNGAATCTCCCTCTTGGAGAAGGTAGCACGTGATTTGGAGAAGGCTGCTCATGATGCAGAGAAGGCTTCCCGTGATTCTCAGTTGGAGGTAAACAACTGGAAGGAACAGTTTGACAGCGCTCAAATCGACATGGAGGATTTACAAGAGAGAAGAAGTACCTTAGAACAGCAAGTACGAGCATTAACTTCGGAGCTGGCAGTTATCAAGGCTTCCTCGAGCCAAGCTAAGAAGGAAAAAGAACGCCTTGAATCCTCCTTTTCAGAACAACTATCCAAGGCTAGCGAGGAGAATAGGGCATTAAAGGCTCTGTTGGTTCAAAAAGAAGTTTATACTGGGGAACTTGTGCAAAACCTAACCCAGGCACAAGAGGAACTTCGAGTTTCTGTTGATAAGTACATGCTTTAGAGAGCTCACATGCTTCCCTTCAAACTTCTTGTAATTCTGCCTTGGCTGAGAATGAGGAGCTCAAAAGTGAGGTCGCTGCTTGGGAAAAGGATTATGAGATCCTTGAAGAAAAATTTGACGTTGAGGTGAGTTGGGCTTTTCTGAATTCCCGTCGTGATACCTTACTTGAAGTTGGGCAAGAAAGTTTTGACCTGGAGGCTGAATTAGCTAAGGTCAATAAAACCATAGAACAAGCTCAGCAACCGTATTACTTTCCTTCACCTGTGATTGAAGCTCCCGTGGTTGAGGTTCATGCGGTTATCGCATCTTCTTCAAGCCCAATCGAGCCCACTGCTTCAAGCCAAGTTGAAACTACCTCTGCTGAAGCCCTTACTCAAGTCGAGCCTGTTGTCGCCGTTGAAGCTCCTGTCCAAGTTGAGCCCGTTGTTGTTGATGCTTCTTCTTCAGTTCCTACATCTTCTTAGAAAATTTATTTTGAATTCCTTGTTTTTGCTGCAGGTACCTCTTTGGAAAATCGTGTTAGAAACCCTTGGCTTCATCTAAGGGTTTATTTTTAGAACGCAAGTCCCCAAGTCTTTTGTGGGGCAATTCTGTATAAACAATTTCACATTTGTTTGATTAAGTTCGCACTTAATCTTAAGTATTTAAGAAGCTTTTGATGTTATTATCTTAGACTTCTGTTTATTCTATTCTTGCCTTTATTTTTTAAGGACTTATAAAATAGCTTGCATTTTTGCTCTTAAAAAATGCTTCTGTTAATCTCATGACTAAATAGTTTTAAACATGAGTTTTATAAAAGAGGGCCCTTTTATATTTTGACACTTAATGAAGAAGACGTCTCAACTTCATAATGGTGTTAACATACGATAAAAGAAATAGGAACACACATGTTTCTTTGGAATAACATTGACAAGTTTTTATTTTGAGCCTTGACAAGTTTTGAATAACATCTTACATGTATTTGAATTACATCTATAATTTTCTCGTAACTGTTTTTCCTTGTAACAGATTTTTAAGAAAAAATAATAAACACGAGTTTTTTCTTTATAACCCGTTTTAGAACAATAAATGCAAGGTTTTTCTTTATAACCTGCTTTAGAACAATAAATGCAAGGTTTTTCTTTACAACCTGCTTTAGTACATAGCTTTTACCCTAACTACAGTAAGGTTTTCTTTAGCCTTGGCTCATGACTTCATGTGACTTTTATTACTCTGCACTTGACTTTTTCAGGCTTGATTTTTCTTCAATCTTCTCTGCCTTCTTTATATATACTTGTGTATATTATGTATTCCCCCAAGTATTTGAGTGTTGAAGTATGAAGCCTCGAGCACTTGATGGTTTCTCTCATTTGGTCCTTTTCCTGAAAAGGAAATACATACGGGACTCAGAGGTACGATTATAGATGAAGACTGCTTAACCCGTTTAAATTTCTATCAGAATAATTGTAACCCTAGGCCAGGAATTTTAGGTTATTCCGTGTGCCTTACAGGTCGTGACTCATCATTTAGTACGGGCTAGCTTTTTGCCTATCATCTAAAATCGTTAGTAAAATTTTAACAACTCAAAAAAAATTAAATGTAAAATGGTATACCTGACCATGGGTATTCCTTAGAAGTAATATCTCTTCAAATGAACAGCATTCCAATGTGAAGGTAGTACTTTGCCATCCACTGTCTCCAATTCATATGCTCCTTTGCCTGCAATATCACGAACTTTATAGGTTCCTTCCCAAGTTGGACTCAATTTACCCGTGTTGGCTGCCTTTGTAGACTGGAAAACCTTTTTAAGTACGAAGTCCCCAACTTTAAAGAATCTGAGGCGTGCTTTCCTGTTGTAATATTGTTCTATGACTTGTTTTTGTGCTGCCATTCGTATTAATGCAGCTTCTCTCCTGCCTTCCAGTAGATCCAAATTGACCCGCATCTCTTCGTTATTAGATTCTTGTGTCGCTTGCATGAATCGTGTGCTTGGTTCTCCTATCTCAACTGGAATCAAAACCTCAGCTCCATAAACTAACGAAAAGGGTGTTTCTCCTGTGCTCGTTTTTGCTGTTGTGCGATATGCCCATAAAACACCAGGTAGCACCTCTGGCCAATTTCCTTTTGATTCTTCCAAACGCTTCTTTAAATTATTGACGATAACCTTGTTTGTAGATTCTGCTTGCCCATTACCTACGGGATGATAAGGTATGGACGTAATGCTTTTAATTTGCCAACTTTGAAAAAATTCTGTGACTTGAGCTCTAATAAATTGAGGACCATTGTCACATACGATATCCTTTGGTACGCCAAATCGGCATATAATGTTTCGCCAAATAAAATCTTTGACTTCCTTTTCTCGTACCTGTTTGAAGGCTCCTGCCTCTACCCATTTAGTAAAATAGTCAGTAAGTACGAGCAAAAATTTTACCTGTCCTTTTGCTTGTGGTAAGGGACCCACGATATCCATTCTCCACTTCATGAATGTCCATGGTGCGGTGACCGGATGTAATAACTCCGCAGGTCTATGCATGTTGTTACCGTACCTTTGACATTTATCACATTTGGCCACGAAACTTTCCGCTTCTTCTTCCATTTTTGGCCAATAGTAACCTGCCCTGATTAAGGTTCTTACCAATGATCTTCCTCCAGCGTGATTTCCACAATGCCCCTCATGTATTTCCCTCATTATGTATTCTGTTTGAGAAGGACCGAGGCATCTAGCTAAGGAGGCACCGAACATTTTACGATATAAGTTGCCTTGATTTAAACAGTAGCGAGCAGCCTTTTTGCGAAGTGCATGGGCTTTTTTCTTGTCATCAGGGACGGTTCCATACTGCAAAAAAGCTACAATCTCGTTCCTCCAATCCCAGGTTAAATTATTAAAATTTACCTCATTCTTGTCAGGGTCGAGAACTGAATGAAATAAATGAATAACTGAGGTATTTGCATTGCTTGCCACGTCAGCCGCAGATGCGAGATTAGCTAAAAGATTTTCATCCCTTGGTATTTGTGCAACTTTCCAAGTTTGAAATTGCCTTATTAGCTCCCGCACCTTTTCTAAATATTGCTGCATCCTTGCTTCCCTGACTGTATAAGTCCCCAGCATTTGATTAACCACGAGTTGCGAATCACTCTTGATTATAATCTGATTTATGCCAAGTTCTCGTGCCAGTTCTAAACCTGCAATCACAGCCTCATACTCTGCCTCATTGTTAGTTATTGAATGACATTTGATAGCATGTCGAATGGTTTCACCCGTAGGTGGTACCAAAACGATCCCTAAACCTGCTCCTTTTACATTAGATGAACCATCAGCGAATAAAGTCCAAGTTCCTGGATTAGCTCCATTGAGCACCTGTAATTCTTTTTGTGCTTCTGATTGCATGTCGTGGCTAAAATCAGCCACGAAATCAGCTAACACTTGTGATTTTATAGCAGTTCTAGGTTGGTACGTGATTTCGTATTCACTTAACTCTATTGCCCACTTAGCCAACCTACCTGATAATTCATGCTTATGCAATATATTACGTAAAGGATAGGCGGTTACTACAGCAATATGATGACACTGAAAGTAAGGCCTTAACTTCCTAGATGCCATGATTAATGCAAGTGCAAGCTTTTCCAATTGAGGATACCTCGTTTCCGCATCTAGCAAAGATTTACTAACATAATAGATAGGGGATTGTTTACCTTGTTCTTCTCGAACCAAAACCGCACTTACCGCTACTTCTGAAACAGCAAGGTAAATGAGCAGTCTTTCCCCAGCCTTTGTTTTTGCTAGTAATGGTGGATTTGATAAGTACACTTTCAAATTCTTGGTTGCTTGCTGACACTCTTCGTTCCATTCAAAACGATCCTGCTTCTTAAGAGCTGAGAAGAATTGAAAACATGTCTCTAATGATTTAGAAATGAATCTTCCCAAGGCTGCAATCCTCCCTGTTAATCTTTGAACTTCTTTTTTGCTTGTAAGTATTTCAGGGATTGCCTCAATGGCCTTAATCTGTGCAGGATTCACCTCAATACAACGGTTAGAAACAAGAAAACCTAAAAATTTACCTGATGCCACACCAAATGCACATTTTTCAGGATTTAACTTCATGTTATATTTTCGCAAAATTTTAAAGGTTTCAGATAGGTGCAATATATGATCTCTTGAATGCTGAGTTTTAACAAGCATATCATCTATATATACCTCCATAGTTTTTCCCAAATGTTCTTGAAACATTAACTTCGGCCAACACACAAGATGAGACTTTACCACCGTGAACTAACCTCTGATACGTTGCTCCTGCATTCCTTAGACCAAAGGGCATTACTTTATAACAGTAAGTCCCCCTGTCTGTTATGAAGGAAGTTTTTTCTTTATCTCCTGGATCCATTTTAATCTGATTATACCCTGAATATGCATCTAAAAAACTTAATAGTTCATGACCTGCAGTTGCATCAATCAATTGATCTATGTGTGGCAGTGGAAAAGAATCTTTAGGGCAGGCTTTATTAAGATCTGTGTAATCTACACAAACTCGCCACTTACCGTTCTTTTTTGGAACTACAACAGTGTTGGCTAACCAGTTAGGATACTTTACCTCACGAATAGAGCCAATTTTTAGCAATTTTTGGACTTCTTCTTGAATCACCTGATTCTTGAAAGTTCCTTGCTTTCTTTTCTTTTGCTTGACTGGAGCATATGAAGGATCTTCATTTAGTTTATGAGTCATCACCTCCGGTGGTATACCTGTCATGTCAGTGTGGGACCAAGCAAAACAGTCTGTGTTAGCTTTTAAAAATTTAATTAACTTACGCTTCACCTCCGGGCTAAGATTAGCTCCTATATACACTTTTCTTTCTGGACAGTGTATAAACAAAACCACAGCCTCCAGCTCTTCTATCGTCGTTTTGATGTTTTCATTTTCCTCTGGTTCTTGAATGGAATCGGGCCTTGAATCTACATCTGTTTGTTCTCGTTCAGTTGAGGTTGACGCTATGTTATCCTCAACTGAATTCTGTAATTGCTATTTTTCTTCACCCTTCGTGCTTGAGTCTGCCACGGAGTTGATGTTCCTAGATGTCTGTTGGTCTCCCCTGATTTGACAGATTCCCCATGGCGTTGGAAATTTAATAACTTGATGCAAGGTTGATGGAACAGCATCCATGTCATGGATCCATGGCCTCCCAAGAATCATGTTGTAAGCCATTTCCATATCTACGACCTGAAACTTTGTGTCTTTGATGACTCCTTCAGCAAATGTGGTGAGCGTTACCTCTCCTTTTGTAACGACGCTGGAATTATCAAACCCAGATAGAGTATGTGCCTTTGGTATTACTTTTTTCTTCAGCTTGCATCTCACGCAATACTCGTATCAAAATAATGTTCACAGAACTACCTGGATCAATCAAAACTCGTTTCACGTTAGTGTCATGTACAAGTAAAGATATTACCAGTGCGTCGTTGTGTGGAGTTAATAGACCCTCGGCATCTGCATCATCGAACGTAATATTTTCTCCCTCCAAGACATGTCGAGGCCGCTTCCCGTGGGTAACTGTTACTTTTGAAACCTTTTCATATGATACATCGTTGATCTCTTCACCCCCACTTATAACGTTGACAGTTCTCTTGGGTGAAGGTGGTTTTGGAGGCTCTTGCCTATTCTTCATGTATGCTTGTTTACCTTTCTCACTGAATAACTCAGTGAGATACCCCTGTTTTAGCAAATGATCAACTTCACCTTGCAAAAACCTGCAATCTGCTGTTTTATGCTCGTGATCGTTATGAAATTCGCACCAATGATCAGGGTTTCGTCTGTTTGGATTCGATCGCATTTCCTTTGGCCACCGTACCTTATCTCCATGCTCCTTAAAACAGCTACGAGTTCAGAGGTGCTTACGTTGAAATTGTAACCACCGAACCTTGCCTTTAAACTTCTATCATCATCTCGTGGCTCGCGTGTGTTTCGATCATTCCCAAATCTGGAAGACGAGCCCGATTCTTTATTCCTTGATCTGTGATCGTACCTTTGATTGTCTTGCTTTGATCGTGAGTCTTTCCCGCAGGTTCCATGTATGGATCGTACCTGTTTTTACCGGATCTTTTTTCATTTTCTGCACGTCTTGAGCTTACTTTTTCTTCTTTTTTATGTCGTAAAATAATATCTTCTTCAATCCTCATCTTTGTACTGTATCTGTTATAGACGTCATTCCACGTTGTTGCTGGAAATTCT
>NC_031998.1:43667110-43710712 GCF_001879085.1 Nicotiana attenuata
TGTATAAATCCATCATTGTTTTTCAAATATATGCATGTCCTATATTATCACAAGGATATGTTGTAGCGATTCTTATGTTTAATGGTCTATTTCAGATATGGCTAAACAAGGACACAATCAAATTAATCCAACTACGAGTTCTCAAATTCAACAAAGGGGACAACGTAGAAGGTTTCGCCGTCGCAGCATTTATTCCTATAATAAATCAGACTCAAAGGCTGAAGTTATCAGGAAAATCCCAACGGCGATACAAAATAAGTTAAGAGATCGAAGGGCTAAAAGAAGGGAAAGAGAAAAAAAATTTAGAGAGCTTAGGCCTTCATTAGACGAACAAATTAGAAATTATCAAATTACTCGAGATGAACTAATTGATTCTATAGACAAAATTATACTATCTGATTGGGAAGCTTTAGTAATTTTAGTAGATTCACTTGGTCAACCGTTAGGTACAATTTTAACTGACATTTATCACGAGGTTTGGCCAAGTGAACCTTTTTGGGTTTATGTTGTTAAATTTGAAGCTGAGTGGGAGAACCGTCTGTACAACTACCTTTAAATTTACAATGAATGAAAGTTTGTTATTTGTTTGCAACATTATCTGTCATTTTACTCTATTTGTTTCTTAAGAGTATAACATAAAATACAAAACATAATGGAATAACACTAAATTCTTCCTTTAAATAAGGCAAGTTTAACAAGATACCCAATGTCTTAAATAAGAAAAAACATTACTTTACGCTCTTTAGTTCATTATATATAATTCTCATGTATAGTAATACTTTACAATCTGTTTTGCCTATTTTCAAATCAAATATTTATGAGGAATATATTTTTATTTACGTAGTTACAAATATTAATTCATCCAAAATATACTTGCACTACAGTATATCTTTATAAATTAAAATATTAACTTAACTTAAGTTCCTTTCGATAAGTAAAATTAAACATAGATATTTATATTATTCATACGAAGCAATGGTTTCGGAAGTAACATACAAGAATAATTTGTACACGACTTGATTTTCGTCCCATGGCGTATACAACTTCGAGTATAAAGTTTTACAAGACGGTCTCCTACAGAGGTTTTTATGTATATATCAATTTGCCATGGTAGATTATAAACATTAACAGTATTTGGAATCACTATAATAGGTATTCCCATCCTTTATGCAATTTTCTTACTGTGGTTGAAGGTGGATCCATTCTCTTCTCTTACTTCATATGATAATAAACTACATCTTACTACTGTATTGCGATGAATTATGAGTAAAATTGAAAGGTATCACCTACAAAATATATTTAAAAAAACCAGCAGCTATTGTTCAGAATCCATATCACACAACACCTATAGGTAGAGTTGAGCATTCACCAATTACAAAAACTCCTAACATTACAACATATGCGTTAAAATAGTTTCATGATGGTAGGTGCATGCTAATCTCCAATTAAAAAAAAAAATTAACCATTTCTTACAAAGACCATCTTCTTGGAAACGATATATTCTGTCGTACAATCCACATTTTTTGCAATAAAAACAACAATTGTTCCATCAATGTGGAAGGCATGCACCTTATAATTCAATGTTGGAATGAGTGTAGATACAACCACAGTCTTACATAACAACATTTGCGAGGGACAGTAAAAGTACTATCTGATATTTCTCTGTTGCTCAGACCATTTGTTTTTTTCTTTACTGCTCTTCGTTGATACTCTATAAAAAAATACAGCTAATACATCAATTATCAAAGATAAATACTTTATCTATCTGTCAAGTTGATTCATTTCATCGATGAACATAAATAAGGTAAACAATGAAATGCTATTTAATATGACTTCATGCGTTATAAATTATACTCAAAATTTTGATGTTTGACTTTATAATTTTCGTTATAGGTGTTGGAGATCACCATACGTCTGAACTAGCTTCACAGGTTTTGGAAAGTTTCTTCAAATACTACTGTCATGCACTTCATTCATACGTAGCCACCTATATTACTCTCAACAAAATTCATCTATTTATTTTTAATTTTACTCCTTTTGTATTCGATCGCTAATTCTAATTTGCAATATACATATTTTTATTATCTCTGTACACTCTTCTTTTCTTATAATTTATCCGCGCATCGCGCGGGTACTATACTAGTTACATTAAAGACATGAACTGGCACAAGCGTTACCAATTGGAACTTTGTGTTAATTACGATATACATGTACAACTTTACATTCGAGGTCAAAATATAAAGAAAATAAACATACGAAAAAAACAAGGAGGTTCTATATATATATATATATATGTCGCGCGAACCAGCCTAAGATAGGGCTGGCTCTGACGAGTGCCATCTCTTTCGATCTGGCTCAAATACCTATATATATATATATATATATATATATATATATATATATATATGTTAACCAGTGAATTACTATGATAAACTTCTTTTTATGTTTAATCATGCATCACGTACCCAAAACTTATTGTTTCAGACTAGTCTGAATTCGACGAAGAAGTAAAGCGCTTCTTATTAACGAATTTTTTATTTTATTTTCAAGATTCGAATACGTGGCCTACTAAATTAAACTTAATTTCTTCTTGAGGTGGTTTAACTTCATGCTAGCAAGTACATAGAAATTTCTTCATGTTACATATATCTAGAAAAATCAAAGTCAATCGTAATACATATTATATGCACACAAAATCCACCCACCCCCACCCCTACCCCCGAAATAGCCACCCAATCAACTTTACTTATATTGAAAACGACTTCTTTTTTTATAATATGGACTAATGTTGTCGGATCAATCATGCAATACTTAAAAAAGAACAGAAAAGGAATTATTAGGAAAATATTTTCGTAATATGTACCCACCGTACGAGTCGCGCAAATATTTGTTTATTTTTTACTCGTACGTGAGAATCTTCTTTCAGTCTCTCTCGTCTTTGTTATTAGGTGAAAATTAAAATAATTAAAGTGCTCGGTGTTTCGTGCAGCATCCTCAAATTAATTACAAGAAATGAGGGAATGCCAAAATTTACCTGTAAGCTGTAGCTACTACGTCTAATACAGTATCAAAGTTACTGAATTTGAACGGGTCATTAATTAAGTCCGCTAGCTAGTGAGTGGTTCTTTCGGGCAGGAAGCAGGCCGGGCCCTACGAGTGGGCATTTCTGCAACGCAAATATTATTATTCGACACTAGCAAAGCAAAAGTTTCATCAGTTCAAATTGAAAATGCATGCATAGATAGTAATTCCATCCATTAACCTGCCAATGTTTAGCTGTTACACAAAGGAGACTTTGACTTCTAGTGGTATTAATTTATTTTACATTAATTAATTTTCCCTTAACCCTTCTCCTTTTCTCTATTTACGTCCCCCCACCCCCTCCCCTAAAAAAAAAGGAAAAATTACTTCGTAATTTTAAAAAGTTTTTTTTTGTTAACAAGAAAACCCACAATCATTATTTTTGGGTGCGCATAGGTTTTCTGTATAATAGCGCACAAATAATACAGGAGACTAAATCGTATTAGGCAAACTTCGTGCGACGGGAAAGCATGCAAATGAGTTTCAAACCCCAAGTCTCTCATTTGGAAATCTCGATCTCAACCAACTCGGACACCCCCAAGATTAAAAAAAACAAAAAGATACAAGTGTTCAAACAATGTATAATAAAAGAAAAGATACAAAGGTTAGATAGCTCTTGGCTCTTTACAAAATGAAGTGTTTAACCAGAAAATAGGAATTTCGGTCAAAGCTTATTTTTAGAAGAACTCGGGTTACTGATAATCAAATAAAGAAATAATTGTGCAATGAGAAAGGAAAAGTTAGAATGAGAAATAGCAGAGTAAGCAATATAAAGCAATGTAAATAAGTATATTCCAATAATAATCAGTGTGTCCATACAAATGTTATTTCTCTCCCTTTTGTAGCCTTTTCTAGGTACAACGTTTCTTCCCTCTTTTAATGAAGTCATAATGAGCAATTAATGATATTAATGAAACGTTATAATTGACAATCGTAACTGTTTCATGAAGATTGTGTAACGTATGCTCATTAATTGAAGGTTAACGAATCTGTACTTTTTGTTGTCTTGGTTCATTCTGTCGGTATCTCTTCAAATTATAAAGAGACTCGAGAAACCGTTTCTTCTTGCCTTTTAGACGCCTTGCTCGTGCCTATCAAGACTCGTATCCCTTTAAGTACTTTCCTCCAGCTGTCGCTTTTCTAATGATCCACATGTCTTGCCATGTCAGCCATATAATTAATTCCACGTGTAACATTTATTTTTCCCCAATACAGATAGTCCCCTCACTTGCCAATTATTCAGCAATTGAATATTTGGAAAGTGGATCTCATTAAAGCGGGAGTTTTTGCCGTCGTTTCCCTCATATCATTATGCCTTCTTCTGAACTGACGCATCGTATGTCACTTTCATTTAATTCGTGTGACACGTGGTGTCCTACGATTGGTTCTGCAACTCCTCAGCGTCTTTTAAGGTTTTTTTACGGCTGCATCAATCACGAAGTGACAATTTTCATAATGACGTTTCCATCATTACCTTTTTGTTTGACGGTTGCTTCCGACTATAAATACACCCTTTGTCTTTTCTTTCACAAAAAAGTTTTCCATATCTTGCAATTCAATCCTTTCTTCTTCTTCGTACAACTATGTCTTCTTCAAACCCTGATCCTCAAAAGGTTCTTATTGTAGATAAACTTCCCCTTGCTCCTACCAGAAGCAAGAGAGGTGGTAAGCTACGTAGTTTAGGGTCAGTTTCTATATGAGGTTCTTCTTCTCAACCTAGTTCTACTCCTCCATCGTCTTCTGGAACTAGGGCTTCTTTTTCACATAGGTCTTCTACTAGAAGTAGGGATTCCAGCGAGCCAATTCGTGAACCTACAGTAGACGAGATTATCCCTGCTGAACTTTCTTTTTATTCTGATAGAGAGTCGATTAGAAACTACCTCTATGTCCTCTCATGATCGTGCCGATGTTTATCCTTCACAGATTACTGAAGGTTTGATCTCTATGGTTCGTAGAGATTGTCATTGGAAGTTTGATTTCCCAATTCTGATCCCCAATGCAAATCAAAGGATCACTTCTTTTAAAGTTGGCTTTTCTTTCGTGTATATGTATCCCTTCACATTAGACTTTAGACCTCCTATTGACCCAGTCATTATTGAATTCTACCGCTTCTTCAATGTGTGTTTAGGACAAATTGGCCCTATTGTTTGGAGGGTTGTTGCATGTTTAAGATACTTGGCTAATTTGGCTCAATTACCTTTCACCTTTTATCATCTAATCCATCTCTACTCTCCTAAATTGTTTCGCCATGGGATTTTTACCCTGGTGGCGAGGAGTAAGAGAGTTTTAGTCAGCCCTGAGGACGATAAAGATCGTGGCTGGTATGCCCGATTTGTTGCTGCTCCTACGAAAGGATTAGTAGGTGAAGAGAATATGCCCTTCCTTGAGAAGTGGAACTTTGCACGTAAGTTTTCTTTACAACTTTCCTTTTTTTTAGAGCTTGTACTTCCCGTGGCTGTTTTACTTTTCCTTTTCAGCAACCATGGGAACTGTTGAGGAGATTCCCGATTTCCGTGGTTGGGTAAAAAAATTATTGACAATTGCTCCGATGGAAAAAAGGTCTTGGAAGTACCTTTCAAGTAGATTTGGCTGGAAGGTTAAGACCCACGGTAATTTTTTTTATTTTCTTCTTTTCCTTCGTTCGTTCTCTCTTTTGAATTTATTAACCCTTCTTTTTATCAGGGTTTTCTATTTGAGGTGTGAGTGCTGAGTCAATCCCAGCTTCTAGACTTTCTTTAGCAAGAGCTCAGGAGATAATCTTGAGTTCTTCATCGAAAAGAAAAGCCTATAGGGCTCAGGATTCTGAAGATACAGAGGAGCGAGATGGAGGCTCATTAATTCGTAAGCCACGAGCCAGGAGACGTGTCATTTCAGATGACGAAACTACTCCCCCTCCTCGTACTGTCTCTGTGATCGAGCCTGAAGAAGCCACTGTAGTGAGTTCTGATGAAGAGACGCCTGCTGCACCTCGTGACTCTACTGAACACCTCTTTTCACGTGGTTTGACGATGAAAACTTTGATTTGATTCCGAGGAAGCACCACTTGCCTGTTTTCCTGTGTCTGTTCCAATGGAATCCCATTTGCATGTTCCTACCGTTGTTGTTTCTGCTCTGCCCGAAACTATTATGACTTCTTCGACAGTTCCTGCTGCCAATATTTCTCGTACTGAAATTGATTCTATAAGTGGAAGCAGAGCAATGAAGCAAATTACCATTGAGGTTCTTGCCGATGGTAATCTTCTGAAGAAGTCAGGCTAGGCTGACGTGTGGCTAAAACCCTTGATAGGTCCGGTTGAAAAGTCAAAACTGGAAATTCATAGTTCTTTGACTTGGATGAATGACATTGTACAATCATCTTTGAAGGTATAAACTCCTCTTTTTATCTTATGTAATTTTCCGTTATTTAGGAACTCATCCTTTTCTCTTTATATAGATCAGCCTCATCGGTACGAAAATGATGAAAAGGGTTTCCCATACGGAGCAGTTGATGCATGACTACCATACTGAGGCTGATAATTGGAAAGAACAATATGAAAGTCTCCAGCTCGAGATGGAAGTTTTAGAGGAGAACAAATGTACCTTAGAGAAGCAGATAAAAGTTATGGCATCGGAATTAGCAGTTGAGAAAGCCTCTTCCAACCAAGCGGGCAAGGACAAACACCTTCTTGAGTCGTCTTTTGCTGAACAACTTTCTAAGGCTATAGAAGAGATTAGAGGTCTGAAGGCCCTGTTGGACGAGAAAGAAGTTTATGCTGGTGAGCTTGTTCAAACACTCACCCAGGCTCAAGAAGATATCTGGGTGTCTTCCGAAAAAGTTAAGTTCTTGGAGAGTTCGCTTGCCCCCTTACAGGCTTCTTATGATGCTGCTTTAGCCGAAAAGGAAGAGCTTAAGAATGAAATTGATCTCAGGGAGAGAGATTATGAAGCTCTTGAAGACAAGGCTGCTGTTGAAGTAAGTTGGGCCTTTTTGAACGCGCGCCACGATACTCTTATGGAGGTAAGCCAGGAAGGCTTTAACTTGGATGCTGAGATAGCAAAGATTAAGGAAACAATTGAGAAAACTCAGCAAAGCCAAAGTTTTTCTTCACTCGTGGCTGATACTCGCGAAGGTGATGAAGTTGATCCTGGTGTAGTGGTTATTCAAGCCCCTTCTAATCAAGTTGAACCTTCTGCTGCTGATGATGCCATCTTAGATACTGATTTAGAACCTGCTTCATAGTGAAAGTTTGATTGTGAAGTCAACTAGTTTTTTTTTTATTTTATTGGTGGAATACTTGGTGGTTTACCCCTGGTCCCATTTAGGGGTAATGTTTTTTTGGTAATATCATACCCCAGTCCTTTTCGGGGGTTTCTGTAAGGACAATTAAGTAGGAACTAAGCATACTTAGTTTTAACTAAGTTATTTAAGATATTATAAAGTTTTTTCTCAACTTTTATGATACATTTGATTTGAGTTTCTGTTCTACTCCCTTAGTGGTTTGCCCTTGCCTTTTTCTTTATAGGTTTAGGGCCTTGTTTCCCACTTCAATTTTAATGTGGGTTTTTATTTTACCCTTTCAACTCTTGCATTTAAAAATGCTTTATTGATTTCATGGCTTTTTGAATCAAGCACGAATTATAAAAGCGGGCCCTTTTATATACGACACTTAATGAAGAAGACGTCTCAACTTCATAATGGTATAAACTTACGAAAGAAGAAACAGGAACACACATGTTTCTTTGAATAACTTTGAAGAAAGTTTTATATCATTCGAACTTTCAAACTAAACAATACTTTACACGTGTTTAAGTATCATCTATAATTCTTTCATAACTGTTTTCTTTACAACAGATTTGTTAAAAAAGATATTGCCTTTAACCTAAACATTCGTAAGATTTTGGAATTTACATCCACGAGTGTATTCTTCATAGGTTTTTGAATCAGGCTTGTGTTTTTGACTCGTTGCTTTGCTCTAAATTTTTGATTTGTTGGGTAGACTTCTGGCTTTGACTTGAATTCTAATTGTTCCAGTCTTTCTTGCCTTCCTTACATATATATGACATAGTCCCTCAAGTATTTGAGCTTTGAAGCATGAAATCTCGAGCACTTGATTATTCCTTCCACGCGGTCCTTTTCTTGAAAAGGAAAAACGTACTGGACTCGGAGGTATAATTTAGATGAAGACTGCTTAACCCATTATATTTCCATCAGAATAGTTGTAACCCTAGACCGGGAATTATGTTTCTTCCGCGTGTCTTTCAGGTCTAATTTCATCATTTTGGTGTGGGCTAGCTTTTTGCCTATCATCTAAAATTGTTAGTATAACTTTAATAGTTCAAAAACAAAAATCGTAATTAAAGGTACCTGACCGTGGGTATTTCCTTCCCTTAGAAATAGTACTTCTTCAAATGAACATCATTCCAACTCGAGGGTAGAATCTTGCCATCCATGGTTTCAAGTTCATATGCACCTTTTCCTGCGATACCACAAATCTTGTAAGGTCCTTCCCAATTTGGGCTCAACTTTCCTGCATTGGCTGCTCTTGTGGATTGGAAAACTTTCTTGAGTACGTAGTCCCTAATCTTGAAGTATTTAAGATGAGCTTTCCGATTGTAATATCGTTCGATAACTTGCTGTTGCGCAGCCATCCTTATCAAAGTTGTTTCTCTCCTTTCTTCAAGTAAATCAAGGTTTACCCGCATCTCTTCTTCATTTGACTCTTCGGTTGCTTGTACATATCTCGTACTTGGCTCCCCTATTTCAACTGGAATTAAAGCCTCAGCACCATATACAAGCGAGAATGGTGTCGCTCCCGTACTCGTTTTTGTTGTTGTTCGGTCCACAAGACTCCAGGTAACACCTCTGGCCACTTGCCTTTTGACTCCTCTTGTCTTTTCTTCAAGCTATTAATACTAACTTTATTTGTTGATTCAGCTTGTCCATTGGCCACTAGATGATAAGCTGTTGAAGTAATCCTTTTAATTTGCCAACTTTGGAAGAATTCTGTGATTTGCGCACCTATAAATTGCGGGCCATTATCGCACACGATCTCTTTTGGAACCCCAAACCGGCATATGATGTTTCTCCAGATGAAGTCTTTGACCTCTTTTTCTTGTGCCTGTTTGAAGGCACCTGCTTCTACCCACTTAGTAAAATAGTCAGTGAGTTCTAATAGAAATCGTACCTTGCCTTTGGCTTGTGGTAGTGGACCCACGATATCCATCCCTCACTTCATAAAAGGCCATGGTGCAATAATTGGGTGTAACAACTCTTCTGGTCGATGCATGTTATTACCATACCTTTGGCACTTGTCACATTTAGCCACAAAATTTTCTGCCTCTTCTTCCATTTTTGGCCAGTAATAGCCTGCTCTAGTTATAGCTTTTACCAAAGATCTTCCTCTGGCGTGATTTCCACAATGTCCCTCGTGTATTTCCTTCATCACGTATTCCGTTTGAGAAGGTCCGAGACATCTTGCTAGAGGGCCACCGAACATTTTTCGATATAGGTTGCCCTGATCTAAACAATAACGAGCAGCCTTTCGACGAAGTGCCTGAGCCTTTTTCTTATCTTCAGGTAGTATTCCGTACTGCAAAAAATTGACAATCTCGTTTCTCCAATCCCAAGTTAGATTATTGAAATTTACCTCATTTTTATCTTGATCAAGTACTGAATGAAACAAATGTATTACAGAAGTGTTTTCTTCAGTTGTTACATCTGCAGCAGATGCAAGATTAGCCAACGCGTCTGCCTCGACATTCTCTTCTCTTGGTATCTGCGTAATTTTCCAAGTTTGTAATTGTCTAACTAAGTCTCGTGCCTTTTCCAGATATTATTGCATCCTCGCCTCTCTAGCTATATAAGTCCCCTGCATTTGGTTAACTACGAGTTGCGAGTCGCTTTTGATTATGAACTGCTCTATTCCGAGCTCTCGTGCCAATTCTAGACGTGCAATTGCAACTTCATATTCTGCTTCATTATTAGTAAGGGGATGGCATTTTATGGCTTGTCGTATAATCTCTCCCGTAGGTGGGATCAAGACAATGCCCAAACTTGCTCCTTTTACATTTGAAAAGCCATCGGTAAATAAGGTCCAAGTACCTGTATTAGACCCGTTAAATACATGCAGTTCTTTTTCTGCTTCTGCTACCATCCCTGGGCTAAAATTTGCCACAAAATCTGCTAAAACCTGTGACTTTATTGCAGTTCTAGGTTGATATGTGATGTCATATTCACTTAACTCTATAGCCCATTTGGCTAACCTACCTGATAACTCTTGTTTATGTAATATGTTACGCAAGGGGTAGGCAGTTACAACAGAGATGGGATGACATTGAAAATAAGGCCTTAATTTTCTAGATGCCATAATTAATGCTAGTGCAAGTTTTTCTAAATAAGGATATCGAGTTTCAGCATCCAATAAAGACTTACTAACATAGTAAATTGGAGATTGTTTACCTTGGTCCTCTCGAACTAATACGACACTTACCGCTACTTCCGAAACATCGAGGTAGATAAGTAGTTTTTCCCCGTCTTTTGGTTTGGCTAGCAATGGTGGGTTTGACAAGTACACTTTTAAATTTTTGAGTGCTTGTTGACATTCTTCAGACCATTCAAATTGACTTTGTTTTTTCAAGGCTGAAAAGAACTTAAAGCATTTTTTCGATGATTTGGAAATAAATCTTCCCAGCGCTACTATTCTACCTGTCAACCTCTGCACCTCTTTTTTGCTCGTGAGTATATCTGGTATTCTTCAATAGCCTTAATCTGCGCAGGATTTACTTCAATGCCACGGTTAGAAACAAGGAATCCCAAGAACTTACCTGACGACACGCCAAATTCACATTTCTCAGTATTTAACTTCATGTTGAATTTGCGGAGAATCTGAAACGTATCTGATAGGTGTTGAATATGATCCCTTGTTTGTTGTGATTTGACTAGCATGTCATCTATGTAGACCTCCATGGTTTTTCCTAAATGTTATTGAAACATCTTGGTCACTAGCCTCTGATACATGGCATCAGCATTCTTTAGACCAAACGGCATAACTTTATAACAGTAAGTCCCCCTATCTGTAATAAAGGAACTTTTTTCCTCATCTAGAGGATCCATCTTTATCTGGTTATATCCTGAATAGGCATCTAAAAAACTTAATATCTCATGTCTTGCAATAGCGTCAATTAGTTGATCTATGTACGGTAATGGAAAAGAATCTTTAGGACAAGCTTTATTTAAATTAGTATAGTCTACACAAACTCGCCACTTACCATTCTTTTTGGGCACTACTACAGTATTAGCTAACCAATCAGGATATTTTACCTCATGGATAGACCTAATTTTTAAGAGTTTTTGTACTTCATCCTGAATCACCTGATTCTTGAAGGACCCTTGCTTCCTCTTCTTTTGTTTGACAGGTGGATATGTTGGATCTTCATGCAGCTTATGTGTCATTACCTCCGGTGGTATACCTGTCATATCTAAATGTGACCAAGCAAAACAATCTGCATTAACTTTTAAAAATTCAATTAACTTACTTTTCATCTCCGGGCTGAGGTTGGCTCCAATGTAGACTTTTCTGTCCGACCAATGTATAAACAACACCACAGCTTCCAGTTCCTCGATTGTTGTTTTGATGTTTTCATTTTTCTCTGGTTTTTGAATAGTATCGGGCCTTGAGTCTACATCTGTTTGTCCGCCTATAGTTGAGGCTCGCGTTGTCAAATCCTCAACTGAATTCTGTAATTGCTATTTTTCATTGCTTTTTACGCTTGAGTCTGCCATTGAGTTAATGCTTCGAGAAGCCTGTTGGTCACCACGAATTTGTCGTATTCCCCATTGTGAGGGGAACTTGATTACTTGGTGAAGGATAGATGGAACAACATCCATTTCGTGAATCCATGGTCTGTCGAGGATCATATGTAAGCCATATCCATTTCTATCACTTGAAATTCAGTGTCTTTGACTACTCCTTCTATGCATGTGGCGAGCATTATCTCCCATTTTGTTACGACGCTCGAGTTGTCAAAACCAGACAAGGTTCATGCCTTGGGTATCAACTTATCATTGGCTTGCATTTGTTTACCACTCTCAACAGAATGATATTCACAGAACTACCTGGATCAATCAAAACTCGTTTTACATTAGTGTCATGTACAAGTAAAGATATTACCAGTGCATCATTGTGTCGGGTCAGCACGCCATCTGCATCTGCATCATCAAATGTTATACTGTCTTCTTCCAAAACTTGACGAACTCGCTTTCCATGGGTGACTGTGATTTTTGATACCTTCTTTGCTGCCGTGTATGTTACTCCATTGATCTCATCCCCTCCACTTATGACATTAACCGTTCTTTTTGGTGATGGAGGTTTCGGTGGTTCTTGCCTATTCTTCGTATATGCTTGCTTTCCCTTTTCACTAAACAATTCTGTTAAGTAACCTTGTTTTAATAGATTCTCTACTTCACCTTGTAGTAATCTGCAATCCGCCGTTTTGTGACCATGATCATTGTGAAATTCGCACCAAAAATCGGGATTTCTCCTGTTTGGGTTTGATCTCATTTCTTTTGGCCACCATACCTTATCTCCCATGTTTCTTAATACAGCCACCAACTCGGATGTGCTAACATTAAAACTGTAGCCGCCAATTTTTGCTTTTGAGCCTCTGTCATCGTTTCGCGTATCTCGCATGTTTCGCTCCTTTCCGAACCTTGACGACGAACCTAATTCTCAATCCCTTGATCTAGGATCATACCTTGGGTTTTCCTGTTTTGAACGTGAATCCCTTCCTTCTGGTCCCATATAAGGTTCGTACCTATTTTTACCGGACCTTTTTTCAGTTTCAGCGCGTCTTGAACTTACTCTTTCATCTTTCCGAGACTGAATGATAGTATCTTCTTCTATCCGCAGCTTTGTGCTGTATCTAAACATCATTCCAAGTTGTTGCAGGAAATTCTCGTAAGCTTTCTTTGAGTCTCCTTGTGGCTTCCGAGCTTTTTTCATTTAGATTACTGGCAAAAGCCATAGCCGCCCAGTTATCAGGTACACGTGGCAACATCATCCTTTCACGTTGGAATCTGTCTACGAATTGCCTGAGCAGCTCCGCATCTCCTTGTTTTATTTTGAAAATGTCCTCCATTCTTTTTTCAACTTTTTGAGCTCCCGAGTGTGCTTTTATAAATGAATCTGCAAGCTCAGCAAAAGAATCAATAGAATTTTTAGGTAAAAAAAAACACCATGTTAGCGCTCCTTTCGTGAGTGTTTCTCCAAATTTTTTGACCAACACTGATTCAATTTCTTGCTTGGTCAAGTCATTGCCCTTTACGTCGGTTGTAAATGCAGTTACGTGATCCCGTGGATCAGTTGTTCCATCGTACTTGGGGATATCGGGCATCTTAAATTTCTTTGGAATTGGCAAAGGAGCGGCACTTGGCTTCCAAGGTTGTTGAGAATATTTCTCCATATCTATTCCTTTGATTACAGGCGGTACTCCAGGTATCTGCTCTATGCGATCGCTTTGCTCCTTGAGCTGTTTCTGCAAAGTTAGTACTAAACTTTGTAAATCAGAATTAACTGGGTTACCTGACCCTCTATCACGAGATTCGCTGGGAGTTCCTCCGCTGCCTGAGTTAACGAGTCCCGAGCGAGGATTTTCTACGGTTACGTTGTTGTTTGGAGGTGGTGTTGGTGGTATATTCAGCAACCTGCTAACAAAAGCCTGAAGAGCATTGCTGACTTGTTGAGCGATTAATTGTTTCAATGCTTCATCAATATCTTGATCATTCTCATGCTGCTCATTTATATTTGATTCAAATCCGTCAGGAGTCCCTTCTCGAGATTGTCAAGGGGAGTGTTGCGGTGAGGGGCCCAGAGTTCCATCACCTTGTTGGTTCAACTGATATTGTTGATTTTCTTGGTGCTGTAGATTTTGTTGGTTGTTGTCGTTGACGTTTGACATGATTGTTTTGACAGAAGAATTGATTTAGAAAGTAAAACATTATCAGATTCCCGGTAACGGAACTAATTTGTTTAACCAGAAAATAAGAATCTCGGTCAAAGTTTATTTTTAGAAGAACTTGGGTTACTGATAATCAAATAAAGAAATAATTGTGTGATGAGAAAGGAAAAGTTAGAATGAGAAATAGCAGAGTAAGCAATATAAAGCAATGTAAATAAGTATATTCCAATAATAATCAGTGTGTCCATACAAATGTTATTTCTCTCCCTTTTATAGCCTTTTCTAAGTACAAGTTTCTTCCCTCTTTTAATCAAGTCATAATGAGAAATTAATGATATTAATGAAATATTATAATTGGCAATCGTAACTGTTTCATGAAGATTCTGTAACGTATGCTCATTAATTGAAGGTTAACGAATTTGTACTTTTTGCTGTCTTGGTTCATTCTGTCGGTATCTCTTCAAATTATAAAGAGACTCGAGCAACCGTTTTTTGTTGCCTTTTAGACGCCTTTCTCGTGCCTATCAAGACTCGTATCTCTTTAAGTACTTTCCTCCAGCAGTCGCTTTTCTAATGATCCACATATCTTGCCATGTCAGCCATATAGCTAATTTTACGTGTAACATTTATTTTTTCCCCAATACATGAAGAGCAAATTAATACATGAGTACGTGGTAGGTTGAGAAAATGAGAAATTGTGGTTGTGATTCTCTATGATTAAAGATGAGTCTATTTCAAGCTTTTAAAGGTGGTGGTAGCTAGTTATATAGTTCTTCTTCTTTCTCTCATCTTCAAAGTTCATTGGCTTTAATTTTCTGATGTTTATCCACAACACACCTAAGCTTCAATCTTCAAAATCAACTTCTCCAAACACTCACTATATTATTATGATATTTTTGTGGTACTAGTTCTATATAAGTATTCAGGGACAGACAAAATCAGAACCAGGATTTAAAGTTTATGAGTTTTGAATTTGTTGTTGAACCCATACTTATCTTAATTACTGAGTTCGTAATTAAATATTTATGCATATTTAATGATTATTTTATATAAATACAAGATTTAAACAAAAGCTATCGGGTTTATCCGAGCTCATAGCTAATACTCTCCCTCCGCCCCGAGAACAGAGCCAGAGATTAGGTTACAAATCCGGTCAAATCCAATAATTTTGGCCTAAATTATATTTTATCTGAATTTTTTTATTGAATATGTACAAATTATTAATTTAAAATTTAGTAACTTAAAAAAAAACTATAATTTTAAACGCATAAATTTTAAATTCTGTCTGTACATGTGTAAGTATAAGTTAGGCTTCTTTATTTTTAGCAGTTTAGAATTGAATTATTGAAGGTGACATGTGTCGTTCATGCAACACTTCTAGCTCCCCACATTATGACTCCCTCATCTACTCTTCTAATCGTTGCTCATCCAATTGATTAGGTCTCCTATGGCATTTCTACATCAAAGATTCAAATGCACTGTGTATATAATGATTTTTGAAAGTGATACTTCCTTATATAATACAAGTTGTTTCTAAAAGTTGAGGTTTAGCAATAATAATATTAGTAATTAAGAATATATATATATATATATATAGTATAATTTTTCGATGAAATGTGTTTAAAGAATACTTTTTACTCGATGTGGCTACGTCACTACTGGTTCGAAGCACTATGGTCGATGCATCTAACTTTTGTGTGTAGTTCGGACTTCGATTTCTTAGTTTTTATAGAAAAAAAAAAAAAAAAGAGAGAGAGAGAAAGTCATATTTATATAATTTAAGAAACTACTGTAATTACAGATTTTCATAGTTCAAAATATGTAAAATACCGTTTGAGATTTCCTAACCGATGAAAACGCTGTTTGACTCTCCAACTTATTATGCTCAGGGAGAACTATTTATATATTTAATTTACACAACATTATTATATTACACACTATTCTATTTGGATGGTTGTTAGCCATTGTATAGTATCGTATTGTTACTTTAAATATGATATTTGTTTTGATTGTTTCTTAAATTTTATTGTATCATATCGTTAAATCCGTATTACATAACGACGAAATGTGTCACTTTATGTAACGACCGATTTGGTGTGGTCGCGTCGTTACCTTGTCTTTTTCTCTCAATCTCACCATTTATTATTATTAAATAATTTTATTTTATCATTTACCCTACCTTTTTCTATAGTAATTTTACCCTGTATCATAATTTTTTTTAATAATATTACAAGTTTATTCTTCATATTGCTAGTGCGTGATATTATAAAACGGTGGCAAACAACACAATCTATCCAAACATTATTTTTATCAAATAATACAATATGATACTATATATTATGAAACGGTGCGTAACAACCATCCAAACAAGCTGGGGTCATCTGCACATTCATATATAATTAAAATCATGCATACACAAGAAAACGCCGTACAATGCATTATTAAGACATGTAATTTGACCTTTTTTAAAAAAAAAGTTGATGCAGGAAAAAGGAAAAGCGAGCCTCTTTAGTCTTCACTCGACGTTAAAGTAATTAAGCCTAACTATAGTGTTTGCTTTGAGTCAAGGGTTTATCGGAAATATTTTTTTTTCTGCACAAGATAGGAGTAAGACATCGTATTCTCTATCTTTTTCAGACCACATTTGTAAGATTATACTGAGTATGTTATCGTTGTTGTATATGTAAACCACTAATGCTTTTACTTTAATTTGAGGAACACATATTTGGACTTTCCTTTTGAAAACAAAAATTTCTTAAGTAGATGCATATTCAAAATATTCAATAACATGCGCTCTTTGCTTCCAAATAATTGATTTACGTAGATCCACATATGGATATATCTGAATCAGTTGCACTATAGTTCACTTTTTAAACCAAAAACAAAGGTTATAACGCAATATAAAGTGCTTTAATTTCTTGACTTTTACTATAGTGCATACTATCAATTAACTTTAAAGTAGAGAATATTCTACGTGTTTTTCGGTTAAAAGAAACATGCAACTCAACTAATAAAAAAGTGTCCTTTTTGTTGCATGCATGGCTCCTCCATTATTGCCTTTTTCTACTGATCGTCAATTGGTTTTGTGACTCTTTACAAATTTGTTTTTAATTTTATGATCCTATTTTTTTTTTTACATATGAGAGATTTACTTTTACACTTAAGAGATCGGTCTTTTACACATAAGAGATCTAAAAATATCATTTTTTTAAATTATAAATTGTAAAGGGGCATGCAGTACAAATAGCACGACTTTTAAAAAGGGCAGTCCGGTGCACTAAGCTCTCGCTACGCGTGGGGTCCGGGGAAGGACCGTAGTCTTACCCTGCATTTCTGTCGGAGACTGTTCTACATCTCAAACCCGTAACCTCCTGATACTAGGCTACTACTAAGTGTTGAAAAATCAGTGTAGTACGTACTATATATTTTTTGACACAGGTTTGTGGCGTTAGACTAAAGCTTCAAAGTTGTTTTGCTTTGATTAAACATATAGGGCCATTTACTTTGTTAAGAGAGTGAGACAGTGACAATAAAGAAAAAGATATATATGCAGTTGCTGTTTCTCGTATATCCCAATTTCTCTCTCTTTTCTTTTTAGTGGATTGGCTTAATTCTTGCTCTTTACCTTTTCTTTTTCGCCTTTCGCTTTTGAATTGACATGTCTTGTTGGTATTTTCTTCTTCCTCTTGACCCAATGATCTTGTGGAAGATTTGAGCTGCAAGACAAGAGCCAAAATTAACTTAATAAAGTAGTTATATGTAAAATTATAGCAGCTCGCGAACTTGTCCCTAACGTGTTCTTACTTCAAACATATAAGGAAAGATTAGAGAGATTTTAGACAAATTTGAAAGAAGGGGAAAGAAGTTCGTATTCATTAACTTAAAATTCCGGATTCGGCTCTAATATGATGGTCACTCATAACTTGTTTGATCAAGCTTCTAAAATTAACTTATTTTGAAAAGTGCTTTTTAAAAAGAAAGAATTACGTATTTAATCACTTGGCAGAGCAGCCCAACTAAAAATGGCCTAGGTTTGAAGTCTTTATCCTATTTTGTAACGACCCGACTGGTCGTTTTGAACAATTGCATCCGGTTCGGCAGTTTGAGGTCACGAGTAGCTTTATATTATGTGTATCGACTTGCGTGCATGGTTGGATTCTGTCTCTGGATGAATCGGAGTCGAATTGGAAGAAGGAATCTAGTTTTGGAAGCTTAAGCGGTGATAATTTGACCGGAATTTGACTTTTGAGTAAACGACTCCTTTGGATGATGTCAGTGGCTTCGTATGGTGATTTTGGACTTAGGCGTGCGTCCGGTTTCGAATTTGGAGGCCCGTAGGTAATTTGAAGAATTTCGGCGAAAGTTGGAAAAGTTGAAGTTTGGAAAATGGAGAAGTTTGACCAATAGTTGACTTTTATGTTATCGAGGTCGGAATGCGATTCCGAAAGTTGGAACAGCTCCGTTATGTCATTTAGAACTTGCCTGCAAAATTTGATGTCGTTTGGAGTTGATTTGATATGGTCCGGAGGCTTGGTTGCAACTCTAGAAGTTCTTGAAGTTCATAGTGATTTTCATGTGTTTTGGCATTCGATTCGTGGTTCTAGAGGTTATTTTGGTGTTCTGATCGCGCGAGCGAGTTCGTGTTATGTGTTCAGACCTGTGTGGATGTTTGGTTTGGAGCCCCGAGGGCTCGGATGAGTTTCAAAAGCATTTTGGAGTGTTTGGAAGAAAGTTCTAATCTGCTTCTGTCTGATCTCGCATTTGCGACCACCGCTTGTGCGGATATTATATCGCATTTGCGAAAAATGGCTGGGACTGGCAGGCTTCGCATTTGCAAATCCAGTCTCGCAAATGCGAAAAAATGAACTGGGCAGGGGAGGTTCGCATTTGCGAAGTTTTGGGCTGCTTTTGCGAAGGCCTTTCGCATTTGCGAAGATTTTCATCGCAATTGCGATGGTGACAGGGTAAATTCAGGCTTCGCGTTTGCGAAGATTTCTTCGCTTTTGCGAGTTCTCATTTGCGAACCCAGTGTCGCAAATGCGACATATGTAGCCTACTAAAAGTTGGGCAATCCGACTCTTAGCTTCATTTTTTCATATTTTGAGCCCTAGGTCCGAGATTGGGCGATTTTGAGAGAATATTTTCATACCAAATCATTGGGTAAGTGTCTGTCACACCTCCTTTTTCACTACACCCGCGAGGGCGTAAAGGAGTTTTTCCACTTAAAGGACAATCGGAACGGGATTTGTTATTAAAATTCAGAGTCGCCACTTGGGAGATTTATGGTGTCCCAAGTCACCGGTTGAATCCCGAACCGAGGAAATTATGACTCTATTAACAGTCCGCGAACCAGAAATCTGAGTAAGGAATTCTGTTAACCCGGGAGAAGGTGTTAGGCATTCCCGGATTCCGTGGTTCTAGCACGGTCGCTCAACTGTTGTAATTGATTTTATCTGATTTCAAAACATGTTCTAACTTATGTGCCTTTTATTAGTAAACCGCTTTTATTGTTATTTTTAATAAGAATTGCAACGTCGTGAAAATGCGTCTCGAACCACGTCGCACCAGTGCACCCGTGATTGTCAACAGATTTCAACTTCGTTGAGATTTGGATTTGGGTCACATAAATGTGCATCACATTTAGGAAGGTAATATTATTAAAATACGCGCCTAAAGCAACTACGCGTTTATTATCTTTGGGGAAGACCGTGAAATTCACTAAACGGTCCGCCCGAATTATAAGTATTTTTATAACATTTGTTGAGGGCCCCGCATTTGTATTTCAATTGGCGAGGCTCGTCTCATTTATTATTTAAAAGGCAAATCTAAAGTAGACTACGATTTTCTATTTAGTTGTCTCTATCAATACAAGAAAAATCCTAATTAATTAACATATTTGAAATATCCAAAAGTCTATAAGTCAATTCCCCACAATTAGGCCCAATAACTGAATGAATAGAACAAAACATATCTAGCAGGTATTTCAAAGCAATTCATGTTTCCTTTTAAAAAGGGCGGGACTGCCTGGGCCCAGAACAAATTCAAAGGCCCACTCTCACTTTTAATTTGGAGCCAGTAAATATGATCAGTAACCAAATTAGTATAAACTTCACTTGATCTATCTTGAATAAGCTCAACTATTTTAAATGGTCTTCTATATGAATCCAGACAGGCGTATTGCATTTTTATCTCTTCAGGCGTGATTTGCGACTAAACATTAGCTAATTCATTAACCCTTGATTGTCAAGACCTTACCATTAACTGATATTCCAAATGAATACATTAACTGAAACTCAATAGCTACTTAGTCTCATTTAACAGGCTATAAACGAATTGCTAAGATGAATTATTCGGACAGTTTTACAATTACTGAAAAGCTTGTCAAGTGTTTTAAGAGCTAATATTAAGAACTAACATCATTCACTAACAATTCAGTATGTTATTCACATTAGCAATATTCACATAGGGAACTCGTGACTCTAGGAACAAATTTTGAAACTATTGCTAAAAGCTATTTATTATGCCAAGACTTAATATATAGGAAGTTGTATATTCCAATGCTAAGCTAGAACTATCACAAGAGTTCAACTACATTTACTGAAGATACAAGCTAAAAAAAAAATGAATCCAGATCTGGAATTTAACAGTCCAGTTACTACAAAATAGTTTCAGTCCGATAAGTTCCAATTTACATGTACAAAATTATTTAAACAGTTCCTAAATTGAAAATTCCAGGCCAAATCAAACAGTTCTTCAATAACCAACTTCCATACATGCTGATTCATTATCCAACGTCACTTGAGTCTAGTGACATACCTGGAAATTGAGATATAAGTGAGAAGGAGAGGAGATCAGCTAATAATTGAGCAATTAGCAGTATTACAGCAGGTCACAGCAGCAGGAAGATAATGTGAGATCAAAAATGATAATCCCAAGCCCAGTGATAAGCAAAACAGCATCAGATTAAGCCAAATAAACTCGCAAATAGACCTGAATACACTTAAAACTTCCAACAGGCCAGAACTTAACCCTAAACTAGCTCAATTGGACCCAAAACCCACCAGAACTTAACCTCAAATACCAGACTTGGAGCTAAGAAAGCTGGAAATTAAACTGAAAATTTCAATGAAACAGTGACTGTCTTTTTTTGGTTTTTCTATTAAATTTTCTATTGTTTTTGGATTTTTGGACGTTTGAATTTCAAAAGCTGGATCTGAAAGTTGAAGAATACACTTTTGGGGGGGGGGGGGGGATTTAGAGGCTGAAAAAAAACCTCTCTTACAAGGCAAATGAATGCCTATTTATAGGTGAACTTAGGGTCCAATTTCAGATTTTCACTTTATCCATTAGTCCCTATCTTAATTCTATTTTCTACCCCTTGTTTCTTGGCTTGTTACACAAGTAACTACACCTATTTTATTGAAATCTATACTAAAGCCCACTCTAGAAGGGTCTATACCCATTAAAAATTCCTATTCTATCCTTACTTCATTTCAACAATTACCAAATCTGATTAAACTACCCTTTTCAATGCCTAAACTACCCCTGAAACCCTCTTAAAATTACTAACCTAAACAAACTTTTATCTTATTTAAGGCTTTAACCATAGTTAGTCTTAATGAGCCCAAATCAGCTATAACCAAACCAAACTAAACTAAACCTAACAGCTAATTAATACCAAACACTGAATTAAGGCATTACCGATGATAATTACTGATTAAACTAGACTAAACTAAACTAGACTAACTAAAATTAACAAATCAAACATTAAAACAAAAATTAAAATCAACAATGCCTAAACAGAATCGACTAAGACGGATAATAAAGGATTAAGGACTATAACAATGAACCATAAACTGAAACCAAACATTTATCAAGACGGATTCAAAACGAAAAATTAAACTAATACCTAAAATTAACAAGACAGGATTAAACCAATCAAACAAAATTAAACTAAAGCTAAGAATAATTACAAGAGCAAGATGAAACACATATTNTTCTGTGCTTGTCAATTTCCTGGGTACCTCTTCTCGCCCTGTTCTTCCCGTAACCCTTTCATTTCTACCATGAATCTGCTCATCCCGGGAGCTCTTCTTGTATGGATCAAGGACCTTGTGGGCAACCTCTGAAGGGTGAAATCGGGCATTACGTGCGTTGGGTGGATGTTCATTGTCTGGGGTAACGGATATGACAGGAGGGCAATATTGGGGAGAAGTGATTGAAGGATGAGCGATGGAGCTACTAGGGTAGTTGGGGCGAGTGTGATAAGCGGGTGTATCTGGAGGATATGGAGGATCATTCGGCATTGTGTTGGGAGTTTGGGTAGCGTCCGGGAAAATTGGTGGTGGCGGGGGTGGGGCCTTTCCAGTCATCCAGGCTTGATACATGTTTGTCATGTGTTGTCTTAGCATCCGCACCTCTTCAACCAACCCATTATCCCGTTCCACCAACTGTTGTCGAACATCGGTATCAAGCAACTCAGTTCTGTTGTTCTCTGCCATTGCCTTTTGCCTCTGTGTTGCAGGGAAAAGTTACTTTTAAAACCACAAACCAACCACCTGTCTGAAATGATATGGCAAAATGAAACCATCACGTTAGCGTTAGGGCATTTAACACATTGGTACCCGCACATTTGGAGAATGAATGCACCTAGGCAATTGACAGTTCCTTGGATTGCATGCGTCATCCCGGCCTTTTCCTTACTTCCAATTGCTCACTTTTTCTATTTTTTTTTCTTTTCAATCTTGCCTTTGTTTGTCTTGTTCCTATTCTCTCCCTGCCTCAAGATTGTGTTTCCGCTCTTGTCTTTCCCTTGCTCCCTTATTTTTGCCTCTTTTTGTTTTCTTTTCTTATTTTTCTTGTTTTCCCTTTTTTATCGAATCCTATGGAGATTGCCTACGTATCACGACCCCGCGTGAATCAGACCAAGCGTAGTTCGTGCATAATAATTGTAAAGTAGAAGCAAAATATATATTTTTTTTTGGGATTTTCAATTTTATTGATAGCAAATACGTCTATTACAAAGGCTCAAGACTGACAGATTACACAACTAACAGACTCTAATGCAGAAACGAACTACAGACTCCACCATCCCTATTCCCTTTTAAACGAAAATACAGACTCAATCAACTGACTGACTTTTAACGAAAAGGAAATACAGACTCCAGTAGAACAGGAAATACAGACTCAAATGATCAACTCTAGTAGAAAAGGAAATACAGACTCAAAAGACAAACTCTGGTAGAAAAGGAAATACAGACTCAAAAGACAATCATGAATACATTAAAGCTCCCGGTGCCCGCGGGACGTCGTTCGGTCTCGCCGCGGGCCTATATGCAAGTTCCCCTTATTTTGAATCGTGCTCATCCTGCACATTTATTAAGGTGATTTCATCACTTATTTTGACCTAAAAGGGAAAAAAATGACACTATTTTTGTTCCAATTTCCAATTTTAAAACAAACGGCCGTTTTGCAGTTACGGCCTTTCAGCACTTCGGGGAGAAGATTTTAAGGTTGTGCCTGCTAACCGTTGAAACTGACTCAGGGTGGCTGTTCTTGCAAAAACAGCCTTCCGGCGCCCTTTTTGGGGACAATCGGCTTATTTTAAACAAGAATGGGGCACCCGACTTATTCCTGATGAAATTAAAAATTTTGGCATTTTTGGCTATTTTTGGAAAGGGGAGGTTGGACCCGATGAGGGTTGCCTACGTATCTCACATCCGGTGAGAATCAAACCAGCGTAGTTCGGGCAAACAAACTAGCTATTTTCAAAAACAAAACTCTTTTGTATTTTCTTTTCAACATCTTGAAAAATAAGAACCTTTTGTTTTTCCTTTCGCGAACTATTGCTAAAAATAAAAACTATTTGTTTTGCGTTTCAATTGGCACATAAACAAATTATTTAAAATAAAAAAAAATATTTTTTTTGTTTTCCTTTTCCATTGACATCAAACACTTCTCTTATTTTCTCAAAAATCCGGCAGAGTTTCGGCACTACTTGGACATTGGTTTTTCTAATAGGAAATTAACTCTCTACACTGCTATTTTCTCTTTTGGTTTTTCCAATTTTTCCCAAATATTCAAAGCCGGTCAGCATGCGGGGCCCAAACAGATAAATGCACAAGTAGGATGCAGCAGGATGGTCCATTATTCCGGGTACACCTGTCCTAGATGGACCCAACCCCTGTGTTGAGTCCCCTAAGTCAAAATGCACATGATGCAGATAAGCGTTACTACTAGGGATCCGGCATGGGGTCAAGTTATTCTATGTTCAAAACCTGGGTATATGTTCTAGACTGTGTACCCGAGCGGACAACTCGAGCCGAGGAGGGGCTACGTACCGGGAACCAAAAGGCCATCCGGCTTAGTAACTTGTCCGGCCTCTTTCTTATTTCAGGGTATTGACACTAACAGAATAGGGAGTCTCAACCAGTAAGCACATCCCCGGAAGTGAGAAGAGAAGGGTTTCGGCACAGTTTATAAACAGTTCAGGTAATATCAAAGCGGTAAAAAACAACATTTTGCACATTTAGCATGAAACATGTAGGAAAATCAGACAAAGCCAAATAAAACAATATATCTAAGCTCGCATTCTGAACCCTGAACCAAAGTTCTGGGTTCTTTTCCCCAGCAAAGTCGCCAGAGCTGTCACACCTCCTTTTTCACTACACCCGCGAGGGCGTAAAGGAGTTTTTCCACTTAAAGGACAATCGGAACGGGATTTGTTATTAAAATTCAGAGTCGCCACTTGGGAGATTTATGGTGTCCCAAGTCACCGGTTGAATCCCGAACCGAGGAAATTATGACTCTATTAACAGTCCGCGAACCAGAAATCCGAGTAAGGAATTCTGTTAACCCGGGAGAAGATGTTAGGCATTCCCGGATTCCGTGGTTCTAGCACGGTCGCTCAACTGTTGTAATTGATTTTATCTGATTTCAAAACATGTTCTAACTTATGTGCCTTTTATTAGTAAACCGCTTTTATTGTTATTTTTAATAAGAATTGCAACGTCGTGAAAATGCGTCTCGAACCACGTCGCACCAGTGCACCCGTGATTGTCAACACATTTCAACTTCGTTGAGATTTGGATTTGGGTCACATAAATGTGCACCCACATTTAGGAAGGTAATATTATTAAAATACGCGCCTAAAGCAACTACGCGTTTATTATCTTTGGGGAAGACCGTGAAATTCTCTAAACGGTCCGCCCGAATTATAAGTATTTTTATAACATTTGTTGAGGGCCTCGCATTTGTATTTCAATTGGCGAGGCTCGTCTCATTTATTATTTAAAAGACAAATCTAAAGTAGACTGCGATTTTCTATTTAGTTGTCTCTATCAATACAAGAAAAATCCTAATTAATTAACATATTTGAAATATCCAAAAGTCTATAAGTCAATTCCCCACAATTAGGCCCAATAACTGAATGAATAGAACAAAACATATCTAGCAGGTATTTCAAAGCAATTCATGTTTCCTTTTAAAAAGGGCGGGACTGCCTGGGCCCAGAACAAATTCAAAGGCCCACTATCACTTTTAATTTGGAGCCAGTAAATATGATCAGTAACCAAATTAGTATAAACTTCACTTGATCTATCTTGAATAAGCTCAACTATTTTAAATGGTCTTCTATATGAATCCAGACAGGCGTATTGCATTTTTATCTCTTCAGGCGTGATTTGCGACTAAACATTAGCTAATTCATTAACCCTTGATTGTCAAGACCTTACCATTAACTGATATTCCAAATGAATACATTAACTGAAACTCAATAGCTACTTAGTCTCATTTAACAGGCTATAAACGAATTGCTAAGATGAATTATTCGGACAGTTTTACAATTACTGAAAAGCTTGTCAAGTGTTTTAAGAGCTAATATTAAGAACTAACATCATTCACTAACAATTCAGTATGTTATTCACATTAGCAAAATTCACATAGGGAACTCGTGACTCTAGGAACAAATTTTGAAACTATTGCTAAAAGCTATTTATTATGCCAAGACTTAATATATAGGAAGTTGTATATTCCAATGCTAAGCTACAACTATCACAAGAGTTCAACTACATTTACTGAAGATACAAGCTAAAAAAAATGAATCCAGATCTGGAATTTAACAGTCCAGTTACTACAAAACAGTTTCAGTCCAATAAGTTCCAATTTACACGTACAAAATTATTTAAACAGTTCCTAAATTGAAAATTCCAGGCCAAATCAAACAGTTCTTCAATAACCAACTTCCATACATGCTGATTCATTATCCAACGTCACTTGAGTCTAGTGACATACCTGGAAATTGAGATATAAGTGAGAAGGAGAGGAGATCAGCTAATAATTGAGCAATTAGCAGTATTACAGCAGGTCACAGCAGCAGGAAGATAATGTGAGATCAAAATGATAATCCCAAGCCCATTGATAAGCAAAACAGCATCATATTAAGCCAAATAAACTCGTAAATAGACCTGAATACACTTAAAACTTCCAACAGGCCAGAACTTAACCCTAAACTAGCTCAATTGGACCCCAAAAACCCACCAGGACTTAACCTCAAATACCAGACTTGGAGCTAAGAAAGCTTGAAATTAAATTGAAAATTTCAATGAAACAGTGACTGTCTTTTTTTTGGTTTTTCTATTAAATTTTCTATTGTTTTTTGGATTTTTGGACGTTTGAATTTCAAAAGCTAGATCTGAAAGTTGAAGAATACCCTTTTGGGGGGGGGGGGGGAATTTAGAGGCTGAAAAAACTTGTTCTACAAGGCAAATGAATGCCTATTTATAGGTGAACTTAGGGTCCAATTTCAGATTTTCACTTTACCCATTAGTCCCTATTTTAATTCTATTTTTACCCTTTATTTTCTGACTTGTTGCACAAGTTACTGCCCTAAGTTTACTGAATCCTACACTAAAGTCCTATTCTAGAAGGCCCTAGGGTGTTCTTTTAGCTATACAATACCTATACTACCCTTGCCTTAGTTTTGAATTTACCAATCTTAATGAAACTACCCTTTTCCATGCCTAAATTACCCTTTGAACCCTCTTGGAATTACTGAGCTAAACCAGACCATTCCCCTATTACCCTAGTAACTGGTCAAGAACTAACCGTGGTTAAACAAGATCCTATCCTATTCAGCTATAACCAGACCAAACTAAACTAAACCTACAGCTAATTAATACCAAACACTGAATTAAGGCATTACCGATGATAATTACTGATTAAACTAGACTAAACTAAACTAGACTAACTAAAATTAACAAATCAAACATTAAAACAAAAATTAAAATCAACAAAGCCTAAACAGAATCGACTAAGACAGATAATAAAGGATTAAGGACTATAACAATGAACCATAAACTGAAACCAAACATTTATCAAGACGGATTCAAAACGAAAAATTAAACTAATACCTAAAATTAACAGGACAGGATTAAACCAATCACACAAAATTAAACTAAAGCTAAGAATAATTACAAGAGCAAGATGAAACACATATTGAACAGAATCAAAACAGAATCGAACAAAAACTTACTAATTTTGAACATTCGACTGACTATCTTCGAATTTGGCTTTCAGTTAATGTCACGTGTTTATTTCGTCTGAAATAAACATGTAACATTAGCTAACAGTCAATCGAGCATTTGAGTCTCCAAACAGACTTGATTTCGAAAAACCCTAGATTAGCGATTTGACAAATTCTAGAGATATTCGACGGAAGCCAAGTGGAAATTTGGGATGAGGGAAGAGAGGGGATGATTTGGTGCTAATTTGGCTGACTTTGGATGAGTTACCATTTTGGTCGGATTTTCGATTGAGGATTCGAGAAGTTTGGCTAGGATTTGGGGAAAGCGGTTTTGGGGGTTGGAGAGAGGAAGACGAGAGGAATAAGGGGTGTATTTTTGGAGTGGTTTTGGAGCTTCGCCGCCGTACACGGTGGTTATGGCGCTAGGGTTTGAATTATTTGAGACGTTTGGGTGATGTTTGAAAGAAACCAATAGCAGATATGGAATGGGGAGGTGACGAAGAGGACATGGTGTAAATTTCAGGGCCATTGGACAACCGCCGCCGCCGGAGGCGATTTCCGGCCGGCGGCGTGCGGTGGTAGGCGACGGAGGGTTCTCTGAAGTGTGAGAGATGAGAGGCAGGGGGGTCTGAAGGGGGGGGGGTCTTGTTAGGACAGTTATATAATTATGGACGTAGGCTTCTCGACCGTTAGGTCTTGTAACCTCGACGGTCCAGATTTAACAGGCCGAAACGACGTCGTTTTGGGACGGGGGCAGGCCGGGTTAGGGAATAGGTATGGACCAGGCGGGTTTCAGGAGTTTATTCTGGGCATGGGGGATTGATTTAATACCTGGGCTCCGCATTTATTGACAATGGCCCAATTCAAGGCAGCCTTCTTATTGTATTTTTGTTTGTTTTCTTGTATTTATTTATTTTGCTTTTTGTAAAATGCTACAATAAAACTAAAAACAAATTGACTCTAACAATTATATTTCCTAATTAATTCTTAAAGAGAAATGCAAACTAATACCACAAAATGCAAAATGGACCCTTTTTGTTATTTTTTTAACATTTGTTTTAATACTAAAATATGAAATTAAATCCTAAATGCAAAAATGCATATTTTTGTATTTTCATATGAATTAAAATGCACAAATAAAAATGCAACAATTACCAAAAAAAAATGCCACAAAATTCACGAAAAATTACAAAATACTAAAGAAATTGTTTTGTTTGAAATTTTGGGAATTATTGCTTAGGGCAAAAATCACGTGCTCACAGTGTCTCTAATCAATTTTCAACTATATTTCGTGATTATAACTTAGATTTAACATCAAATTTATGAGAATCCAAAGAAAAATTTGGGAAAATTGTAAAGTCTTTCAAAAATATAAAATGATGATTTGAAGGACCAAATGGTATCGAAATTTGATAATTTTTGTATGGGAGAACTCGTATCGGAATGGGTATTCGATTTTTGTCGGGTTTCGAGGTGCAGGCCCGCGGAGTTGACTTTTTTGACTTTTTCCAAATTGTATAAGAATCATAGCTTTGTTAATTGAAATTATTTGCTCTTGCATTGTTCGATGTATTTAAGTCGTTTTTGGCTAGATTGAGCCGAGCGTTGATGAATTGGTAAAGAAAAAAGCTAAATTGAGTGTTGAATTGGCCGGATTGAGTTAAGTATCTTGCCTAACGTTGTGTCGGGGACTTCCCCTTAGGATTTGAGTCTTCTATGTTATGTAGCCTGTGCATGCAAGGTGACGAGTGCGTGCTCGGTCTTATTTGTGAAAAATTTTCCTAATTGCTAGTTTTACCTATACATGCTCTATACGACGTTGTTAGCTTTCCTCTAACTCTTACTTGTTACTTGGCCCTTATTTGCCTTAATTGAAGTGATTGTCCTCCTTATTGTTTTGTTATTTCTTAATTGTGAATTCCTCTATGACCCGTGCATATATGTGCTACGTGTCCAAATTATTGTGGTTGCCTGTGTAGTTAACACGTGCCTTACATGTCTTGTTGCTTTTGTAAAGGTTGTTGAGCTTCTCGATTTTTCCGTGATTCTCTTGTTGCCGTGTACTCATACTCTTGCTGGTAGAAATTCTTGTAATTGGGTTGTTGAATTATTGTTGTTGATTTAAGCTATGTCTGGTTGTTGTTATCTTGAGGAGGAATAAGGAAGAATTGATATTGTCTGGTAGGATCGGGTTGCACGCCGCAACAAGGAGTAGTAAGGGTGGACAGGTGGGATCGGGTTGCACGCCGCAACAGGAGGAATAAGGGTGATGTATTGAGGAGTAATAAGGGTGGATTGGTGGGATCCGGTTGCACACCGCAACAAGGAGTAATAAGGGTGAATGATCATGTTGTTATTGATATGGTGGGTTCGGGTTGCACGCCGCAACATATATATACTATTTAATTTTATTGTAATTGTTACGAAGGAATAAGGGAGGATTGGTGGGATCGGGATGCGCCGCATCAATATATGTACTTATGTACTCCTCTCTAACTGTGTAAATTATTCGGTAATTTTACCTCTCACTTAGGGATTAATTATAGCTGGATACTGATAAGACCCTTGATTTATTTATTTATTTTAGCAAGTTACCAATTTCCATAGTAAATTTATTACGTTGAATCATTTCATCCTGTCCTGCTAAGTTGTTAGTAACATAGTGATTTAAAGTAAAGGAATTTATACTACGCCACTTCATATGACTTTGAATTTGAATTCGCCGTATATATGTATATATATACATATCTATATTTCAATACTTCAAATTCCAATAATTATTATATTTTACTTCAATTAGTTTCTCAACTAAATTTCCTTAACCGTTTGAGATCAAATTTTACCTAAAAGGAAATTTCTATTAAGTTTTAATTTAATAAATCATATTTTAAAGGCAATAATTTATTCGATGTTGCATTTTATTTGAAAAGTGTATTTTCTTCATTCAAATGATTTCTAACAATAACTTCATCTTTACTCCCTGATTTCCTAATTAGTTTAGAAACTGAAATTTATTTCACGTTATATAAATGAGACCATTGAACATCTAAATTGTATTGATTACGGATATTTTTTACTGATAGCACGTGGATTTTATTGTGCAAAGGGAGATGGAAATATGTAGGCACATGGTGCCAAGCTTGTTGAAGGTTTGGGAGTTTTGATTATAATAAGAGACTTCGAGGTTTGAGATGGTCGGAGTTTGTGTAAAAGGAATGATGTGATTGATTGAGTTAACATCGCTATTCTTATTTGAGCACATTTTTACTCGTTGTGTCCCAACTAGGTTGGTGTTAATTTACTTGGTAACTTTTGTTCCCATCCGTGTTTTCTTTTATTGTCTCTACTGTTGTAGTTTGACTTCTTCTTGCTTTTGATATTACTACGTCATCTTTATCTTGATAGTTTATTATCATATCCTGTTCAATTTATTTGACCAGTAGGTGTCTTGACTGTTTCTCGCTACTACTCCACCTTGGTTAGTCTTGATACTTATTGGGCACCGCTGTGGTGTGCTCATACTACACTTCTGTACATTTTTGTACAGATTCAGGTTTTGATCGGTAGTAGCTGTGCGGATCATCGCGGTGGAGACTCAAGGTAAACCTACTGGTGCATTCACATGCCTCAGAGTCACCTTCGTCTAAACTTATTTTCATTGGTTCCTTTTTGTTCTGGAATAGTGACGTATTTATTTTGTATAACTACTCTTAGAAAGGCTTATGACTTGTACCACCGATTTTGAGAATTGTAATTGTTCAGAGTTATCTAATTTGAAGTTATTGAATATCGTTGTTATTCTGTACATGTTAAGCTTACCTAGTTTAGAGACTAGGTGCCATCACGACACCTTCGAAGGGGTTCTGTGTCGTGACAGGTTTGTCCCAGGTTGTATATAAGTTGAAAGAAACTTTTCAGTCTTTAGCCCATTATTAAAGACATACTTCTAGGGTTTTTTTTTCTTTTCTTCTTTCTTCTTTCTTGTAACGACCCGACCGGTCGTTTTGAGCTTTTGCACTTTGCTCGCCAGTTCTCGGGCACGTCTAGCCCCGTATTATGCATTATGACTTATGTAAATCGTTGGTTTTTGTTTTCAGGATAATCGGAATGAACTTGGAAGAACAGTTCTCAGTTTGAAGCTTGAAATTTGAAAGGTTTGACTAAGTTTTGACTTGTTGGTATATGATCTCGGATCGGAATTTTTATGATTTGGTTAGCTCCGTTAGGTGATTTGAGACTTAGGAGCGTGATCGGAGTGCATTTTGGAGGTCCGTGGAAGGTTTAGGCTTGAATTGGCGAAATTGAAATTTTGGCGATTTCCGGTTGATAGGTGAGATTTTGATATAGGGATCGGAATGGAATTCCAAAAGTTGTAGTAGTCCCGTTGTGGCATTTGGGATGTGTGCGTAAAATTTCAGATCATTCGGACGTGGTTTGGTATACTTTTTGATCAAAAGGGGAATTCGGAAGATGTTAGAACCTTAGGCTTGAATTTGATGTGTTTTGGTGGTTTTGATGTTGTTTGATGTATTTTGAAGGTTGGTACAAGTTTGAATAGTAGTATATGATGTGTTTGTGCTGTTGGTTGAGGTCCCGGGGCCTCGGGGTAAATTCGGATGGTTGACGGAAGGTTTGGAATTGAGTTTGAGAGCTGTCATAACCGCATCTGCGGTTGAAGGATCGCAGGTGCGACCACCGCAGATGCGGATAAGAGTCGCAGAAGCGGAAATGGTGAGGTTGGCAAGAAACCGCAGAAGCGGTTGGTGAACCGCACCTGCGATGGCGCTTGTGCGGCTGGTGCATCGCAGATGCGGAAAGCTGGAGGATTAGTGAGGACCGCAGAAGCGGTTCTTGGCCGCATATGCGGTACTGCAGAAGCGGTAATAGGGCCGCTGATGCAGAATTGTCACACCTCATTTTTCACTACTACACCCCCGGAAGGGTATAATAAAGGGAGTTATTTCCAACTTGAAGTGACAATCGAAACAGGATTCGTTATTAAAATTCAGAGTCGCCACTTGGGAGATTTATAGTGTCCCAAGTCACCGGTTTAGAATCCCGAATCGAGGTAATTACTGACTCTGTTTAATAGTCCGCGATCCAGAAATCCAAGTAAGGAATTCTGTTAACCCGGGAGAAGGTGTTAGGCATTCCCGGATTCCGTGGTTCTAGCACGGTCGCTCAACTGTCATATTTGGCTTATTTACTTGATTTTAGTACACGTTTTAACCCAGATGCTTTTAACTTTGAACTGCTTTTATCATTATTATTTTAAGAGAATTGCAACGTCGTGAAAACATGTCTCGAACCGCGTCACATAAATGCACCCGCGATTTCTGACACATTTCGACTTCATTGAGATTTGGATTTGGGTCACATAAATGTGCACCCGTATTTAGGAAGGTAAATTTATTAAAAACGCACCTAAAGTGACTAAGGCGTTATTATCTTTGGGGAGGGCCGTGAAATTCGCTAAACGGCCCATCCCGGAGTCTAGGTATTTTTAGTATAAACATTTATCGAGGGCCCCGCAATTTATTTATTTTGTTTAGCGAGGCTCGTCTCGTTTTATTATTAAAAGGGAAAATCTAAAGCAATCTATAATTTCCTATTTTAATTTGTCCCTAATAAAATAATCCTAATGAATTTGTTATTGTATTAAAGCAAACCATAAGAACAATGGCATTCAGGCCTACATCAAAGAATGGCCGATCACAGGCCTTGGCCCAGGCCCAAACGTGCACGGGATACACGAACAGAACCTGGGCCGCTCATTAAGGCACTGAAGCCTACACTTTTGACAATGGGCTGTTGATCCCAAATCCTTAAAACAGACCAAGCTTCAATTCAATTTAAACAAGTAGCCACTGAAACTGCTTCAATTTATTCTACTCACATCCAGATGATACTGACCCTTTGAATTTCAATTCATGCTCATATTAATCTACTCCCCTACCTGTTGGTGAATTCCTAAATATTACAAACGTGAATTTGGCAACAATACTACTAATGCAAACTAACTATCTTTTAACTAAGTCAAACTAACATGATTAGATAAGCTGGACTATTGGAATTAACTATTGAAACAGGAAATTGTATTCTTTATTACTCACATAGATTTGAAACAATTCACGAGTCATCTCACGAAATCATTCTATGAAACAAATTAGCTAATATTCATAGTACTCAAATGGATATGAAATATAGTACTCTACACAGTTCTAGTCCAATTATACAATTCCAATTACAATGACTAAATTAATTTCTAGAACAAGAGGGAGAACAGTCCAATTATACAGCTCCTCCAAACCTAAGTCATCAAATGCCCAATGCTGATACCATACATAAACCGATGTGTACGTAAACATCAACAGGAAGCAAAATATCATGTGAAGAATATATGAATGAACGACTAAAACTCTAAACAATTCAGCTTTCTATTCCAACAATGCTTCAGTTACAAATTTCCTAAGTTTTAGCCATTGGAGATTGAACATATACCTGAAAAATGAAGAAAATGTGAGATAATAATGAGTCAGCAGTGCAGACAACAGTCAACAGCAATGGTATTTCAATAGCAGCACCGAAATTACTCTCAAACTCAAAATCGATTCAGAAATAGCCCAGGATTGAACTCAGAAACTCAACAACGGTCAATTGATCAACAAACAAACTCATTGACATCAAGTTTATTCGAAATCGAACTATGAAGCTACTAGATGAATCAATGCAACTATTTTTGGATTTTTTGAGAGTTTTCTATTGTTTTTGGACAGGATCTAGATCTAAGAAAAGGCTTGAGTTATCAGATCAGAATTTTAGCTCCTTTTAGTTGAAATTCAAATTTTGAAGTTCAGATTTGCAGAATGATTGTTGGAGGGAATTTTTGGGTTCCAAAACTTGTGATTCAAGGCATTGGTGATGCCTTTTTATAGGCAAAATGAGGGGCAGCCCTCAAATTTTTTGTTTTCCTTATTAGTCCCTCACTTATTAACTTGTTGCTCAAGTTAGTACCCTGAACTTCTAAAATTGGGACTAAAGTCCTATTCTAGAAGATTCTAGAAAATCCTAGTATTAACTATCATGTTCTACTAAATTCCAAATGTCTAAACTACCCCTGAACTTACACCTAAACTACAGCTATAACCAAATAATTTCCAACTATAGGGGTGGATTCTCAAATGTCAAACAAAACTAGACATTACTTCTATTTCATATTCCTACTGATCATTAATTAATCAATTAACTAATCAGCATTATTAACCAATCAAAAGAAAGCGAACAGGATTATTAACTACTAAGGAAAGGAAAACAAAATAAAAATGAATAACCATGAATAAAACTAAACCGAATTAACAAACATGAAGTAAAATCATGGGCAATCAGGAATCAGTCACGAATTAAACGACACAGAAGAATAAATATTGAGAACAAGAAACAAGCAAAACACGTGAAAAATAAATCAAAAATGATACCAGGATCAATTAAAAATAAAAAAAAACTTACTGATTTTTTCCTTTTGATCGATTTTGGAAATTGGTTTTTTTTGAAAATCTAATCACCCGAATTTTGCTTTGAAAACCCTAGATCCAAGACTTCACGAGTTCCGGTTGGATTCTTGTAAAATAGCCATGTGTGTGGGCATTAGGGTGGCTCGGGGATTTTGTGGTATCACTTTGGAGTAGTTTGGTGCAACTAGGGTTTTGGCCGGAAAACTTAAACTAACATTCGAGCAATTTCGGCCATGTTCGAGGGACGGGACCTGGGGTGTCTGATAGAGGATGTCACATCGATTATACGGTGTTAATTTGGTGGTGATTGGGTTACTTTGGGTCATGGACGGAAAATTTTGATTCAAGATTTTGGACAATCGGTTAGGATTCGAGGGATGGGATTTGGGGATTTGGAAAGAGGAGAGGGAAAGGATTTAGGGGTGAAATTTTAGGGCGATTTGGGGCTTCGCCGCCGCCGGCGGCAATTTCCGGCCAGCGGCATTAGGGTGGAGGGCGGCGGAGACGGTGGTGGCGGCTGGAGACTGGGGGTGGTGTTACAGGGGGGAGTGTATGAGGAGGATGAAAATGTTTTAGGGTTTATGGGATTATTTGGACAGTTTTATTAAATGCCTGAGATTGAACTCAGGCCGTTGGATTGGAGTGAATAGACGGCCTGGATTAATTATCATCTAAACGGGGTCGTTTTTGGCCAAAGGTGGAACTGGACTGGGTAACAGGAGATTGGGCTTGGGCGAACGGGTTCCGGTGGGGGATTGATTGGGCTGGGGAATTAGATTAGGATTTGGCCCAAATGTGGGCATATCACTAAACCTATATTTCCCTTTTACTTTTAAATTGTTTTCTTTTCTTTTCCTTTTATTCCTTTATTTATTTTTATTTTCATTTTGTATTTTGTGTTTTCTGATTTTATAAGAAAAAAAATGCAAAGTTAAAATCCTAATTTATTCCCAAAACTAAACTATTTAAAAGCAAACCTATGAAAAATTCACCATTTATAAAAAAAAATGGACTCTTTTTGTTATTTTCTTTATATTCTGTTTTAAACGCAATTTAACTACTAATTAATCCTAAAACATTAAATCCTAAATGCTAATGTCAAGTGTATTTTATGTTTTCATATGAATTAAATGTACAAATAAAATGCAAACAATTAACAAAATATAACACAAAATTCACAAAATTGCCAAATAATGAAAGAAATCATTTTGTTTGAATTTTTGGGAATGATTCATGTAGGACAAAAATCACGTGCTCACAGCTGCCCCTCTTTGCTCGGAAACACGAAGAGTTTTCGTGCAAAGATAAGTGAGCGGAAACGAGCGATTTTTGCCCGTTTGAATATTCCGTGTGAAGCATTTTGAAAAGTTTGACCGCACCCTGCTTCGGAGGTTGCCTACATATCCTTGGCTAAAAAGGAATCAGGTCAGTGTAGTTCGGGAAGGTTTGGTAGCTGGGACTACCAGGAGCTGTGATTTCACTGTTGTTGCTGCTGTTACTGCTCGCTGACCTCCTTATTACACCGTGTCAAAATAAAAAGAAGCTAGCCTAAGCTATGATCTATGAATTACAAAAAGGGTCCTATCTATGTCTTCAAACTTGCTCTTGTGTTGCCTTGAACTTGTATTCTTCCGATGGGCTCCTTGAATTGTGATTGGAGATGTTTTGCCTTTCCTCCGATTGATGCTTGACTGCTGAAATTTGACATATGTGCCTCTATTCTGCAAGCGGGCTCTTGATTGTTGACGCTTGACAAGTATTCCCTTATTCTCCAGGTGGGCTCCTGATTGATGAAGCTTGAAAAGTATTCCCTTGTTCTCCAGGTGGGCTCCTGACTTCAACAAAACAGACAAACAAAGAAAAATTTCTGCCCCAGTGTGGTGGGTCGCGCATCATGTTATCAAATATTAAAAAATAACGGATAGAATTTGAATTGTACTTCCCTTGTTTTCCAGGCGGGCGCCTGACTGCTGAAGCTTGAAAAGTATTCCCTTGTTCTCCAGGTGGGCTCCTGACTGCTGAAATAAAGAAAACTATTCCCTTGTTCTCCAAGTGGGCGCCTGATTGCCGAACTTGAAATGTATTCCCTTGTTCTCCAGGTGGGCTCCTGACTGCTGAAGCTTGGAAAGTATTCCCTTGTTCTCCAGGTGGGCTCCTGACTGCAACAAATAAAGAAAACAAAGAACATTTCCTGCCCCAGTTTGGTGGCTGGGCACAGATGTGAGTGTTAAATTGAATTATTCTACCAACTATTATAAGAATGTGAGAGCTAAGTCCTATTATCCAGGGAGGTCCTGATTACGAACCTAACTTATATCTTCCAAAGGTATTACTACCACTACATTTGTTGTCTGAAAGGTCTTAAACTACTTCCCATTATCCAGGCGGGTCCTGACAACTTCTAGTTTAAAAAAAACAATTTTAACCTAAGCGGACCTTGTTACCTATATCTTGTTATCTAAGCAGACCTTGAAACTACGTCCCATTATCCAGGAGGGTCCTGAAAAATCAAAACTCAAGTCTCATCTTAAGTGTGCAAATTCTACGGCTGAACAGTATCTTGTTACCTAAAGGAGGTCTTAAAAGTGTGTCCCATTATTCAGGAAGGTCCTGACAACTCCTAATTGAATCCTATCTTACACAGGCAACTTTGAAACCAACTTATGTTCCTTGGCGTACATTTATGCTAAATTATGCTACTCATGATTGTTTTGAGATTTAAACTAAGTCCCATTTTCCAGGAGGGTCCTGAGAGTTTCCAATCATACCTGTTTGGGTGCTATCTTCCCTTACGGGGGGTTTCTCGAAATTTCTGCCCCTGTTTCAATCAAAGAAAAATCTTGTCAATTTTAAAAATGGTGGCTAGTTGCTGGCATTCTTGCTAGGTACATCCCTGCTGCTGGGCTTCACTCCGTCCCGCTTTCCTGGCCTTGCCTTGAATCCCCTCGACTTCCTGACTGAATTTCAACCCCTTGACTCTGATGACCCAAGTGTTCTATCCCATATTGTTGTTTTTGTGTTTCTGACCCCTCTTTTGAAACTTGCTTCTTCCCCACAATTATCGATTAATTCCCCGATGACACTTCCAGTGGTCCTTTATGGCTTACTTTGCTTTTTGACATCTTTGATATACTCTGGCCCTGTCTGTACAACTAGGAAGCTGGTAGTTAGCCTTGACATTCCTTCCTTTTGTTTCGAACAAAACTGATACTGAAACATCTTAAAGATTGACCTCGAAAGAATGAAATGCAACGACCTCGAGGGTTAAGGATAAAGAGAATCCGAGAACGGACGATTTGTAATGAAGAAAGAAGAGAATGAGACTTATCTGAGTGGAACAGCTGGTACCATTGAGTATGCCATGCATTTGGATTGATCAGCCCAGTTTATCTAACCAATCAACTTCCGATTGCCACATTTGCTGTTCCGGACTTTCACAACCTGATTTTCACCCCAAACCTAAACCTTGCTCGTCCTGCAATGTCTTGAGCAGCTTTTGACCACAGACTTGTATCATTTGCCTGTCTGAAAAACTCACCTTCGCCTTACGGTGCCCGTGAGGGTTTTCACCAATAAGACTCTCTCATTTTTTATTTCACTCGACTCACCTTGCCTTACGGTGCCCGTGAGGGTTTTCACCAATAAGACTCTCTCATTTTTTTATTTCTCTCGACTCACTTCGCCTTACGGTGCCCGTGAGGGTTTTCACCAATAAGACACTCTCATTTTTATCATTTTTCCTTGCACCGGAGTGTTGCTCGTGACGTGAATCACTTTTACTTGCTCGTATTGGCACTTCCTGAAGATTGATCAAAAGGTCTTTCTTTGGACCGTAATGCAGGCTTTTGGATAGGGTAAGAAAGAAAGGGTATCAAAGGCTCTAAAACAATTCAATGTGGGTTCACCACTACAACTTTCGGAATCAACTTTCTTGCACAACCATAACTGCTGCCCCAGTTTCTTTCGTGGGGACTTTTGGGATTTTGTTTTGATGTGACTGAACCTCAGGGAGAGGCTGCCTACGTACCCTTTCGGGATCAAGTCAAATGTAGTTCAGGTCATAGGAATTACTTTGTTGTAGCAATCTTTCCTTTCTTCTACTTTCTTTTCTTTCTTTTCATTTCTTTTTCTTTCTTTTCTTTTCTTTTTTTTTCTTTTTTTTCTTTTGCCTTTTTCTTCTCTTTTTTTCTTTTCTTTTCTTTCCGTTGGACGGTGTTTTCTTGTTTCTTCACTGATTTTCCTTGCTCGAGCTTCCAAGTTGTTATTGATTCCGAAAGAGGGGTACGAAAGAAAGTAAATGATGCTCAAAAGGGGTAACAAAGGATAAAGTATTTGGATAGCAGAACAAAATGCCTTCGTCATTTGAATCTCAAAAATATGCCAAATACAATAAAGTACAATTAAACCAAGAAATCATACATAGTATCGCTTGACTGCGTCAGAGTTGATAGCCATTTCTACACATTTTCCTTCCACATCTGTCAAATATAATGCGCCATTGGACAACACTCTGGTTACAACAAATGGCCCCTGCTAGTTCGGGGCGAACTTTCCTTTTGCCTCAGCCCAATGAGGTAAGATACGCCTCAACACCAATTGCCCTACTTCGAATCTCCGCGGACGCACTTTCTTGTTATATGCTCTTGCTATTCTCTGTTGGTACAATTGACCGTGACATACTGCTGCCAATCTCTTTTCATCAATCAAACTTAGTTGTTTCAAGCGGGCTTTAACCCATTCAACATCATCAATTTCCACCTCGGCAATAATCCGAAGGGACGGGATTTTAACCTCTGCGGGTATTACTGCTTCAGTGCCATACACCAGTGAATAAGGAGTTGCCTCTACTGAAGTGCGGACAGTAGTGCGATAACCTAAAAGGGTGAAAGGTAACTTCTCATGCCATTGCCTGGACCCTTCTACCATTTTCCGAAATATTTTCTTGATGTTCTTGTTAGCTGCTTCGACCGCTCCATTCGCTTTAGGACGATATGGGGTGGAATTGCGGTGCGTGATCTTAAACTGCTGACATGTCTCTGCCATCAAATGACTGTTGAGATTGGCCCCATTGTCTGTGATGATTACCTTCGGGATCCCAAACCGACAGATGATATTCGAATACACAAAATCGACCACTGCCTTCTTCGTCACCGATTTGAAGGTTTTTGCTTCAACCCACTTAGTGAAATAATCAATAGCTACCAGAATGAACCTGTGCCCATTTGACGCTGCTGGCTCGATCGGCCCAATGACATCCATTCCCCAAGCAACGAACGGCCATGGTGCCGACATTGTATGCAATTCAGATGGTGGAGAATGAATCAAATCTCCATGTACCTGACATTGATGACACTTGCGCACGAAACTGATGCAATCCCGTTCCATAGTAAGCCAATAATAACCCGCTCGGAGAATCTTCTTTGCCAATACATATCCGCTCATATGAGGTCCACAAACTCCCGCATGTACCTCAGCCATGATAACTGTAGCTTGTTTAGCATCCATGCATCTCAACAATCCAAGATCTGGAGTTCTCTTGTATAACACTCCTCCACTGAAGAAAAATCCGCTTGCCAAGCGTCGAATTGCTCTCTTTTGATCCCCTGTAGCTTGTGCTGGGTTCACTCCCATCCGGAGGTACTCTTTGATATCATGGAACCACGGTTCACCATCAAGCTCTTCTCCCACCATATTACAATAGGCATGCTGATCTCGGACCTGAATCTGTAACGGGTCCACATAAGCCTTGTCTGGATGATGCAGCATTGACGCCAATGTGGCCAAAGCGTCAGCAACCTCATTGTGAATCCTTGGAATATGCCTGAAATCTATTGACCGAAACCGTTGACAAAGTTCATGCAAACACTGCCGATACGGTATGAGCTTCAAATCTCGTGTCTCCCATTCACCCTGAATCTGGTGTATCAGAAGATCCGAGTCACCCATGACCAAGATTTCCTGGACACCCATGTCTATAGCCAATCTCAAACCCAAGATACATGCCTCGTATTCAGCCATGTTATTGGTGCAATAGAAACGAAGTTAAGCAGTGACAGGGTAGTGTTCCCTGTCTCAGAAATCAGTACTGCTCATATCCCGACACCCTTGGCATTGGCAGCCCCGTCAAAGAACAGTTTCCATCCTGGTTTCTTGACTTGTTCTACTTCTTCAACATGCATTATCTCCTCATCAGGGAAGTATGTTTTCAAAGGTTCATATTCATCATCAACTGGATTCTCGGCCAAATGATCAGCCAGCGCTTGTGCTTTCATTGCAGTCCGGGTCACGTAGACAATATCAAACTCCGTAAGCAAGATTTGCCATTTCGCCAGCCTCCCTGTGGGCATGGGTTTCTGAAAAATGTACTTCAACGGATCCAACCGAGAGATGAGATAGGTGGTATAGGCTGACAAGTAATGTTTCAACTTCTGCGCTACCCAGGTTAAGGCACAACACGTCCTCTCAAGTTTAGTGTACTTCACCTCATATGATGTGAACTTCTTGCTGAGGTAGTAAATCGCCTGCTCTTTCCTTCCTCTGATGTCATGCTGCCCCAGTTTCACATAATTTGGGCTCGAAGAGATTTCAAAATCCCTCGACTGTCCTTACATCTTCAACATTGTCTTATTGCTTCTGACTTTTAAAACCAGGCTGAGAATTATGCGTGCATGTCATGTCACTAGAACCAGCATGAAAAGAATTGCAAAAGGAGAAAGGAACTAGATAAAATGACTAGAAATGGCGGGAAACAGAGAATTGCATTAGACTGACGGTGAAAGGGTTTAAACAACGAAACAAGCAAACTAGACTAGAGTTACAACCCTTGAACAAACCTAAACAGCACTACACAAGCTACTACGACGAGACAAACAAGACAAAGTAAAAGGATAGAAGGGTTTGAGTCACAAGACAATATCCGGATACAACCCTGAAATAACCCGGAGAACAGAAATGACAACAAAATAAACCATCAAAACTCCAAGAGACGGAGCGTCTTCCCAATTACCAAACACGGCGTCTTAGCCACTGAATTTCACACCAAGATTGCTGGAATTTTCACAAGTCTTCATCACGTTGTTCTGAGCAAACTGCTTCTGGGTTTCTTCTGCCGGCTCATTCTCATAATCAATCATACCCACCATATGCGTCTCATTGTGCACAGGAGATGGATCTTAGCCAGTGTTTGTTGCATCTGGATTTTGCACGACGATGTCGCCTGTATCAATAAGCTTTTGAATTGCATTCTTCAGATTCCAACATTTCTCTATGTCGTGCCCCAGGGCACCTGAGCAATATGCGCACTTTTGAGAAGGATCGAACTTCTTTGGAGGAGGGTTCGGCTTTTTTATCTGAATCGGCTTCAACATGTCCAGTGTCCTTAAACGCTGAAACAGACTGGCGTATGATTCTCCCAACGGAGTGAAGGCTTTCTTCTTTCGTAGCCTCTCATTCTTAAATGCTGAATTGGGCCGCAAACCTGATCCGGGGTGTTTTTGGGGAACTCACGGGGGTAGATGGGCATTATTTTGAGCTGGGTACTGTGATGTGCGACTTTGGGATTTCTGTGGGGAGAAGTAGCATCGGGGAAGGTCATCTAATGCACAAGGATAACCACGGAGACAATGTCGAGGCTGGAAGTGTTGATCAGGAAAACCTATCGGATCGTCTTTTCTGTTCCTCTTTCTTCCAACCAAGCTTACTGGTACGTTCTGAATGGCTTCCGAACAACTCACGATTTTGCCTGACTTGATTCCTTCTTCCACTAGCTCCCCCATTTTTAACACATCATTGAAAGGCTTTCCCAGGGCCGGGATCAAATGACTGTAGAAGGTGGGTCCCTGGGCCTGTAGAAAAAGCTTAACCATTTCTTCTTCGCTGATCGGGGGACTGACTCGAGCGGCTTGTTCCCTCCATCTGAGCCCAAACTCATTAAAGCTTTCCTCCGGCCTCTTTTCCGTCTTAGATAGCGAGGTGTGGTCTGGGGCAACACTTGATTTGCATTGAAAGTATCGGACAAAGTCTTGAGCCATGTCACCCAATGTAAACCACTCATCAACATTTTGACGACCATGCCAGTCCAAAGCTGCCCCAGTTAGGCTTTTACTGAAATATGCCATCATCACATCATCTTGCTCTCCAACAATCCTCATTGCATTGCAATAGACCCTCAGGTGGGCTACCGGGTCTCCACGCCCATCATACAAGTTAAATTTTGGTACTTTGAATCCTGCGGGCAGGCGGGCGTCATGTGGCACAATCAATTCTGTGCGAGTCATGCTACCCTGGTCTTCCACTCTTCGCTTGTCCCTTAAGGACAATTCTATGCTTTTCAGCTTCCTGGGCGTCTCATCTCGTCCTTCCCTTCCTGTAACCTTTTCATTTCTAGTATGGGGCTCATCCCGGGAGCACTTCTTGTATGAATCAAGGACCCTGTGGGAAACCTTTGGAGGGTGAAATTGGGCATTACGCGCTTTGAGTGGGTGTTCATTATTTTGGGTAATGGATATGTACAGGAGGGTCAATTTTGGGGGAGAAGTGACTGAAGGATGAGCG
>NC_031998.1:43710737-43731134 GCF_001879085.1 Nicotiana attenuata
ATGAGCGATGGAGCTACTAAGGTGTTGGGACGAATGTGACTAAGCGGGTGTATCTGGAGAATAATGGAGGATCATCTGGTATGGTGTTTGGGAGTTTTCGGGTAAGGGTAGCGTCCGGGAAAAATTGGTGTGTGGCGGGGGTGGCGCCTTTCCAGTCATCCAGGCTTGATACAATTGTCTGTCATTGTGTTGTCTGAGCATCCGTACTTCAACCAAGCTCCATTATCCTGTTCCACGCAACTATTGTCGAGCACCGGTAATCACCAACTTAGTTCTCTTGTTGTTTGCAATTGCCTTTGCCTTAGTGTTGATAAAGAACCAGAGTTACCACTTTCAAAACCCAAAAAACCACCTTTCTGGAATGACAATGAAAAAACAAAACCAATCACGTTAGCGTTAGGGTCATCTTAAACATATTGGTATACCCGGTACAATTTGGGGAAGTGGATGCACCTAGGGCAGTCAACAGTTATCCTATTATGCTTTTGGCTTGTGGATTGCATGCGTCAATCCACGGCTTTTATTTACCAAAGTCCTTTGTTCGCTTAATCCTCGCCTCGTGTTTTCCATTGTTTGTTGCTTGCCATTCCCTCTTTTCTTTGCTTTTCTCTCTTATTTTTTCTCTTTTCTGGTTCCCTTCTTTCTTTGCTGGGTTTTTCCTTGTTCCTATTCGATCTCTTTCCTCCAAATTATTTTTTCGCTCTTTTCTTTCCTTTTTGCTCCTTTTTTATTTTCTCTTGTTTGGCTTTTGTTTGGTTCTTATTTTCTTTTGTTTTTTTTTTCCCTCTTTTATTTTTCTTTCTTTTCTTGTTTTTTCACTCTTTCATTTCATTCTTTCTTTTGTTTTTCCCTTTTTCATTTAGTTACGGTCGAATCCCTATGGAGATTGCCTACGTATCCAACGGCCACCCCCGTGAATCAGACACGAGGCGTAGTTCTTACAAAATATGAAAGAAAATAAAGAAACAATTTTTCGAGAATTTTTCAAAATTTTCATAAATACAACTGCGAATTACAAACTATTAAGACTATTTGTTTTTTTTTCTCAGAAAAGGAAATACAAAACCGACTCAAAACAGAATACAGACTCGATTATACTAAAGAATACATCAAAGCTTCAAATCTGGGGCCCGCGGGGCATCACTCTGGCATCGCGCGGGCCTGCGTTGCGAGACCTTTTGCAACTGATCCAGATCATTCATGACCTGGCGAACAAATTCATCATGGAGCAGCAAAGAACATGGTAGGCGACCCATCCTCACCAGCCTGGAACTTCATGACAATATAGGTTGCAATGTTTCTGATTCTTCCCAGATTTGGCCCTTTTTCTTGAAGTAGTCGACTTATCTATTGGGTACGAGCCTCTAGAACCTGAGAATCCTGGAGGTGAAGGTCTTGTAACAATTTTATCTTCTTTTCATCTCAGCGATTAACCATAACATTGTTCCCTCTCGGCCCGAAATTCTTTGTCCCGCCGAGCTGCTTTTTCTTCAAGAGTATTCATTTTTTCTATAATGTTAACAATGGTTCCCTCATAGTTCTCTTCATTTGTTGTAAACAACTGGGTTCTTTCCTCTTGTCTTCTTTGCCCATTGTGCCCAAAGTCTTGCTATGTTCCCCTCGGATTTTATCAATTCTTCCTGACAGTCCAAGACTTGCTTCTTTAACCCTTTTATAATATCTCGTCGATAGACTTCTTTCTCGATTCCTGGCATTTTTTTCCATTTTGCTGAATTTGGGCCTTGAGAGCTTCATTCTCCTGGGCCCAATTTCTTTTTATCACCTTCATCAGTGCGGCTTGCAAGGTTTTTTCAAAACAGGAGCTCTTGAACCTGTTTTTCAATGCTCCTATTCGGGCCCTGTACTCCTTTTCTTTTGACTAACCAATCCCATTGCACCTGGGCCTCATTAGTGAATTGTTTGTACATGTTGGCCTTTTGATGGGTCTCTCCGGAATTTGAAATCTCTTACCAAACCAGACCAAGTATTGGGATCTACCTCACCTCTGGCTCGGTCCTGTACTATAGTCTTGGGTTCAAGGTACCTGCACTCATTCCATATCTTTCGAATTCTGCCTTCAGGGAATGCAAGCTTTCGGGCCTAACTCGATGACTTGCTCACTCAGGTCTTTCGTCGTTGTGCACTGTCTGGAATCTTCAAATTGTCACAGAACTCGGTAAGGAGCATAAGGCTGTATGCTTCGAATACCCATCAAAAAGAATATAAGAGACCTCTGCTGATGTGTATACAGCTTCAGTAGCAGGAAGCCATCCATAAGCCCATTCAACTTTATCTGCGATCAGGGATCTTAAGCATGACGACTGAACAGGGCCTCAGTACCCTCTGGGAACTCAATACCTGTTACCTGGGTCTCGAATTCTGCAATACAACTCAATCAGTTAAACCGTAGTTCTCTATAGCCTGTGCGGTGACAGAGGTGTTCCTATATCCACAATTGTAAAAGCAAATTGCAACCTTGAAAGAATTTCTCCCCTTCCAGACAATTTGGTCAAAGCTCGGTACATTTCTGCTACAATCAGGGGAGCCACTATGCTAGTAGGTTTTTTCATGGCAACATCTAGCATCCCTACCAGGCCAAGGTCTATGTGACCATCTTTTCTTGGACAAATTACCACTCCCAAAAAGGCTACCATGAAGGCTAATCCCCGTCGGGCTTCCCATTTGTCTTTATTTCCAAGCATGTGTCAGTCCTGTGTCTTGGGTTCCTCAAAACTTTGGGGTTACCATACCGGTGATATAAGAAATGCAATGTACAAAACCCTTCCGCTAGATACGGGTCTTGAATATCGCGCTGATGTTCAACAAATCCAAGAACCTATGAAGGGTTACCGGTTGTGGGGCCAATGGGTATCTACCTCGGAGGTTCCCTGTTGAGAACCCGGCGTATCCGGCAATCTTCCTCTTAATGTAGGTGTGAGTTCAAAATCTGAAAACCGGAATACATTACGGGTCAGATCCAAAATGGTATTAGTGCCTCAATAATATCTTTTCTTGGTCTGATGTTCGGCAAATCGACGAGACCACCCAAAACCTTGAATCCACGGTTCTCTGCTACCTTTCCCCAAGTCATTCCACCACATATGGAGCTTTAAAGGGATCTCGCTCAGGATTGAGAAGGTTTCGATGTTACTTGAATTCATCCTGCACATTTATTTGGGGACTTTAATGATTTATTTTGAAAAATGGCTATTTGTGCAGAAAATCTTTATTTAGAAAACAGGCTTGGATTTGCAAATACAGCCTTTCAGCACTTCTAGGTAGGAGATATTAAAGGCTGTGCCCGCAAACCATGTAAAAATGACTCTGGTGGCTATTCCTTGCAAAAAAACGGCCTTCCGACGTCTTTTTAGGGACATTCGGCTTATTTTAGACACGAATGGCATCACCCGACTTATTTATGACAAAAATTAAAATTTGACATTTTTTGGCTATTTTTTGCAAAAAGGGTGGTTGGACCCGATGAGGGTTGCCTACGTATTTTCACATCCGGTGAGAATCAAACCGGCATAGTTCGGGAGATTTTGCCAAAATCAAAAACTATTTTGAACAACAATGACCTTTCTATTTTTCAATATTTTTTCTTTTCCATTTTTCAAAAATCCGGCAGCATTTCTGCACTATTTGGGCACTTGGTTTTTTCACAACAAATGGTCACCCTCACTTAGTCCTAATACTGCTTATTTTTCAATAATTCACTTATTTAGACAAGCCGGTCAACATGCAAAGCCGAGAAAATAAATGCGCAAGTAGCACGTAAGATGCATCAGGAATGGTCAACTTATTTCAAGTCACCTGTCCCAGACGGACCAACCCCTGTGTTGAGTCCCCTTAAGTCAAATGCACATGATGCAAACTAGCGTCCTACTAGGGATCCGGCAATGAGTTTTTGTTCTTCTAGGTTTAACCCTAGGTTTATTGGTCTAGACCTGGCTTACCCGAGGGACAACTCGGGCCGAGGGGAGGCAGCGTACCGGGGATACAGAAGCTCCGCCGGCTTAGCAACTTATCCAAACCTCGTTCTAAATGGGAAAGACTCTAAACAGAAGAGAAGCTACACCGAAGTGCACCCCTTCTCCATGATGTAGAAAGACTCATAGAGAGGAAGGGATTCACAATAATTTATATATACAATTCACTAAATATCAAAGCGGTAAAAATTTAGCACATTAAGCCCAAACATGTAACAAAATCAGATAAAGCCATATAACAATTAACTGAGCTCGAATTCTGAACCCTGAACCAAAAGTTCTGGGTTCTTCTCCCAGCAGAGTCGCCAGAGCTGTCACAGCCTTCTTTTTTTCTTACTACATCCCCGAAAGGGATTTAAATAAAGGGAGTTTTCCAATTAAAGGACAATCGAAAACAAGGATTCGTTTTATTAAGAGATTCAGAGTCGCCACTTTGAGAGATTTATGTGTCCCCAAGTCACCGGTTTGAATCCCGAATTGAGGAAAAGGGATTGACTCTGTTTAAAAGTCGCGAAACCCAGGAATCCGGGTAAGCAAATTCTGTTAACCCGGGAAGGGGTTAGGCACTCCCGAGTTCCGTGTTCTAGCACGGTCGCTCAACTGCTATATTTGGCTAAAGTCTAAAATTTAATACATGTCATCCTATAGTGCAATTATAAAATTATTTAACCGCTTTTAGTTTAAAAAAAATTTCAAAGAAAGTGAACGTCGTTTAAAATCATGTTTTTGGATAACGTCCACATGAAAATGCACCCGTATCCTCGACACATTTTTTATTCAACGTTTTGGGATTTGGATTGGGTTGCATGAAATGCACACCCGTATTTAGGAAGGTAATAATATTAAAAAGACGCGCCTAAAGCGACTAGCGTGTTATTATCTTCGCGGGAGGCCATGAAAATTCGCTAAATGGCACGTCCCGAATTCTAAATATTTTAATGAAGTAATTAAAAGAGGGTCACGCAATTTGTGGATTTTATTTGGCGCGGGCGCACCTCAAATTTTATTTAAGTCCATCCTAGAGAGAGCTATTGTTTTCTAGTATGGAATGTCTCTAAAAGGGTCCTAATTGATTAACAATATGGATTGCTATTAGCTAAAATAATTAAGGACTTTGGGCCTCAAGTTCAAGTCCACACTTGAACAAGAGGCACACTTCTTACTCAAGCATGCTACTTAACTAGAAGGCCCAAACCCTACCAGTTAATTATTAACAAATCAATTACTCTTTCAGTTCTGGGCCCAAAAAGAGCCCAGTCCACATCGAGGCACGCCAAACAGACTTCACGAAGGGCCTCACTTCGAACCCCTGTGACAACGATCAGACTAACTTTGTAGTAGTTATATATACACACGGCAACTCAACCTCCCAGCTTAAATGTTCACAAACGATCTCAAAGCACTAATATTATGCTTAAAGGCAGTCATGATTTAATACTAATTTATGAGACCCTCTGAGTCGTACTTGCATTGATGAATATGATCCATTAGCAGCTCATTCATTACTTCCTATTATATTCATCTACACATTAGGAATTGGAACGTCGCTGGAACAAAACACTAAATACATAATCACGCTTACTACCAAAACAGACTGCATATTAACTTCCGTTTAAATGCTAAACATTCAGATATAATGGCAGATCTAAATCACTTAAAAGCTACACAAGTCGAGGGTTTACTTAATACGATTGAATCCATATACTAAAAGTTTCCACAATCCCAATATAATTACAACTATATGAATCAATCTCATCAAATAACAAGTATCCAGAATTTGTGAACATTTCAAATGACAAAGTACAACAATAACATGAAGAAAAACACAAACGAAGTAACGCCAAGTTGCTCGTATGCTTTAGCTTTATTTCCATCTTCATTATAAGCACTTACATCAAGTAAAGCTTTAAGAAAATGTACCTGGGAGCACAAATAAGAGGGGGGTCAAGAAAGATCAGAGAAGAGCAGCAACAAGAGCAAAGGTCAGCAGCAAAAACAACCAAAGAACCCCAGATTTAAACCAAGAACTAAAGGGACAATAATTCAACCAAAACTTGACAAAACCTCAAACCAAGCTCTTAAAACCTCCAAACTCGAATTATTTTAATCAAATAGGTCAGAAACTACTGCAGGATCTAGACACTTGAAAGGACCTCAGGAAAAGCTCAATGAAAACAGAACCACTTTGAACCAAATTGGAATTCACAAATCCAACACCCATAAACTTGAAACCAGAATAGAATTGAATCTGAAACCAAACCCTTGGACAACAATTAAGACTAACTCATTTTTACCCCTAGTTATTTGAAATTGCTATCAGAAATAGGACTTGAAGCAGTTTCGAGGATCTTTTTTTTTTTAATGGAACAGTAGACCTGCCTCAAACGTCCTGATATTTTTTTTAGCTCTCTCCCTCTCTTCAGGTCTTCCCCTCCTTCAGCCCTAAATAAAATGCCTTATAGGCAAGTTAACTAGGGCAACTTCAGACCTTCAGTTTTTAACCTTTAGTCCTTTTTGAACTCTTATTTTAACTAAGTTACCCTAAATTCCTGACTTTGCTACCCAAGTTTTGGTACCTATCCATCCGAAATTTTACTAAAGCCCCACACTAGAAGCTTCCAAATCAGTTAAGAGAAAAAGATTCCTACCCAGACATACCTAGCCTACCCTCAAATACCCTGAAATTACACTCAGCACTCAACGGGTCAAGCTGACCCAATGGATCGAACCAGCCCTAAGTTTAACAAGCAAGATTGAGCCCACACTTCAATTGGGCTTTCTGATTTTTCAGGGGCCGATTGACAATCAAACAAATTTCCCAATTTGGAAGACCGACCAAAATTCCCTAAAGAAAACTCGGAACCCCTCTTTACAAATGCAACCAAAACCAAACAAAGATGAATGAGCTAATTAACCATAAGCTAACTAAACTAGGACCTAATTAACTAGGGATTTAACGCATCATAAACTTAAACATGCCTAACAAGCTAAAAGATGTTGCATAAATAGAATTCACAAAAGAAAAAAAAGAAAAGAGGAAACAATGAACGAAGGGACCAACTTGAACTCAGAGGATGAATTTTCCAACAAGATTATTGTAAAACTAGGTTAAAGAAAAAGAAAAGGACGAGGGTAATAGGAAGAAAAGAAAATACAAAAGGGGAAAAAAAAGGACCTACCAAATCAGAATTCAACCCAACGGAGACACACAACCCAACAAAATTGGATGTCGATTAGTTGTTCTTGATTCAAGAACAACTGAGCGACATCAGTTTTGTTGAATCAAAAACTCGAGGGAAAAATGCCCTATGACCATGCATGCTACCAGGTTCCATAGAAGGGTTTTTTGAACTCTTAGGGATCGATCTCGGATCTAAGATTCGAAAAGCTTTTAGGTAGATTCGAGGAAAAATAGTTGGGTATTTGGGATGAAGAGTTCATGGTGGTAAAAGGGGTGATTTTTGGTGGCGATTGGAACCGGCGCCGCCACCTTAAGGCGGTGGAAATTGGGCGCGGGCCTAGGGTTTCTGGGTTGTCTCCGAAAGCGGGTGTGAGAGAGGCGAGTGAGGGGGTATGGGGTGCGTTTGGACAGTTAAATATAAAATGAGGGTAATTTCCGGACCGTCTGACCATTTAAGATCGACGTCTTGAAATCAAAATAAACGGGACAGCGTCGTTTGGATTCTGGGAGGTGGAGCCGGGTCAGGGAATGGGGCCTGTTTAGGTCGAACTGGGGCGGACCTGGCTTGGGTTGAGGGGTGTTTGGCTTGGCTTGAACTAAATGAGGCCCCAAAAATCTGACTTAAGCCCATTTCTCTTTTCTCTTCATTTCCTATTTCTTCAAAATCCTTTTCTTCTCTTCTCTTCTTCTTTTTTTCAAAATTAAATTTAAAAAAAATATAAGTTAAATCTAAAAACACATTATCCTATGAAAAACACTAATTAACCTAAACAATAATTATCACAATTAATTGAGTCCAAATTGAAAGGAAAAAACTACCAAAATTAAAAAAATTAAAATTAAAAAGCAAAAGTAAACTATTTTTGTGATTTTCCCCTTTTTATAAAATAACCTAATTACTGATTAATTCCTAAAATGCGAGATTAACTCCTAAATTTCAAATGCACATATTTTTATTTTTTCATTAATTAAGCAAGAAATAAAATGCACAGACAAACGCAAACAATTAACACAAAATGCCCACGAAAATCCACAAAATTGCGAGTAACGAAAAGAAATTATTTTGTTTTGAATTTATGGGAGTAACTCATATAGGGCAAAAATCACGTGCTACCACCCCTCCCCTCTTTGCTCGGAAACACGATGAGTTTCATGCAAAGATAAAGTGAGCGGATACGAGCGATTTTTTGCCCGTTTGAATACTCTGTGGAAGCATTTTTGAAAGAGTTTGACCGCACCCTGCTTCTGAGGTTCCCTACATATCCTTGGCTAACAAGGAATTCAGGTCAGTGTAGTTCAGGAAGGTCTGGTAGCTGGGACTACCATGAAGCTGCGGTTTCACTGTTGCTGCTGCTGCTGCTACTGCTTACTGAACCCCCTTATTACACCATGTCAAAAATAAAAGAAACTAGACTAAGCTATGATCTGTGAATTACAAAGATCCTATCTTATATCTTCAAACTTCTCTTGTGTCCTTGTTGCATCGTTGACTTGTATTCTTCCGTGGAATTCTTATTGTTGCTGCCTTGACTGCATTCTGAATGTTCTCCCTTCCCCAAGTGATGCTTTGACCGCTAAAACTTGAAATGTAGTCCTCTTTCTCCAGGCGGGTCCTGACTGCTGAAACTTGACAATGTAGTCCTCTGTTTCTCCAGGCGGGCTCCTGACTGCTGAACTTGAAGTATGCCTTGTTCTCCGGCGGGCTCCTGACTTCTGAAACATTGAAAATGTGTGCTCTGTTCTCCAGGCGGGCTCCTCATGTTACTCCAAGGCGGGCTCCTGACTACTGAAACTGAAAGTATGCCTCTGTTCTCAGGCGGGTTCCTGATTGCTGAAGCTGAAAAGTATTCCCTTGTTCTCCAGGTGGGCTCCTGATGCTGAACTTGAAAAGCATTCCTTGTCTCCAGTGGCTCCTAACTGCAAACAAACAAAGAAAATTTTCTGCCCCAGTTTGGTGACTGGGTAGCATGTTATCAAATATTAAAAGCTAAAACTTGGAATTGTACGTTCCCTGGTTCTCCAGGTGGGCTCCTAACTGCTAGAATTTGAAATATTCCCTTGTTCTCCAGGTGGGCGCCTGACTGCAACGCTTGGAAAGGATTTCCCTGTTCTCCAGTGGGGCTCCTGACTGCAACAAATAAAGAAAACAGAGACATTTCCTGCCCCAGTTTGGTGACTGGGTACAGATGTGAGTTTAAACTTGAATTATTCTACCAAGAATGTGAAAGCCAAATCCTACTATCCAGGAAGGTCCTGATAACTCCTAACAATTCGAGCCTAAGCTATATCTTCTAAAGTATTACTCCCCACATTTGTTTCTTAAAAGGTCTTAAACTACTTCCATTACCTGGCGGTCCTGACAACTTCTAATTAAAAAACAGTGTTACCTAAGCTTATTAACTGAAGATACGACTTCCACTGTATTTTGATATCTAAGCAGACCTTAAAACTACGTCCCATTATCCAGGAGGGTCCTGAAAATCAAAATTCAAGTCTTATCTTAAGTGCGTCCAATTCTAGGCTGAATTATACTATCCTACAACAGTATCTTGTTACCTAAGGAGATCTTAAAATGTGTCCATTACTCAGAGGGTCCTGACCACTCCTAATTAAATCCTATCTTAAGACAACCTATGTTTTTTAGGGATACATTTGTGCTAAATTATGCTACTCATGATTGTTTTGGAAATTTAAACTAAGTCCCATTTTCAGGAGGGCCTGAGAGTTTCCAGTCATACCTGTTTGGGTGCTACTTTTCTTACGGAGGTTTTCTCGAAATGACAAAATTTCTGCCCCCTGTTTCAATCAAAGAAAAATCTTGTCAATATAAAATGGTGGCTAGTTGCTGGCATTCTGCTAGGTACATCCCTGCTGCTGGGCTTCACTCCGTCCGGCTTTCCTGGACTTGCCTTGAATCCCTCGACTTCCTGAACCGAATTTAACCCCTTGAACTCTGATGACCCAAGTGTTCTATCCCATATTGTGTTTTGTGTTTCTGACCCCTCTTTGAAACTTGCTTCTTCCCCACAATTATCGACTTAATCCACCGATGAACCTTCCAGTGGTCCTTTATGACTTACTTTGCCTTTTGACATTTTGATATATCTGGCCTGTCTGTACAACTAGGAGCTGGTAGTTAGCCTTGACATTCCTTCCTTTGTTTCGAACAGAATGACACTAAACATCTTAAGATAGACCTCGAAAGAATGAAATGCAACGACCTCGAGGTTTAAGGATAAAGAGAATCCGAGAAACGGATGATTTGTAATGAAGAAGAAAGAGAATAAGACTTATCTGAATGGAAATGCTGGTACCATTGAGATGCCATCATTTTGGATTAACAGCCCAGTCTGTTCTAACCAATCAACTTTCGATTGCCAATTGTTGTCCGGACTTTCACAACCTGATTTTCACCCAAACCCAAACCTTGCTCGATCTTGATGTCTTGAGCAGCTTTTTGACAACAGACGTCTCATTTGCCTGTCTGAAAAACTAACCTTCGCCTTACGGTGCCCGTGAGGGTTTTTCACCAATAAGACTCTCTCATTTTTTATTTCTCTCAACTCACTTCGCCTTACGGTGCCCGTAGGGTTTTCACCAATAAGACTCTTATTTTGATTTCTCTCTACCCTTCGCCTACGGTGCCCGTGAGGGTTTTCAACCAATAAGACTCTCTCATTTTTTATCATTTTTTCTTGCACCGGAGTATTGCCCCTGACGTGAATCACTTTTACTTGCTCGTATTGCACTTCCTGAAGATGATAAAAGTCTTTTTGGCTAGGGCTTTTGGAATAGGGTTAGAAAGAAAGGGTATAAAGGCTCTAAAAATTCATATGTAGTGTTCACAACTACAACTTTCGGAATCAACTTTTTGCACAACCATACTGTTTGCCCCAGTTTCTTCGTGGGGACTTTTTTTTATTTTGTGTGACTGAACCTCAGAGGGAGGCTGCCTACGTACCCTTTCGGGATCAAGTCAAACGTAGTTCAGGCCATAGGAATTATTTTGTGGTGCAATCTTTCCTTTTCTTCCACTTTCTTTTCTTTCTTTTCATTTCGTTCTCTTTCTTTTCTTTTCTTCATTTTTCTTTTTCCCTTTTCTTTTCTTTTCTTTTTCTTTTTCCTTTTTTTTGCGACTGTGTTTTCTTGTTTCTTCACTGATTTCCTTTGCGAGCTCCCAAGTTAGTTTATGATTCCGAAAGAGGGGTACGAAAGAAAGTAAATGAGGCTCAAAAGGGTAACAAAGGATACAGTGTTTGGATAGCAGAAACAAAATGCCTTCGTCATTTCAACCTAAAAATATTGCCAAATACAATAAAAGTACAATTAAACCAAGAAATCATACATAGTATCGCTTGACTCATCAGAGTTGATAGCCATTTCTACACATTTCCCTTCACATCTGTCAAATATAATGCGCCATTGGACAACACTCTGGTTACAACAAATGGCCCCTGCCAGTTCGGGTGAACTTTCCTTTTGCCTCGACCAATGAGGTAGGATACGCCTCAACACCAATTGCCCTACTTCGAATTCCGCGGACGCACTTTCTTTGTTATATGCTCTTGCCATTTTCTGTTGTACAACTGACCGTGACATACTATGCTTGCCAATCTCTTTTCATCAATCAAACTTAGTTGTTCCAAGCGGATTTTGACCGCATTCAACATCATCATTTCCGCCTCGCGATATCCGAAGGGACGAGATTTCAACCTCTGCGGTATTACTGCTTCAGTGCCATACACCAGTGAAAAGGAGTCTGCCCCATAAAGTGCGGACAGTAGTGCGATAACCTAAAAGGGCGAAAAGGTAACTGTTTCATGCCCATTGCCTGGACCCCTCTACCATTTTCCGAAGTATTTTTCTTGATGTTCTTGTTAGCTTGCTTCGACTGCTCCATTTTCTTAGGACGATAATGGGGTGGAATTGCGGTGCGTGATCTTAAACTGCTGACATGTCTCTGCCATCAAATGACTGTTGAGATTGGCCCATTGTCTGTGATGATTACCTTCGGAATCCGCAACCGACAGATGATATTCGAATGCACAAAATCGACCACTGCCTTCTTGGTCACAGATTTGAAGTTTCGCCCCACCACTTAGTGAAATAATCAATAGCTACCAAGAATGAACCTGTGCCCATTTGACGACCGCTGGCTCGATCGGCCCAATGACATCCATTCCCCAAGCAACGAACGGCCATGGTGCCGACATTGTATGCAATTCAATATGGTGGGAATGAATCAAATCTCCATGTACCTGACATTGATGACATCTTGCGCGAAAACTGATGCAATCCCGTTCCATAGTAAGCCAATAATAACCCGCTCGGAGAATCTTCGTGGCCAACACATATCCACTCATATGAGGTCCACAACTCCCGCATGTACCTCGGCCATGAATAATGTAGCCTGTTTAGCATCCATGCATCTCAATAATCCAGATCTGGAGTTCTTGTTAACACTTCCACTGAAGAAAAAGCCGCTTGCCGGCGTCGAATTGCCTTCCTTTTGATCCCTGTAGCCTGTGCTGGGTAACTCGTACACCTCCTTTTTAAACGATACACCCTGCAGAAGGTGTAAAGGAGTTTTTCCAACTTAAAAGGACAATCGGAACGGGATTTATTATTAAGTATTCAGAGTCGCCACTGGGGATTATGGTGGTCCCAGTCCACCGATTGAATCCTGAACCGAGGAATTATGACTCTGTTAACAGTCCGCGAACCAGAAATCAGAGTAAGGAACTCTGTTAACCCAAGAGAAGGTGTTAGGCATTTCCGGAATTCCGTGGTTCTAGCCGGTCCGCTCAACTATTGTATATTTGATTTTATCTGATTTACAAAACATGTTTTCTACTATGTGCTTTTATAGTAATCCGCTTTTATTATTATTTTTTTAAAGAGATTGCAACGTCGTGAAAACAGTCTCGAACCGCACGTCACATAAATGACACCCGTGATTGTTGAACACATTTTGACTTTTCGTTGAGATTTGGATTTTGGTCACATAAATGCGCTACCCGAATTTAGGAAGGTAATTTATTAAAATACGCTGCCCTAAAGAGACTACCGGTTATTCTTTGGGAAAGGCCGTGAAATTCGCAAACGGCCCATCCCGAAGTCTAATTAAATTAACTACTAAACATTTAATTGAGGGCCCCGTATTTGTCGTTTAATTTGGCGTAGGTCGTCTCGATTTATTATTTAAGCTAGACCTAAAGTCAACTAGATTTTCTAACTTATTTGTCTCTAATAAAAGAAGAAGCCTTAATTAATCGGTGTAAACTAAGCATTGAAAGGTATTATAAAATGATATTAAATCCAAGCAAAACTTTAAATGTCCAGTCATGGGATCTTCAGCAGATTGGGCTTCATAACAGCCTAAAAGGAGGAGACTCAATTGACCTCACAAGGGACAGGTTGCCTGAGGTTGGGCCCTAAACAGGTTCCAGGCCAGTACTTATTCACCTCAAAGTGGTCACGTTTGAGACCACTTAAATTGCCTAATTCCTTACTGACTTTTTATTTTGGTGAATTTTGGCTGTCACGGCCTGGATTATTGGTGAAACACACAGGCACTCAATAGGCCCTTAGGCCCAGGTCCCACGAGTACATAAATCTGACTGGACTTGGCCGTTCTAAATATTGAGGCCCAAACGACTTGCAAATAGACCTGATTTGTTTAAACCAAAGAGATCCGCATTCAATTGGACTAAATGCTTATTGAAGTTACTACAAGTTAATACAAGTGTGTTTCAGCAATTTACAATCAGGACAGCATTAAGAAGTTACTACAAGTCTTACAGCTAGGTAACCATGAGTCAAAAACAGTCGAAATGGTCCCAAATTACTACTTAACACAGTCCAATTTTAGTTCCACTATGCATACAGGAGGTAACAATATGCCACTAACCAATCACAAAAGTTTATCTAAAAACATACAGAATTGTCAAAATTACAAGGCAATATCTAAATTGTTTGTTGGTTTTATTTTTTTTGGGGGGGGCCCCCCTTTTTTTTTTTTTTTTTCGGACCAATTCAATTTCATGTTTTCAAACAGGATGATGCTAATCAAACCAGTTCGAAGTGTAACCTGGAAATTAGAAAGGAAATAGGAAATGAGAGAAAGTCCAGCAGCAAATAGCAGACTCAACAAGCAATTCAGGAACATTTCAGAAATCAGCAATGGATCAATCACGCAGCAACATCAGAGGCAATTTCAAAATCAAAAATAACTTCTCAAACACCCAGGAACATTTCACAATCAAAAACCCCACTAAACTGACGCCAAAACTGACTTGTTTGGAAACTCAAAACTCAATCGAATCAAACGGAATGATTCTAAACCTCAGCTGTCAGAAATTTGAGCTAAGAAAATGCAAATCAACCACTAAAACTTGAAATCAACCCTAAGAAATGATGGAAGCTGTAACGTTTTTTTGAATTTTCCTGTAGCTTTTTTGTATATTTTTTTTTTGAGTTTTAGAATGGAAGAGACTTCAAAATTCAGATCTAGAATATTGAATCTGGGAATTCAATTTGGATTCTGGAAGCTATTGCCTAGTTTTTTGGGGGAATTTGTGGGGTCAAAAACTTTTAATTCAAGGACATAGAGGCTGCTTTTATAGGCGAAGATGGGCAGCCCCCAATTTTCTATTTTCCTCTTAGTCCTATTTTATTTTCAAGCTTAGTCTTCCTTTTACTGACTTGTTTCTCAAGTTAACACACTAAAATTACCTGACCTTAACACTAAAGCCCTATTTGGGAACGTCCTAGAAGATTCTAGTTCCCAACTACCATGTGCTAACCAATCCTAAATATCTACACTACCCCTTGATCCCAACCTGAAATTACTGCCTAGGCTTAAACTAAGCCTCATCCCTCTTTTTATCCCTGAAATTGTTAACCATGCTAAAACTATTCTACCTTCTAACGAGCATGGTTAATTAACTACCAAACTTAGAAGTTAATTCAGCTATATCCAAACAACTAGACTAACTGAAATGATTATACTAAACTAAAAAATATTAACGGAAATGAACACAATTATACTAAACTACAGATTTAACCATGAAATGACAATTAAGCCCTAGCAAATATTAGAAACCAGAATTAAATCATCCCTTATACTAATCAGATTGAAGTGATATCTACTGATTAAAAAGCTAATAATCACAAACACAATTTAACTAAACCTAAACTTAAACTGAACTAAACTAGATGGATTAACTCGAGTTGATTGACTAATGTGACCCGGGACGACCAAATAAGGCAACAGAAGATGCAACAAATAAACTATACTTTAAATTGATTAAATAATTAATTAATTAAAAGATACCACTAAGAACGCCTAAGGAAAACTTACCGGTCAACCATTGTTGTTTGAATCCTCCAGATTCCTTGACACGTAACACATCCTAATCGTGTGTTTTTCAAAAAGAAACACGTGATTAGGGAAATTACGGTCCAAAAATCCCAAGATTTTGAGTTAGGTTCTGCCGGAATTGGGGAATTTTAGAATTGTAATGTTCCGGCAGATTTCCGAGGGTTTTCTGGTAATGAATAGATGAATGAGAGAGGGCTGAGGAGCATATAAGTATGAATTTGGGCCGGTTTGGGTGAGTTTGTGAACTTGGCCGAGAAAAGATGTTTTTAAGAATCCTGATATTCGAGGCGATTGGATGGGATTCGAACAAACTATGATGGGGTTGGAAAGAAGGAGAGAACCGGTTGGTTCTAGGTGTTAATCTTTTGTGCCATCGGAGCATCCGCCCCGCGGCGGCGATTTCTGACAGCTGCCCCCGACACTACCACTTTAGCTGGTTCTTGTTTTTCTGCAACACTGCTCAAAAGCTCCTTCTTTACTACCACAACTGGTTTGCTAACTGTCTCGTCTACCTTGATCAATGCTCTCCCCCTTGTTAGTTTCTCATTTGTTCTATCCTCACTAGCCCTGATCATCATTACAGTTTGTGAAGGCTTCTTATGCTCTCCGTTTTGGACTAGCTCAATCATATGGGTCTCGTGATGGGTTGGCAATAGATTTTGGGTGATGTTAGGCATTTCTGGGGCTTGCACTTCAATTCGGCGGGTGTCAATGAGCTCCTGGATGGACGTTTTCAAGTGCCAGCATTTTTCTATGTCATGTCCCGGCGCACCTGAGCAATACTCACAACTCACAGAGTGGTCCAGATTCCTCGGGGGAGGGTTTGGCAATTTGGATTCAATCGGACTCAACATGCCCAACTGTCTCAATCTGTGGTATAAGCTAGTGTAAGATTCACCCAAGGGAGTGAAAGTCTTCTTCTTTTGCAGCCTATCATTCTTAAATGCAGGGTTAGGTCAAAAACCGGTTCTAGTGGGATTTCTGTTGGTTCTTGGGGGTGGGTAGGTGTTTTGAGTTGGGTAAGTATTTTATGGGGTGGGTGCGCGCCATTGTGCATGGATAGGAGGTTGGGGGTATGTCTGGGCATGGTGGACAGAGAAATTGGGGACAGGAGGTGGGTAGTAGTGCTGCGGTGGGCCATATGGGGTGTGTGGGTAGGTTTGGAGATGAGGGCGAGGTTGGTGATAATATGGTGATGGACCTCTGGACCAAGCTCTCGATTCCACTACTGCAACATCTTCTTTCTTTTTCTTTCCCAATACTCCTCCAGTGCCGCTCTGAATAGCCTGGGTAGTTGCTTTGATTGCTGAATAGCTCATAATCTTGTTCGACTTAAGACCTTCTTCCACCATACTTCCCATTTTCACTACCTCGTTAAAAGATTTTCCCACTTCTGACACCAGGTGACCATAATAGGTAGGCTCCAAAGCCTGTAGGAAATAATCAACCATCTCGTTCTCTTTCATTGGAGGATCGACTCTGGCCGCCTGCTCTCTCCATCGGAAACCGTATTCTCTGAAGCTTTCTCCGGGCTTCTTCTCAATTTTAGTCAGTGAAAGACGGTTGTGAGCACGTGATTTTGCCCTATATGAATTACTCCCATAAATTCAAAACAAAATAACTTCTTTTCATTATTTGCAATTTTGTGAATTTTGTGGCATTTTCTATTAATTGTTTGCATTTATCTGCCCATGTTTATTTTATTTACTTCATAAAAAATACAAAAAAATACTTGGCATGTGCATTTAGGATTTAACTTCGCATTTTAGGATTAATTAGAAAATCAATTGTTTCATAAAATGGAAAAATCACAAAAATAGTGTAGTTTGCACTTTTAATTTTAACTCTTATTTTTAAGTAGCTTTCCTTTTAATTTGTTGAGTCAACTATCATTTAGGGTTAATTAGTGACTTTGTTGAGTTAATTAGTTTCTTAGAATTATTTTAGGATTTGTATTAGTTCTGAAAAATAAAGGAAAAAGAAAAAGAGTAGAGTAATTAAAAGAAATTAGGAAAAGAAATAAAAACAAAAAGAATTGGAAACAAAAGAGTGCAACTAGCTTTGGGCCCAGTGTGTTAGTTGTCACACCTCCTTTTTCCTACACCTGGGAAGGTGTAAAGGAGTTTTTCCAATTAAAGGACAATCGGAACGGGATTTATTATTAATATTCAGAGTCGCCACTTGGGGGATTAATGGTGTCCCAAGTCACCGATTGAATCCTGAACCGAGGAAATTATGACTCTGTTAATAGTCCGCGAACCAGAAATCCGAGTAAGGAACTCTGTTAACCCAAGAGAAGGTATTAGGCATTCCCGAATTCCGTGGTTCTAGCACGGTCGCTCAACTGTTATATTTGATTTTATCTGATTTCAAAACATGTTCTAGCTTATGTGCTTTTATTAGTAATCCGCTTTTATTTTTATTTTTAATAAGAATTGCAACGTCGTGAAAACGCGTCTCGAACCACGTCGCACCAGTGCACCCGTGATTGTTAACACATTTCGACTTCGTTGAGATTTGGATTTGGGTCACATAAATGTGCACCCGAATTTAGGAAAGTAATATTATTAAAATACGTGCCTAAAGAGACTAACGCGTTATTATTTGGGGAAGGCCGTGAAATTCGCTAAACGGCCCATCCCGAAGTCTAAAAATTAATATAATATTTATTGAGGGCCCCGTAATTTGTGTGTTATATTTGGCGAGGCTCGTCTCATTTATTTTAAAGCCAACCTAAAAGCAACTACAATTCTCTACTTAATTTTGTCTCTAATAAAGGGTAAAAGTCCTAATTAACTTGCCATTGGCCTAGATATGCCTTTGGGCCAAAAACAAACGCCCTGGCCCAACTGGAGTTACATCAATTTAAACGCCTACTAAGCTTTGCCAATTGATAACTCAGAAATAAAGGATTCTGTCCAAAGTGTTAAGGGCCCAACACTTTGGGTCTAAAGTAGAAAAGCTGGCCCCAGATATGATTAAGTACGTCCAGGTATGACTGAGGAATGTAGCTTCAGGATCGAGCCCAGGCAAGGACAGCCTGAATGTAAATCCAAACGTCCCAGCCTTCCCAATGTGATTACCAATTTATACAACTATTCACTTTTCCTGGGATTCGATAGTGGTAGCAGTCTAATTGCTAGTTCAGTTAGAACAAAACAACTGTGGTGAGTTTCATCTGGAATAATGCTATGCTACCGATATTCAGGTGTTCCTTTATTAAACGAATTGGAGTTAACACTGAAACATGGGCCATTCTTAAAATTAATAACAGAAATGAAACTACATCGCATTAGCCTACGCCATACTAACAGCATGTTGAACCAAATCTAAAATCACTAATCAACTGAGCTAATTTAATGATTTATCAAATTCGTATACGAATTCAAATAGCAGGAATCATTCTGAGTCAAACGGTCTGAGTTTAACAGTCCAATGAGCTTAACTACAGGAATCAACTGTCAGACATGTATCAAATCAGTCTAAGCAAATGATCTAATTTAATTACACATTAGACAACTAATCATCTATTCCAAACCAAATAACATATTCGTTTAAACTATGAGTCCACCGCAGAAAGTTGCTTCAATTTCAATTCGTATTTCCAGCAGGATGAGGATACATTGTGTCAAACTCAGAATGTGTACCTGATTTCGAAATACAAGGAGAAATAGGATAGGTCGGCAACAATAAACACAGCAGCAGCAGTTCACTGATGCTTAGCGCAGCTCAGAAAATAAATCAATAGCCCACAGATGATTTCATAGCTAGCAGATTTAGGAACAATTTCGAAAAAATTAACTCGAACACCCACAACAACTCATAATCCCAACTAAGTGACCCAGAAATGCTCAAAACCAAATGATCTACTATATCAACTCAAAATCAGGTTGAATAAAACCAGAAACCATTCGAGAACCAGCCTGTACACCTCTGAAACTTTCAGGAGCTAGAAGAATGAGAATCAACAACTAGAAATCAAAATTAACTTGAATTATCTAATGGAACAGTAATTCTTTTGTTTTTCTGTTGATTTTCTAATATTTTGGATTTTAGAAGGTTTAAAACTTCAAATTGAAATCTGAAATTGAAAGAAGTAGTTTTTGGGGGTAAAGTTTTTTGGGGCTTCCTAAAACTTCTTAAACAAGGCAATTATGATGCCTTTATAGGCAAACTAGGGGCCTCAATCAGATCTTTATTCTCCTTTCTAATCCCTATTTATTTTCAGTTTTGGTCCTTCAATTTTTAACTTGTGTTGCAAGTAACTACCCTGAATTTCCTGAAACCTAACTTGAACCCCTATCTAGAAGTTTCTAGAGGCTTCTAGTTTATGTTACTGCATGATTTTTCTTATCTAAAAGCTATATTACCCTTATCTGGATTCTGAAATTTCTATTTTGGCAAAACATGCCATTTTTGATCCCTAAAATACCCTCAACCATCACTTAGAATTACCTGCCTATTTTAATCAGTTACACTTAACCATTTTATCCTGAAACCTAAATTTATTAAGGCTTAAACAATAATCTAAAGAAAGACCCTAATTAGCAGATTTCTAATCGAACGAATTAACCCTAACTAATATTGCACTTCAACTGATCTAAACTAATAACAAGACTAAAACTATTAAATCAATACTAATCTGACAGAATTTGATCAACAAGTAGCATAATCGAAAATTAACCAAAATCAAAACAAATTATCTAAACACAGTTAAACTGAAACCTTATAGCCCTAATTTAAATATCATGCAGGAAAAAACTACCCTAATTAAAACTAAACAAACAAGTCAAAGAAAACTCAAAAAAAATCAGAAAAGAAGAGAACAAGAAGACTTACGAACT
>NC_031998.1:43733780-43809520 GCF_001879085.1 Nicotiana attenuata
GGATTCTTGACACGTAACATTCCTAATCGTGTGTTTTCAAAAGAAAACACGTGATTAGGGATATTACGGTCCAAAATCCCCAAGATTTCTGAGTTAGGGTTCTTCCGGAATTGAGATTTAAAATTTGTAATGTTCCGGGCAGATTCGAAGGTTTCTAGGTATGGATTAATGATGAGGGAGGGATGAGGGACATATGGTACGAATTTGGGCCGGTTTGGGTGAGTTTGCGACTTGGCCGGAAAACCTAGATTGACTATTCGAGGAGTTGGGTTGGGATTCGAGGCAAACTAAGATGGGGCTTGGAAAGAGGAGAGAAAGGTGGTTCTAGGGTGTAATTTTGGTGGCATTTGGAGGTGGACCGCCGGCGGAAACGATTTCCGGCCGGCGGCGGGCAGCGGAGGGTGGCGGCCTGAGAGTCTCTAGGGTTTGGGGTGAGAGACGGGTGACGAGGGGGTAGGGGGTGCGTTTGGACATATATATATTAAGTGACCCTAGCTTCCTGGTCGTTAGATCATGAAACCTCGACGGCTAGGATTGATTAAGGCCAAACGGGGTCGTTTTGGGTGGTAAGGGGGACCGGATCGGGCTGGGGTGATTTGGGCTGGACTGGGAGACCGGGTTTGGGAGAGGGGTTTCTTGGGCTGGTTAATTTGACTGAAATGGCCCAATTTAGGTTCTATATTAATCAACCCTCTTTTAAATTGTTTTTCTTTTATTTCTTTTATCTAATTTTCCTCTTTTGTATTTCTTTCATTTCCTTTATGTATTTTATTTTGTATTTTTGTATTTATTTATTCTTTCTGATTTTATAAAATGCTAAAATAAAACTAAAAACAAATTGACTCTAACAATTATATTTCCTAATTAATTCCTAAAGAGAAATGCAAACTAATACCAAAAATGCAAAATGAACCCTTTTTTCTTATTTTCTTAACATTTTGTTCTAAAATAAATTAATACTAAAATATGAAATTAAATCCTAAATGCAAAAATGCATATTTTTGTATTTTCATTAAAATGCACAAATAAAAATGCAACAATTACCAAAAAATGCCACAAAATTCACAAAAAATTATAAAATACTAAAGCAATTGTTTTGCTTGAAATTTTGGGAATTATTGCTTAGGGCAAAAATCACGTGCTCACAGCTGCCCCTCTTTGCCCGGAAACACGAAGAGTTTTTGTGCAAAGATAAGTGAGCGAAAACGAGCGATTTTTGCTCGTTCGCATATTCCATGTGAAGCATTTTGAAAAAATTGACCGCACCCTTCTTCAGAGGTTGCCTATATATCCTGGGCTAAATAGGAATCAGGTCAGTGTAGTTCAGGAATGTCTGGTAGTTGGGACTACCAAGAGCTGTGATTTCCTGCTATTGCTGCTGCTACTGCTCGCTGACCTCCTTATTACACCGTGGTAAACCAAGAGAAGCTAACCTAAGCTATGATCTATGCATTACAGAAGATCCTTATATGCCTTCAAACTTGCTTTTGTGTTGCCTTGAACTTGCATCTTGTATTCTTCCGATGGGATTCCTGTTGTTGTCTTGCATTGTGATTGGCGATGTTGTTGCCATTCCTCCGAATGATGCTTGATTGTTACCATTTGAAATATGTGTCCCTTTTCCAGGCGGGCTCCTGATGCTTGAAAAGTATGCCTCCGTTCTCCAGGCGGCTCCTGACTGCTGGAACTTGAAACATATGCCTCTGTTCTCCAGGCGGGACTCCTGACTTCAACAAAATAAACAACAAAGAAAAATCTCTGCCCCAGTTTGATAACTGGGTACAGCATGTTATCAAATATTAAGAGCTAAAATTGAATTGTACTTCCCTTGTTCTTCAGGTGGGCGCCTGATCGCTGAACTTGAAAATATTCCCTTGTTCTCCAGGTGGGCTCCTAACTGCTAAACTTGAATGTACTCCCTGATCTCCAGGCGGGCTCCTGACGGCAAAATTTGAAACGTATTCCCTTGTTCTCCAGGCGGGCTCCTGATTTCAACAAAATAGACAAAAACGAAGAAAATTTCTGCCCCAGTTTGGTAGCTGGGCTCATATATGAGTGTTAACCGAACTGTATTACCAAATATCAATAAGAACTTAAAAGCTAAAACTTGAATTGTACTCCCTTGTTCTCCAGGTGGGTTCCTGACTGCTGACTTTGAAATGTGCTCCCTTGTTCTCCAGGCGGGCTCCTGACTGCTGACTTGAAATGTGCTTCCTTGTTCTCCAGGCGGGTTCCTGACTGCTGACTTGAAATGTATTCCCTGTTCTCCAGGTGGGCTCCTGATTTCAACAAAACAGACAAAACAAAGAAAATTTTCTGCCCCAGTTTGGTGGCTGGGCACATATGTGATTGTAAACCATATCATGTTACCAAATATCAGTAAGAATTTGAAAGCTAAAACTTGAACTGTACTCCCTTGTTCTCCAGGCGGGCTCCTGACTGCTAAAACTTGAAATGTGTGCCTCTGTTCTCCAGGCAGGCTCCTGACTGCTGAACTTGAAGCGTATTCCCCTGTTCTCCAGGTGGGCTCCTGACTGCTGAAACTTGAAAAGTATTCCCTTGTTCTCCAGGTGGGCTCCTGATTGCTACCTTGGACAGTATTCCCTGCTTGCAACAAACATACAAGACAACGAAAATTCCTGCCCCTGTTCCAATCAAAGAAAAATTTGTTAATGTGAAATGGTGGTTAGCTGCTGGCATTCTTGTTGGCCATGCTCCCGCTTCCGACTTTGCTCTGACTTGCTTCTTTGGACTTGCTTTGACTTGCCACGATTTCCCGATGGATTTTCAACCTTCTGATCTTGATGACCCAAATGTTTTACCTCGTATTACTGTTTGGTGTTTCTGTTCCCTTCTTGTGAACTTTGCTTCTCCCTCACAACCATCTGATTATTCCACTGATTTTCATTGGTCCTTCGTGTTTTACTTTCTTTTGATATGTCCCAACCTTATTGCCATATAACTGGAAGCTGGTAGTTAGCTTTGACGTCATTCTTTTATTTTTGAATAGAACTGACACTGAAACATCTTATAGACAGACTTCAAGAGAATGAAATGCAATGACCTCGAAGGTTTTAAGGATAGAAAAACTCTGAAAACGAATGAGTTGTAATGAAGAGAAAAAGGCCAGGACTTATCTGAGCGGAAAGGCTGATTCCATTGGTCGTGCCATACATTTCGGATTCCAGCCTAGTCTGTCCAACCAATCAATTGTCAATTGCCACATTTGCTGTTTCATACTTTCGCAACCGACTTTCGCCAAACCCAAACCTTGCTTGTTTTGCCATGTTTCAAACACCTTTCACCCACAGACTTCTTTCATTTGTCCATCTGAAAAACTCACTTTCGCCTTACAGTGCCCGTGAGGGTTTTCACCAATAAAACTCTCTCATTTTAATATCTCTCAAACTCACTTCGCCTTACGGTACCCGTGAGGGTTTTCACCAATAAGACTCTCTCATTTTCATTTCTCTCACGCACATCGCTTTATGGTGCCCGTGAGGGTTTTCACCGATAAGACTCTCTCATTTCATCATGTTTCTTCTGTCACCAGAGTGTTGTCCCCAACATGAGTCACTTTACCTGCTTGTATTAACATTTCTTGAAATTGATCAGAAGGTCTTTTTTTTTTGGACCGTAGTGTGGCTTTTGGATGGGTTTTAGAAAGAAAGGTATAAGAGCTCGAAATAACTCGAACATGGGTTCATCATTACAACTTTCGGAATCATATCTCTTGCAACAACCATAATTTCTGCCCCAGTTTCCTTCTTGGAGATTCTTGGATTTTTCTTCTGTTGTGACTGAACCTTAGGGAGGCTGCATACGTACCCTTTCGGGATCAAGTCAAACGTAGTTCAGGCCATAAAATCGCTTCATTGTTGCGATGTTTCTTTTCTACTATTCTTCTTTTCTTTTTCATCTCCTTCTTTCCCTTTTTTTTCTTTCTCTTTTCTTTTCTTTCTTTTTTCCTTTTCTTTCTTTTTTCTTTTCTTTCTTTTCTTTTCTTTTTTTTTTCTTTTTTTTCTTTTCTTTTCTTTTTCTTTTCTTGCTTTCCCCACTTGATTTCCCCATTCGATTCTCAAGTTTTGTTGTTGATTCCGAAAGAGGGATACGAAAGAAAATATAATAAGGCTCAAAGGGATAACAAAGGATAAAGTGGTTGGATAGCAGAACAAAATGCCTTCATCATTTCAATCTCAAAACATGCCAAATACAATCAGGTACACAAAGATAAAGAAATCATACATAATATCTCTTGACTGCATCAGAATTGATAGCCATTTCTACACATTTTCCTTCCACGTCCGTTAGATATAAAGCGCCGTTGGACAAAACTCTGGTTACAACAAATGGCCCCTGCCAGTTTGGGCGAACTTTCCTTTTGCCTCAGCCCAATGAGGTAGGATACGTCTCAACACCAACTGTCCTACTTCGAACTTCCGCGGGCGCACTTTCTTGTTATATGCTCTTGCCATTCTCTGTTGGTACAACTGACCGTGACACACTACTGCCAGTCTCTTCTCATCAATCAAACTTAGTTGTTCCAAGCGAGCTTTAACCCATTCATCATCATCAATTTCCGCCTCGGCGATGATCCGGAGGGACGGGATTTTAACTTCTGCGGTTAATACTGCTTCGGTTCCGTACACCAATGAATAGGGAGTCGCTCCTACTAAAGTGCGGACAGTAGTGCGATAGCCTAACAAAGCAAAAGGTAGTTTTTCATGCCATTGCCTTGACCCTTCTACCATTTACCGAAGTATTTTCTTGATGTTCTTGTTGGCTGCTTCGACTGCCCCATTTGCCTTAGGACGATATGGGGTGGAATTGCGGTGCATGATCTTAAACTGCTGGCATGTCTCGGCCATCAAATGACTATTGAGATTGGCACCATTATCTGTGATGATTACCTTCGGGATCCCAAACCGGCATATGATATTCGAATGCACGAAATCGACAACTGCCTTCTTAGTCACAGATTTGAAGGTTTTTGCCTCCACCCATTTAGTGAAATAATCAATAGCTACCAAAATGAACCTATGCCCATTTGATGCTGCTGGCTCAATCGGTCCAATAACATCCATTCCCCAGGCGACGAATGGCCAAGGTGCTGACATTTTATGGAATTCAGATGGTGGAGAATGAATCAAATCTCCGTGTATCTGACATTGGTGACATTTGCGCACGAAACTGATGCAATCCCGTTCCATAGTAAGCCAATAATAACCTGCTCGGAGAATCTTCTTGGCCAATACATATCCACTCATATGAGGTCCGCAAACTCCCGTGTGTACCTCAGCCATGACAACTGTAGCCTGCTTGGCATCCATGCATCTCAACAACCCAAGATCTGGAGTTCCCTTGTACAACACTCCTCCACTGAAGAAAAATCCGCTTGCCAAGCATCGAATTGCTCTCTTTTGATCCCCTGTAGCTTGTGTCGGGTATACTCCCATCCGGAGATATTCTTTGATATCATGGAACCATGGCTCACCATCAAGCTCTTCTTCCACCACATTACAATAGGCATGCTGATCTCGGACCTGAATCTGTAACGGATCCACATAAGCCTTGTCTGGATGATGCAACATCGACGCCAAAGTGGCCAAAGCGTCGGCAACCTCATCGTGCATCCTTGGAATGTGTTTGAAATCTATTGATTGGAACCGTTGACAAAGTTCATGCAAACACTGCCGATACGGTATGAGCTTCAAATCTCGTGTCTCCCACTCACCCTGAAATTGGTGTATAAGAAGATCCGAGTCATCCATGACCAAGATTTCCTGAACACCCATGTCTATAGCCAATCTCAATCCCAGGATACATGCTTCGTATTCAGCCATGTTATTGGTGCAATAAAAACGAAGTTGAGCAGTGACAGGGTAGTGTTGCCCCGTCTTAGAAATCAGTACTGCTCCTATCCCGACACCCTTGGCATTGGCAGCTCCATCAAAGAACAGTTTCCATCCAGGCTTCTCGACTTGTTCTAATTNCAAACACAATTCAATTATCTCTTCCCTGAGTGGGGCTTCCAAATGGACACTTATTTTTGTTTCCCGAACATTCTCCCGATCCCCTAGATTGATTGCCTCTGTGTCATTCAAGTTAGGCTTGGGTTTTTCCTCAAATTGATTTAACTCTTTACTGATTTCTTCCAAAGCTTCCTCGTCATCGTATTCACTCTCGCCATCACACTCAATTTCCTGTATTACTATTTCGCATTGATTATCAAGACTAGGCCGGAGACTCCTCATGCATGACACATCATTGAAACCAGCATAAAAGAGACTGTACAAGAGAGAAAAGAAAACAAAATAAAGGCAATCAGGAAAGAAGAAAGGAGGACATTGCATTTCATTAAAATTGTAAGATAACAAGGTTTAACTCATCCAAATGGACGGAACATAGAAATCTGAATTACAACCCTGGAAATAATCCAGATTTAATACTCAAAGGAAAATCAAAAACTAACTACCACGACTCCTTCCGAGTTGGAAGAGGAGTAGCTTCCCAGTTATTGAGCTTAGCCTGAGACCCCACGAACTGCACATCAACTTTACTCGGACCTTCGCCTGGTTCCACCATATTCACTTCATCGAACACCCTTTCAAACCTTTCGATCATCTCCTTGTCAGGTTCTATCACCACAGAATTTGGCATTGCTGTTGCTGGGCGTCGTTTAGTACCAGGCCGGACGAAGGAACGGGAATGGCGAGGAATAGGTTTTGGAAGGGTCCACACTCTCTTTTTCATCTTTTTGGCTCTCCTTATGTCAGCAGTAGTGGGTTTGAAACCTAGCCCGAAAGTGTCCAGATTTCCAGGAAGAGACACTGGCTGTATGATTCCCTGCTGTGAAGCACCCAAACCCTTTTCGGGCAAGAATCCGTTCCTTATCATCTCTGAGGCTACCATAACAGATGCGGCAGCTATCTTGGGCATAGGAACACACTCGCCTTGCGGGATTTTAGCAACTGGCACTGTGTCCATGACTTGGTACACCCATGGACCTTTGTCATTTTCAACTTCCTCGAAGGGTGTAATAGCATTACAAGAATTGTCCTCTCCATGGACCACGATCTCCTGCCGATCCCATTCAAATTTTACCATTTGATGCAAAGTAGACGGTACTGCCTTTGCGGCATGAATCCAGGGCCGTCCCAATAAAATATTGTAGGAAACACTAACATCGAGCACTTGAAACTCCATAGTGAATTCCACAGGTCCTATTGTTAGCTCCAGCACAATATCTCCCACTGTGTCTTTCCCTCCGCCATCAAATCCCCGCACACAGATGCTATTTTTATGAATTCTTTCACTGTTAACTTTCAGCTTTTCTAGAGTGGAGAGAGGGCAAATGTTTGCACTAGACCCATTATCAATTAGCACCCGAGTCACCACGGAATCTTCACACTTCACTGTGAGGTAAAAGGCTTTATTATGTTCAGTTCCTTCTAATGGCAACTCATCATCAGAAAACGTGACCCTATTAACCTCGAAAATTTTGTTTGCAATCTTCTCAAGATGATTCACTGTGATTTTATCTGGCACATGGGCTTCGTTTAGAATCTTCATCAACGCCCGGCGGTGTTCATCCGAATGGATCAATAAAGACAATAATGAGATCTGTGCCGGGGTTTTTCTCAATTGTTCCACGATCGAATAGTCTTGTGCCTTCATCTTTTTCAAAAACTCTTCAGCTTTTTCTTCAGTAACAGCCCTCTTTACCGGTGCCGGGTTGTCTTTAGCTGCTTTAACCTTTCTCAATTCTTCAGGGGCAAAGCACCTCCCTGATCTAGTCAACCCATGAGTTTCGCACACTTCTTCTTTAACTTCCTTTCCTTGGTACATCACGGTCACCCTGTCATAATTCCACGGGACGGCTTTTTCACTAACCACAGGCAACTGGGTCATCGGTTTAATGATAACTGGTTCTGTTCGAGCGCCTTTTACAACCAACATGGGCTTAACAACTGCTCCTGGTATTGTCACTTTAACAGGTTCTGGTCTTACTATCATCACTGGTTCACCGACTGTCCGGTCCACTGCGACCAATGCTTTCCCGCCAATCAATTTCTCATTTGCTTTATTTTCACTTGCCCTAATCATCATCACATTTGTGATGGCTTCTTGTATTCTCCCTTCTGCACTAACTCGATCATGTGAGCCTCATGATGAATTGGTAATGTGTTCTGCGTGATATTGGGAGTCTCCGGAGCCTGCACTTCAATTCTCCGTGTATCAATAAGTTCATGAATGGCAGTTTTCAGATGCCAACATTTCTCCGTGTCATGTCCGGGCGCTCCTGAGCAATACTCACAGTTTACTGAATGGTCCAGGTTCCTTGGGGGAGGGTTTGGCAATTTGGGTTCGATCGGGTTCAACATGCCCAACTGTTTTAATCTGTGGTACAGGCTAGTGTACGATTCACCCAAGGGAGTGAAAGTCTTCTTCATTTTCAACCTATCATTCTTAAATGCGGGATTGGGTCGGAAACCGGTTCCAGCGGAATTTCTGTTGGTTCATGGGGGTGGGTAGGCGTTTTGAGATGGGTAAGTATTCTGGGGAGTGGGTGCGCGCCATTGTGCGTGGGTAGGAGGTTGGGGGTGTGTCTGGGCATGGTGGACGGAGAAATGGGGAGTGGGAGGTGAGTAGTGATGCTGTGGTGGGCCATATGGGGTATGTGGGTAAGTTTGGGGGTGAGGGCGAGGTTGGTGATAATATGGTGACGGACCGCTGGACCAAACCCTTGATTCCACTACTGCCACTTCTTCTTTCTTCTTCTTTCCCAATACTCCTCCGGTGCCGCTTTGAATAGCCTGAGTAGTTGCTTTGAGTGCTGAATAACTCATAATCTTGTTAGACTTGAGACCCTCTTCCACCATACTTCCCATTTTCACGACCTCGTTGAAAGTTTTCCCCACTGCGGACACCAGATGACCATAATAGGTTGGTTCCAAAGCCTGAAGGAAATAATCAACCATCTCATTCTCTTTCATTGGAGGATCGACTCTTGCTGCCTGCTCTCTCCAACGGAAACCATACTCTCTAAAGCTTTCTCCGGGCTTCTTCTCGATTTTAGTCAGTGACAGACGNCTGCGTTCTTCAACCCAAATGGCATGACTCTATAACAGTACGTCCCCCAAGGCGTGATGAATGCCGTCTTTTCCGCATCCTCCTCATCCATCAAAATCTAGTGATAACCCGCGTAACAATCCACGAAGGAACCAATCTCATGCTTGGCACAATTGTCAATCAATATATGGATGTTTGGCAATGGGAAGTTGTCTTTCGGACTTGCCTTATTGAGATCACGGTAATCAACACACACTCTGGTCTTTCCATCCTTCTTTGGTACAGGCACCACATTAGCTAACCAGGTAGGATATCGAGTAACCCGTATGACCTTCGCCTCAAACTGCTTGGTAACCTCTTCTTTGATTTTCACACTGATATCTGTTTTAAATTTCCTCAACTTCTGCTTGACAGGAGGGCATTCCGAATAAATGGGCAATTTGTGGACCACCAGATCGGTACTTAAACCCGGCATATCATCATATGACCACGCGAAAACATCTTTGTACTCAAGCAACAATTTAATTATCTCTTCCCTGAGCTGGGCTTCCAAATGGACACTTATTTTTGTTTCCCGAACATTCTCCTGATCCCCTAGATTGATTGCCTCTGTGTCATTCAAGTTAGGTTTCGGTTTTTCCTCAAATTGACTTAATTCTTTACTGATTTCTTCCAAAGCTTCCTCATCATCGTATTCCCCCTCGCCATCGCACTCAATTTCTTGTATTACTATTCCACATTGATTATCAAGACTAGGCCGGAGACTCCTCATGCATGACACATCATTGAAACCAGCATAAAAGGGACTGTACAAGAGAGAAAAGAAAACAAAATAAAGGCTATCAGACATGAAGAGAGAAGGAAATTGCATTTCATTAAAATTGTAAGATAACAAGGTTTAACTCATCCAAATGGACGGAACATAGAAATCCGAATTACAACCTTGGAAATAATCCAGATTTAATACTCAAAGGAAAATCAAAAACTAACTACCACGACTCCTTTCGAGTTGGAAGAGGAGTAGCTTCCTAGTTATTAAGCTTAGCCTGAGATCCCACGACCTGCACATCAATTTTACTTAGACCTTCGCCTGCTTCCACCATATTTACTTCATCGAACACCCTTTCGAACCTTTCGATCATCTCCTTGTCAGGTACTATCACCACAGAATTGGGCGTTGCTGTTGATGGGCGTCTTTTAGTACCAGGCCGGACGAAAGAACGGGAAAGGCGAGGAATAGGTTTTGGAAGGGTCCACACTCTCTTCTTCATCTTTTTGGCTCTCCTTATGTCAGCAGTAGTGGGTTTGAAACCTAGCCCGAAAGTGTCCAGATTTCCAGGAAGAGACACTGGCTGTATGATTCCCTGCAGTGAAGCACCCAAACCCTTTCCGGGCAAGAATCCATTCCTTATCATCTCTGAGGCTACGATGATAGATGCGGCAGCTATCTTGGGCATAGGAACACACTCCCCTTCCGGGATTTTAGCAACTGGCACTGTGTCCATGACTTGGTACACCCACGGACCTTTGTCATTTTCAACTTCCTCGAAGGGTGTGATAGCATTACAAGAATTGTCCTCCCCATGGACCACGATCTCCTGCCGATCCCATTCAAATTTGACCATTTGATGCAAAGTAGATGGTACTGCCTTTGCGGCATGAATCCAGGGCCGTCCCAATAAAAGATTGTAGGAAACACTAACATCGAGCACTTGAAACTCCATAGTGAATTCCACAGGTCCTATTGTTAGCTCCAGCACAATATCTCCCACTGTGTCTTTCCCTTCGCCATCAAATCCCTGTACACAGATGCTATTTTTATGAATTCTTTCACCGTCAACTTTCAACTTTTCTAGAGTGGAGAGAGGGCAAATGTTTGCACTAGACCCATTATCAATTAACACCCGAGTCACCACAGAATCTTCACACTTCACTGTGAGGTAAAGGGCTCTATTATGTTCAGTTCCTTCCAATGGCAACTCATCATCAGAAAGCGTTACCCTGTTAACCTCGAAAATTTTGTTTGCAATCTTCTCAAGATGATTCACAGTGATCTTATCTGGAACATGGGCTTCGTTTAGAATCTTCATCAACGCCCGGCGGTGTTCATCCGAATGGATCAATAAAGACAATAATGAGATCTGCGCTGAGGTTTTCCTCAATTGTTCCACGATCGAATAGTCTTGTGCCTTCATCTTTTTCAAAAACTCTTCAGCTTCTTCTTCAGTAACAACCCTCTTTACCGGTGCCGGATTGTCTTTAGCTGCTTTAACCTTTCTCAATTCTTCAGGGGCAAAGCACCTCCCTGATCTAGTCAACCCATGAGTTTCGCACACTTCTTCTTTAACTTCCTTTCCTTGGTACATCACAGTCACCCTGTCATAATTCCACGGGACGGCTTTTTCACTAACCACAGGCAACTGGGTCACCGGTTTAATGATAACTGGTTCTGTTCGGCGCCTTTTACAACCAACACAGGCTTAATAACTGCTCCTGGTATTGTTACTTTAATAGGTTCTGGTTTTACTATCGTCACTGGTTCACTGACTGTCCGGTCCACTGCGACCAATGCTTTTCCGCCAATCAATTTCTCATTTGCTTTATTTTCACTTGCCCTAATCATCATCACGGTTTGCGACGACTTCTTGTATTCTCCCTTCTGCACTAACTCGATCATGTGAGCCTCATGATGAATTGGTAATGGGTTCTGCGTGATATTGGGAGTCTCCGGAGCCTGCACTTCAATTCTCCGTGTATCAATAAGTTCCTGAATAGCAGTTTTCAGATGCCAACATTTCTCTGTGTCATGTCCGGGCGCTCCTGAGCAATACTCACAGTTTACTGAATGGTCCAGGTTCCTTGGGGGAGGGTTTGGTAATTTGGGTTCGATCGGGTTTAACATGCCCAGTGTCCACTCTATTTGGCTAGCAGTGAGGGACCGGAAATATGTTGTCCAACCCGTGACTCCTTCTGGCAATTTGACCCTTTTAATCCTTGTGTAAAACTCTTCTATGCATGTTTTTTCTGGAGACCCGTAGCTCAAAAACTGAGGACGATGACACAGGTGCTCGATCATCCACATTTGTAACAATAGACTGCACCCCTCGAAGAAAGCTTCCCCGGCCTTGCAGGCTGTAAGAGCACGGAAGATGTCGGCCAATATCATAGGTGCAAGAGTACTTTTGGCTTGAGTAATTAACGTGCTGACGACCCCAGCTATTTTTATGTCAATGTTCCCATCCTTTCTTGGAAACACTAAAAGCCCCAGGAAAGCCACCATAAAAGCGAAACGTCGATGCTCCTCCCACTTCTAGCGGTTTCCTTTGCTACATATCTTGCTTTCCGGGTTGTTGAACCCCCTGATATGGCCATATCGATGATATATGAAGTTCAGAGTACAAAAGCCATTTGCCAGATCTGTGTTATGGACGGTTCTGACTATCTTCAAAGAGTCTAGAAATCTGTGCACGGCTACAACTCTAGGGGCAACCAAGTATTTGTGCCTCAACGGAACCTCATCTTTCCCAATGTAGCCAGCTATTTCTTCTAATGTCGGGGTAAGCTCAAAGTCCGAAAAATGGAGCACGTTATGTGCTGGGTCCCAACATGTAACCAATGCTCTGATAATATCTCCCCGAGGCACAATATCTAGCAAACCGGTAAGCCCTTTCAAATGTTTCTTGACTGCGTCTTGCCCTTCTCCGCCTAAATCGTTCCACCACAGACGTAACTCTAAAGGGATTTTATGCATGATTGAAAATAGTTCATTTTGAGTCGTGCTCATCCTGCACATTTATTAAGGTGATTTAATCACTTATTTTGACCTAAAAGAGAAAAATGACACAATTTCTGTTCAAATTTCCAATTTAGACAAACAGCCGGTTTTGCGGATACGACCTTTCAGCACTTCATAAAGAAGATTTTAAGGTTGTGCCCGCTAATCGTTTAAAAATGACTCAGGGTGGTTGTTCTTGCAAAACAGCCTTCCGGCGTCCTTTTGACGGACATTCGGCTTATTTTAAACAAGAATGACATCACCCGACTTATTCATAACAAATATTAAAATTTGATATTTTTTGGCTATATTTGAAAAGGGGAGGTTGGACCCGATGAGGGTTGACTACATATCTCACCTCCGGTGAGAATCAAACCAGCGTAGTTCGGTCAAATCAACCTAACTCTTTTGGAAAACAAGACTCTTTTTGTTTTTGTTGGCAAATACGCTATTTCCGAAAGCAAGATTCTTTTTCTATTTTCTTTTTCAGTGGCAAATAAAAAAACTAAATTGAAAATAAAACTCTTTTTGTTTTTCTTTTCCTGGTAAACAAAACAAACTAAAAAAAAAATTACTTTTCTTCTTTTTCTTTCATTTTTCTCAAAAATTCGGCAGCATTTCGGCACTACTTGGACATTGGTTTTTCTAGTATAGGTAATTAACTCTCTACACTGCTATTTTCTCTTTTTCTTTTTTTTTTTTCCATATTTCCCAGATATTCAAAGTCGGTCAGCATGCGAGTCCAAAACAGATAAATGCACAAGTAGGATGCATCAGGATGGTCCATTATTAGGGGTACACCTGTCCTAGACGGACCCAACCCCTGTGTTGAGTCCCTTAAGTCATATGCACGTGATGCAAATAAGCGTTCCTACTAGGTATCCGGCATGAGGTCAAGTTATTCTAGGTTCAAAGCCTGGGTATAGGTTCTAGACTGTGTACCCGAGCGGACAACTCGAGTCGAGGAGGGGGCTACGTACCGGGAACCAAAAGGCCATCCGGCTTAATAACTTGTCCAGCCTCTTTCTTATTTCAGGGTATTGACACTAACAGAATAGGGAGTCTCAACCAGTAAGCACATCCCCAGAGGTGAGAAGAGAAGGGTTTCGGCACAATTTATATATAGTTCAGATAATATCAAAGCGGTAAAAAGCAACATTTTGCACATTTTGCATGAAACATGTAGGAAAATCAGATAAAGCCAAATACAACAATATATCTAAGCTCGAATTCTGAACCCTGAACCGAAGTTCTGCGTTCTTGTCCCCAGCAGAGTTTAGGAAGGTAAATTATTAAAATACGCGCCTAAAAGACTAACGCGTTATTATCTTTGGGGAAGGCCATGAAATTCGCTAAACGGCCCATTCCGAAATCTAAGTATTTTAATACAATATTTATTGAGGGCCCCGCAATTTGTGCATTTTGTTTGGCGAGGCTCGTCTCATTTTATTATTTTTAAAGGCAAACCTAAAAGCAACTATGATTCTCTATTTTTACTTTTCTCTAACAATAAAAGAAAGAGTCCTAATTAATCAATTAAGCAATCGGTTGTCATTAACAGCATTCAAAGAGGCTTGAACCTTTAAATCTGTGATTTTCAATCTATTAGCCCCAGAGCAGTTCAATACATAAGGACACAACTAGATTGGGCTGCAAGCCCAAATGTACGCAGCCTTCAATTTGTCGAAATCGAGCGACCAGCCATGGGTCATGTGCCATTATGACAAGGATTCATNAAATATTGACATTCGCTCCAGACTTGGCGGACCATTGCTTCAGGAAACTGGCCATCAGGGCCAATCTCAACCACTTGCAAACTAAGATCATCATCCTTGGGTACTATCTGGAATCTCCCCAGCTGCCTCAACACTCGATATGGGGCGTAAGGCTGAATGCTTCTAAGCCCCATCAGAAGGAAATGTGGTCGGGCTACCGGCATATATACGATTTCATCAACGGGTAACCATCCCAGTGTCCACTCTATTTGGCTAGCAGTGAGGGACCGAAAATATGTTCTCCAACCCGTGACTCCTTCTGGCAATTTGACCCCTTTAATCCTTGTGTAAAACTCTTCTATGCATGTTTTTTCTGGAGACCCGTAGCTCAAAAACTGAGGACGATGACACGGTGCTCGATCATCCACATTTGTAACAATAGACTGCACCCCTCGAAGAAAGCTTCCCCGGCCTTGCAGGCTGTAAGAGCACGGAAGATGTCGGCCAATATCATAGGTGCAAGAGTACTTTTGGCTTGAGTAATTAACGTGCTGACGACCCCAGCTATTTTTATGTCAATGTTCCCATCCTTTCTTGGAAACACTAAAAGCCCCAGGAAAGCCACCATAAAAGCGAAACGTCGATGCTCCTCCCACTTCTGGCGGTTTCCTTTGCTACATATCTTGCTTTCTGGGTTGTTGAACCCCCCGATATGGCCATATCGATGATATATGAAGTTCAGAGTACAAAAGCCATTTGCCAGATCTGTGTTATGGACGGTTCTGAATATCTTCAAAGAGTCTAGAAACCTGTGCACGGCTACAACTCTGGGGGAAACCAAGATTTGTGCCTCAACGGAACCTCATCGTTTCCCAATGTAGCCAGCTAGTTTCTTCGTAATGTCCGGGGTAAGCTCAAAGTCCGAAAAATGGAGCACGTTATGTGCTGGGTCCCAACATGTAACCAATGCTCTGATAATATCTCCCCGAGGCACAATATCTAGCAAACTGGTAAGCCCTTTCAAATGTTTCTTGACTGCGTCTTGCCCTTCTCCGCCTAAATCGTTCCACCACAGACGTAACTCCAAAGGGATTTTATGCATGATTGAAAATAGTTCATTTTGAGTCGTGCTCATCCTGCACATTTATTAAGGTGATTTAATCACTTATTTTGACCTAAAAGAGAAAAATGACACAATTTCTGTTCAAATATCCAATTTAGACAAACAGCCGGTTTTGCGGATACGGCCTTTCAGCACTTCATAAAGAAGATTTTAAGGTTGTGCCTGCTAATCGTTTAAAAATGACTCAGGGTGGTTGTTCTTGCAAAAACAGCCTTCCGGCGTCCTTTTGAGGGACATTCGGCTTATTTTAAACAAGAATGACATCACCCGACTTATTCATAATAAAAATTAAAATTTGACATTTTTTGGCTATATTTGCAAAGGGGAGGTTGGACCCGATGAGGGTTGCCTACGTATCTCACCTCCGGTGAGAATCAAACCGGCGTAGTTCGGTCAAATCAACCTAACCCTTTTGGAAAACAAGACTCTTTTTGTTTTTGTTGGCAAATACGCTATTTCCGAAAGCAAGATTCTTTTTCTATTTTCTTTTTTAGTGGCAAATAAAAAAACAAAATTGAAAATAAAACTCCTTTTGTTTTTCTTTTCCATTGGTAAACAAAACAAACTTAAAAAAAAATTACTTTTCTTCTTTTTCTTTCATTTTCTCAAAAATTCGGCAGCATTTCGGCACTACTTGGACATTGGTTTTTCTAGTATAGGTAATTAACTCTCTACACTGCTATTTTCTCTTTTTCTCTCTTTTTTTTTCCATATTTCCCAGATATTCAAATCCGGTCAGCATGCGAGTCCAAAACAGATAAATGCACAAGTAGGATGCATCAGGATGGTCCATTATTACGGGTACACCTGTCCTAGACGGACCCAACCCCTGTGTTGAGTCCCCTAAGTCATATGCACGTGATGCAAATAAGCGTTCCTACTAGGGATCCGGCATGAGGTCAAGTTATTCTAGGTTCAAAGCCTGGGTATAGGTTCTAGACTGTGTACCCGAGCGGACAACTCGAGTCGAGGAGGGGGCTACGTACCGGGAACCAAAAGGCCATCCGGCTTAATAACTTGTCCGGCCTCTTTCTTATTTCAGGGTATTGACACTAACAGAATAGGGAGTCTCAACCAGTAAGCACATCCCCGGAGGTGAGAAGAGAAGGGTTTCGGCACAGTTTATATATAGTTCAGATAATATCAAAGCGGTAAAAAGCAACATTTTGCACATTTAGCATGAAACATGTAGGAAAATCAGACAAAGCCAAATACAACAATATATCTAAGCTCGAATTCTGAACCCTGAACCGAAGTTCTGCGTTCTTGTCCCCAGCAGAGTCGCCAGAGCTGTCACACCTCCTTTTTCCTACACCTGTGAGGGTGTAAAGGAGTTTTTCCAATTAAAGGACAATCGGAACGGGATTTATTATTAATATTCAGAGTCGCCACTTGGGAGATTAATGGTGTCCCAAGTCACCGGTCAAATCCCGAACCGAGGATATTATGACTCTGTTAACAGTCCGCGAACCAGAAATCCGAGTAAGGAATTCTGTTAACCCGAGAGAAGGTGTTAGGCATTCCCGGGTTCCGTGGTTCTAGCACGGTCGCTCAACCGTTGTATTTGATTTTATCTGATTTCAAAGCATGTTCTAGCTTATGTGCTTTTAATAGTAAACCGCTTTTATTTCTATTTTTAATAAGAATTGCAACGTCGTGAAAATGCGTCTCGAACCACGTCGCACCAGTGCACCCGTGATTGTTAACACATTTCGACTTCGTTGAGATTCGGATTTGGGTCACATAAATGCGCACCCGAGTTTAGGAAGGTAAATTATTAAAATACGCGCCTAAAAGACTAACGCGTTATTATCTTTGGGGAAGGCCGTGAAATTCGCTAAACGGCCCATTCCGAAATCTAAGTATTTTAATACAATATTTATTGAGGGCCCCGCAATTTGTGCATTTTGTTTGGCGAGGCTCGTCTCATTTTATTATTTTTAAAGGCAAACCTAAAAGCAACTATGATTCTCTATTTTTACTTGTCTCTAAAAATAAAAGAAAGAGTCCTAATTAATAAATTAACCAATCGGTTGTCATTAACAGCATTCAAAGAGGCTTGAACCTTTAAATCTGTGATTTTCAATCTATTAGCCCCAGAGCAATTCAATACATAAGGACACAACTAGATTGGGCTGCAGGCCCAAATGTACGCCAGCCTTCAATTTGTCGAAATCAAGCGACCAGCCATGGGTCATGTGCCATTATCACAAGGATTCATGCAAATTGGGCCAGATTGAGCCCAGATTCGCGGTCTGATAGCCCAGTCGTTGTTTTGAAGTTCAACCTATCAGTTGAGCCAATTTTAGTAGTGATAGCAACCCATGTTCGGGAGAAGCGATTCAAACCAAATCTGAATGATCTAATTCCCTTATCTAATAATAGTGAATTAACGAACTAAACTAACTTAATAATGTTGAAGTCTCATTTTAAGAACACAACGTCAATCAGTGCACAATCGAAGCAGTAGTTGTTTTAAAATAAACCAAACTCGGCTCAATAGATTCATGAACCACATAAGGGTAATTGCAATTCAACTGACATGCTCACTCTCTTCAAATGACCTCTAATATTCAAATCGTGCATAGGATTGTACTACTTTCTGAATTCAAACTATATTCCCTACTTTGAAATGCCCAATTCTCGGATTAATAACTGGTAACACGAAGCCTGCATTTTAAACTAGATCAATCTAACATTACTAATTACAGCATTCATGTGTTCATAAGAGGACATTGAACCAGCTAACATTGAATCATCTAACAGTCCACAAGTTAAAACAATCCAGTTACAGTCTATAATCTCATTATTACAACTGAGATGTGGTTCAAATGAATTGATCAAACCAAATTTCTAACTAAACAATAAAAGCAACACGTCCAGATGTAAACATGCATTTATTCCATCATTTAAACTTCAACATAGTTTTCTACAGATGAATATGATCCTCAGCATCACTGGAGCATGAGAATATACCTGGAAATTGTGATACAATGAGAAAAAGTAAGGTCAGCAGCAGCAGACAAACGGGCACAACTAGTTTATCCCAGAAGCAATCTCAAGTGAACTCAATAAACAAATGAACACCAAAGCAAGCAGGAAGCCAATCCAAACAACTTGAACAACACTAAATTGACTCGAAAATGCACCCAAATATCTTCTGAACTTTCACAGACCAACACTCAACCAAAACCAGCTTATCTAAACCCAAACTCACTCGAAATCAACCAGAAACTCTTCTGAAACTGCAAATTACCAGGAACGGAACTAGGAAATGCAAATCAGCTACTAAAACTAGAGATTAGCTAGGAAATTGAATAAAACAGTATATTTTTGGATTTATCTACTGGATTTGTTTGTTTTTTGGTTTTTTTTAGGAACTAAGATCTAGAAGAAGGTTTTGAACTTCTATTGACTTGCAATTCAAATTTTAGGTTCAGATCTGCAGAGAGGTTTTTGGGGGGATTTTGGGGCTCCAAAAAACTTCTTCATCAAGGCATTTTGATGCCCTTTTATAGGTGACAAAAGAGGGTAAATCAGATCTTAGGCTTAATTTCATTTTAGTCCTCCTATTTCTAACTTGTTACTCAAGTAAGTTCCTCTTCTTTGCTGAAAACTATACTAAAGTCTATTCTAGAACGTCCTATACCTATTACAATCCCTATACTACCCCTTCCCTACTTTAAAATTACTATTCCTAATAAAACTACCCTTTTCTATGCCTAAATTACCCTTCTACTAGTCTGAAAATTATAGACCAATGGTTAACTGATCCCAATCCCCTTACCCTAGCTCGAATTTAACTAAAGTTAATTAACAAATGATCACTCAGCTATATCCAAACCTTAAAATCTAATGAAAGTGCAAATGAAGACTGAAACTCAATTGAACTAAACTTAAACTAACAGAATCATTAATTCAAATAATTTCAAGGTGGGCTGGAAACATTAACAAGAAGAAACTCTATTGAATCTTGGAATTAAGAAGAAAAGACCTCGACTCAGAATTTGCTAACAATAACAAGACGAAACTATATCGAAATTAAACTAACAATTAGAATGTCTGGAAATTGAACTACACATGAATCAAATTAAACAAAACTTAAAATGCAAAGCGACCTTACTGATTAAGACAGATGAAAAAGAAGCAACAGAGGAATTAACTAAGAGAATCGTAGAGCTACAAAATACTTACTACAGAAAGCACTCGACCTTGAAAATCTCCTCAAGACAGGTTCAATTCCAAAAACTCTAGATCCACAATTCAGGGACTTCTGCTTGGATTCGAGGGATACTAGGCGTGAAATAGCGATGAGGGAAGGAAGACGGTTGCCTGGTATGATTTTGGGTTCATTTGGGCCAACTTGTGATTTGGCCGAAAAATCTTCGATGGAATATTCGACGAGATTGGCTATGATTCTAGGGGAGCTGAGGGCATGGTTGGAAAGAGGGGGACGAGGGGAGTTAGTGGTGTATTTTTGGTGGTCATTGGTATAACTGCCGTCATCGCCGCCACCGGGTTTCGCCGGAGAGTATGGGGGCGGCTGGGGTCTCTAGGGTTTGGGTTAGAGACGGATAAGGGGGGTTTGAGAGGGGGGGTATGGTTTCGGACATATATATATAGAACAACCTAGGACGATCTTGTCTGTTGGATCAACAATCAAAGGTTCAGATTAGCTTATAAGAAACGACGTCGTTTTTGTTACAAAAGGCTGGACCGGGTAGTCTGGGGTTTGGGCCAGTTGTTTGGTCCGGTTTTGAGCGGTTTTGGGGGTGGGCTAAACCATTTTTGGCCCAATTTGGGCATTTTATTGAGACCAATTTGTTTTCTTTGTATTTTCTTTATTTTGCTTTTGTATTTTATTTTTGTATTTTTATATTTATTTATCTATTTTATAAAATGCTAAAACAAAACAAATACCTAATTAAACTATTTAACTCCTAAAATTAGTTAAAGCTCCATTTAAAGATAAATGCAACAATTAACAATTAAAAGTGCAAAGAAACTATATATATTTTTTGTTTTCCTTGAATTTTGTTCTAAAACTAATTAATACCTAGTTAATACTAAGATTATGAAATTAAATCCCCTAAATGCAAGTGCGTATTTTTGTATTTTCATATGAATTAACATGCACAAATAAAATACAAACAATTAACTGAAAATGACACAAAAATTCACAAAAATTGTAAAAATAAGGAAAAATCATTTTTGTTTGATTTTTGGGAATAATTCATATATAAGGCAAAAATCACGTGCTCACAGGTAGCACATAGTTGTTGCCTCGTTAAAAACCTTGTCGGAAAATCCCATTTGGGATAAAACCCGATCTAAGAGAAAAAGAGTGCAACGCGTGCTTTAAAACCTAAGGTCTTCGTGTATAAGGGTGCCCTCGACGTCTTTGATCGAACATCTGCAATGAGTTAGTCTTAAATACAAATGGAAAAAGGAGAAGGTCATACCTTAGCAATAATACCGTTTGAGTAGGGATACATTCCAATTGTTTGGCAATTGTTCGCCTTCCATCGTGCCAAGTTTGTAAGATCCTTTTCCGGTAACTTCGATGACTCGGTACGTTCCTTCCCGATTCGGGCCTAGTTTCCCTTCATTCGGGTCTCGAGTATTGAGGGTGACTTTCCTTAGAACTAAGTCCCCGATTTCGAAGTGTCGAAGGTTGGTCCTTCTATTATAATATTTCTCGATTCTTTGCTTTTGCGCCGCCATCCGAACAAGTGCAGCTTCTCGTTTTTTATCTAATAGCTCGAGGCTAGTATTCATAGCCCCTGTTGATACCCAATTTTTCCCATTATATTTTCAAAACTATGTTTTGGGATCAATTAGTGTTTTTATACAATTTTCGCATTTTTAAAACATTTTAATTAATTTATCCCAGCATTTTATTTATAAAAGAATCATTGATTGCATCACAAATAGTTCTATAATAATTTTTGTGGCTTAACTTTATCATTTGTATTTGTATTAAGTTTCAGTTATTGCACAAATAGCCACATTTGTATTTTTAGGATGCAACGCAATTACTTTGCAATTATAGCCTATGCATGCATTATTAGATTATTTTTTACCGGAAAATAGCCTTTTATATTTTTTAAATATTAAGTAATTACTTTAAAACATTTCCATGCATGAAAATCATATTTTGTAATTTATTAACCATTTTTTTGAAATTGTTTTGGCAGTTAATTACGTATTTAACAAATAGCCCCTTTTTCATTTGAAACCTAGCCTATTAACTAGCCCAATTTTAACCCAAAATATACCCAGCCCAAACCTAGCATCTACCCGACCCACTTCTTGCCAAATCTTGGTCGTTGATCATTTTGATCAACGCTCCAGATTCCCCCTTCCTAAATAAACCAACCTATACCCCTCAAACCCTAATCATTCTAACACCCTCCCCCGCCGTCACCTAATCCCCTCTTCTCTCAAATGCTCTCAAGTCTAAACCCTAATCCATCCTCGCCGGCACTCATCTATGGCCATTCATGGTGGTTTCTCACCACCCCAAGGCCTTTAATGGCCTCTCCTATGCTGGTATCACCGTCTCCAGGGTCCTCAAGGGACCAGGGTTAGTCTGCTTACGTCTTTGGTCTTTGCTCGCCTGTTTTAGGCTGTTCCGGTTCGATTTTGAGTCAGATCTTCCTATGTCGCCTTAGATCTATGGATTTCTAAGCTTGCTTCTTCACCTCTGTGTTGTTCTTCTCGAAACCCTAATTTTTGTCCTTTCAACCTCTCAGATCTGTGCAAGATCTGAGATAGATCGAACCTATTTCGTATGAGTTTTACAAGAACCTTCTGATTTTCGAATGGTTTTCCATTTTTTCTAAACTAGGGTTTCCCGAAAATTTCTTTTTTTTCAAAAATATTTGATAATTTTGAGTGTTTAATCTTCTATTTCTTATGTGTTTTAACCGATTTCGTAAGGTTTGCTCTAACCCTAACTCGTTTATGCTAAAAACCCTAATTTTTTCAACATTTTTGTTTGGATTCTGAGTTACTTATGTACCGACTTTGTCCTGTGCTTTGGTTCGTGTGATTTTTCTTTAGCCTAATTAGATGTCTTGTGATTTTTATCCTAATGTGCCTCTATTAAGGTTTTTGGTTCGACTTTTTACCGATTCTATGTGTCTATATTCATTTTTTGCCTATTCATGGTAAACCTATATTTTCACCCTTAAATCAGTGTTGATTTGAATTCTTGATTTATCAATCTGTTTCCTGACTATTCCTTTCTTACCTTATTTGAAATTGTCTGCGATACTTGCTGACTCTTTGCATGACTCTTTATTTTTGGTTTGATTTGAACTCTTTTCCTTAATAAGATCCCTGATTCTTACTTCTTTACTTGGTCTGACTGAACCTGTTGCCTTAATTAGTTCCGGTCATTATCCTTGGTTGATTTTCCTTAATTAAAGGAGAAAACTATGCTGAATCTTCGTGTAATTGATTCTGAAATTCCTTAATTATTGATTGTTGATTGCTTTACCTTATTTGCTCTACTCTTGAGATACTATATAAACTCTCTTTATTTTAACCTCTAGACACGAACATTAGTTCCTCCACACTCTCAAAGGCTCTATATTCTCTTCTGTTACTCGCAATTCTCACTAATCCAGCCGGCTGTAAGCCAAGGCTGGCTATTTGCACCATCTCTGCTCTATACTCTGTATTCTCTCCTTGATTGGTATGTCTTGATTCAATTCACATTCCAAAAACTATGTGTGTCTTTGTTGCTGTAGTTCATTAGTTGTGATTTCCAGTTCTATTTGTTATTCTACTATCATATGCTCAATATGTAACCATCATGCTTAGATTACACTGCCTAATTACTGTATCACTCAGCATGTTTAAGTTTGTTCTATTAAAAGCTATAACTAGTATACTGTTTAGCATGCCCAATCCTGCTTTAGATAATTGCATGAATCCTATTTGTTCACTAGTATATCCGAGCTGCATTGTTTGTTTACTGTCTAACCCAGCATGTCTAAATTCTGCTTGTTCTACATGTGATTAGTATTTCTAAAACTTTGAATTCTTCATGAAGTGCTTGTCTAGTTTGTTCATCTAAGTCTTACCTACTCTACTTCACTAATGAGATCCTGTTAACATATCTAGCCCTTTCAAATGTACTCTAGTTGTGTGTATTGGTCATGTCTAAAGACATATGTTTTCTCAACATATCTTTGTAACTAACTTGTCAATTCCATAACTTCTTGAGGAATCTGTGTATTTGTTTGCTATCACTAAGGTGCATTCTAGGTGTCCCCTACCCCTTTCTCCTTGTGTGAAGTCTGTTTGCCAAAGTGTTTTCTGAAACTGTTCGGGCACTGGTATTCTGATTTCAAGATGTTCTTTTCATGCTTTTCCAACTACTATTTTACTCAAACTAGTACATATTTTCAGAAAAATCTTTTCATTCCTAAGACCTTCCTTTAAACTGTTTACCAAACTCTTTCAAATCATTATGCACTCTCACATTACTCTTAGATTACTAAGTCCTGCCCCTCTGGTATGTGTACTGCTTTGAGACCCTTGAGATCTCTCTTAACTCTGGCATATCAGGGTTGGCACTTCCACACTGCACATAAATCAATTCTTATTTGAGAAAGGTCTGGGTGTGAGCACTGCCCGGGATCCTTGAGGTCCTTAGGAAACTCTGACACACCTAGACATGAAATTGGCTATAGAACTTTGAGCACTTGAGACTACTAAAGGCTTGGAAATTACTTTGGGCCTACTTCAGGCTCCCTATAGTTTAATGTATATTTATATTTATGTAATTTATTCAATTCTTGGTCTGTAATAATTAATTGTAAACAAACATTGGGGTGACTACTGAAAAGGGAGGGTAGTTGTATATTGCGGGTAAAGTTGGGTAGATAACATGCCTATAAGGTTTATTTTGATTTACATGTGTTGTGTTAGACAATCTGCCTATAGGATTTCTTGGTTGAAATGAATTCTACCTGCTCTATTTCATATAATTAGATATCGTGCCTATAAGATCTAAAATCAACTTTAATAATTAGAGATCAGGCCTATAAGATTTAAAATCAGCTTTAATAGAAATCATGCCTATAGGGATTTCGCTTTGGTCAAATAAATTTTGCTTGTTTCACCTTATGTTTAATTAGAAATCACCTATAGGATCTAAAACCAGTTTAGTTAGACCTAAAATCAGTTTAACTTTAACTCGTGTTTGTAGATTCTGAATCAGTTTAATTAACTAACCTACTCGTTTCTTCAACAACGTGTTAATCAATATCACTAGAAAGCACACCTATAGGATTCAAATTTTCCGTTTAAAATTTCTTACTGTTTTACTGCATTCCTGATCAATGATTAGATACCATGCTCATAGGACATCACTATTACACGCCTAGGCAAGCCTATAGGGTGACAAAAAATTTTGCAAACTATAAAACTACGCCTTATTATTTGAGACTGCTCATATTCAACAGGTTTAAAAAATCAGTAGGTAAATGGATTCAGTTCTTTTACACTTTGGTCTTAACTCAATATTGCATATTCTCTGCTCATCTAGATATCCTGTTCTAGAGTTCCTCTTAAATATATGAAAACTGTTGTTTGAGACGTGCACTTATTTGTTCTATTTGTGGAGGTAAAATGTGAGCCTTTAATTGTTTCCTCTTTAATGCAGTCCTAATTGTTCTTTGGTTGATGCCTAGATTTTTCTCCTTTAAGTACCTTAGGATGGTCTAGAACTACCTAAATTAGAGGTCCTAAATACCTCCAGGGCCACAAGGGAGGGACGGGTAATGCACAAATAGGATATCTTTCAAGGTTGCTAGAACGTTTTAGGCTATGACCAAGGGGAGGGAATTGGGTAGTAAGGATATGATGACTACGCGCTAATGTCACGTGTAGCCCCTCATTGAGGAGTGATTACCGGGCATTGTGTGGGTATGATCCTGTAGGCTAACCAACCTAGGACCCCTCTTTCCCAATTCCCGTTGTTTAAATGAATTTACTTTTCTTTACATCTGTGCAAGTTGTTCAAACCTCTCTCTTGCTCCCATTACCTGAATCATACCTGTGTTTAGAATGTAAAAACATGCTTTTATTTGCGAATATTTGTTGAAATTGCTTACTTTCTAAAAGACTAATTCACATAGTTTAAGTTCGGCCGGGAGCCACCGTTGTGGACCGTGAGGGGTGCCTAACACCTTCCCCTCAAGGTTATTTCGAGCCCTTACCCAAATCTCTGGTGATGCAAACTAGTTACATGAGTTAACCTCTCTAGGTGCCCTAAAGCACCATAATCCGTTAGGTGGCGACTCTTCAAATACCCAAATCCCAAAAGGAAATGAGTTGTTCCCAATGAATGTCAAAACCCGGACTCTGCGAAGGAAAAAGGGGGCGCGACAGCCCCGTGATTTGATTCCTCCGTTGCATGTCGAAATATGGCATTGGGTTCCCCGACCTCGACTGGAATCAATGCCTCGATGCCATACACTAAAGAGAACGGGGCCGCCCCCGTACTGGACTTCGATGTCGTTCGATACGCCCAAAGAACTTCGGGTAGAACTTCTCTCCATTTCCTTTTAGCGTCGTTCAACCTTTTCTTCAAGTTTTGAATAATAGTCTTGTTTGTCGATTCGGCCTGCCCGTTTTCGCTCGGATGATACGGTGTTGATAAGATCCTTTTAATTTTGTGTTCTTCGAGGAACTCCGTTACCTTGTTGCCGATGAATTGTTTGCCGTTGTCGCATACGATTTTGGTAGGTATCCCGAATCGACACATGATGTGGTCCCAGATGAAGTCAATAACTTCTTTTTCTCTGACCTTCTCGAAGGCTTGTGCTTCCACCCACTTAGAAAAGTAGTCAGTCATAAACAAAATGAATTTAGCTTTACTTGGGGCCGTTGGTAGAGGGCCGACAATGTCCATTCCCCATTTCATGAAAGGCCATGGGGACAAGACTGAGTGAAGTTGCTCTCCGGGCTGATGGATCATCGGTGCAAACCCCTGACATTTATCACATTTTCTAACAAACTCCTTAGTGTCTTTTTCAATGCTATCCCAGTAATACCCTGCTCTAATAATTTTGTGAATCAAAGACTCGGCGCCGGAGTGGCTTCCACAAGTGCCTTCGTGGATTTCTCATAGAACTTAATCGATGTTCCGCGGTCCTAACATACCGCCAATGGTCCATCGAAGGTCCTCCTGTATAATGTTCCATCTTCGTCCAATGTTAACCTAGCAGCCTTGGTTCGTAGAGCCCTCGATTCTTTATGATCCGATGGCAGCTTTCCATTTTTCAAATATTCGATATACTTGTTTCTCCAATCCCAAGTCAAACTTGTAGAATTTATCTCAACATAACCCTCCTCGACCACAGATCTCGATAATTGGACGATAGTCCCCGGGATAATATCATCTTTCTCGACTGATGACCCCAAGTTTGCAAGTGCATCTGCCTCACTGTTTTGCTCTCGAGGTACATGGTCCAGAGTCCATTCCTTGAAGCGGTGCAAGGTCACCTGTAGCTTGTCCAAGTATCTATGCATCCTATCTTCTCGAAATTCGAAGCTTTTGTTTACTTGGTTCACTACCAATAGAGAATCTCACTTGGCTTCAACGACTTCTGCCCCCAAGCTTTTAGCTAGCTCAAGACCTGCAATCATGGCCTCATACTCGGCCTCATTATTAGTCAACCTAGAAATTCTGATAGATTGTCTAATAGTGTTACCTGTAGGTGGCTTCAAAACAATGCCAAGCCCGGACCCTTTCACATTCGAGGCACCGTCCCTAAAGAGGGTCCATACCCCCGATGAAGTACCCGATTTTGGCAGAAGTTCCTTCTCCACTTTGGGTACAAGGGTTGGTGTAAAATCAGCCATGAAGTCAGCTAAGATTTGAGACTTGATGGCCATTCTAGGTTGATATTCGATATCATACCCGCCAAGTTCGACGGCCCATTTGGCTAATCCATACGATAGCTCGGGCTTATGCAAAATATTTCGAAGAGGATAAGTGGTTAACACACATATGGGGTGACACTGGAAATATGGCTTTAACTTTCTAGATGCGCTTATTAATGCAAGTGCCAATTTTTCTAAGTGTGGATATCTAGTTTCAGCATCTCTTAAAGTCCAAGATACGTAATTAACATGGAACTGCGTACCTTGCTCTTCCTGAACCAGTACACCACTTATCGCTATTTCGGACACTACCAAATATAAGTATAGCTTCTCATCTACCTTCAAAGTGTGAAGTAGAGGTGGGCTTGATAAATATCGCTTCTATTCCTCCAATGCTTGCTGGCATTCTGGAGTCCATGTGAAATCGTTTTTCTTTTTGAGTAAGGAAAAGAACCTGTGGCTTCAATCTGATGACCTCGAAATGAATCGGCCCAAGGCGGCTATTCGTCCTGTTAGCCTTTGTACGACTTTCACACTATCCACAATAGTGATGTCCTCGATGGCCTTGACCTTGTCGGGGTTGATTTCAATTCCCCGATTTGATACCATGAAGCCGAGGAACTTGCCCGAGCCGACCCCGAAGGCACATTTTTTTGGGTTAAGCTTCATGTTGTACTTCCTTAAGATTTTGAATGTTTCCTGCAAATGAGTTAAATGATCCTCTGCACGTAGGGACTTAACCAACATATCGTCAATGTAAACTTCCATTGATTTACCTATCTGTTCCTCGAACATTTTGTTAACTAGACGTTGGTACGTAGCTCCAGCATTTTTTAGCCCGAAGGGCATTACATTGTAATAGTATGTTCCAAACTTAGTGATAAACGAGGTCTTCTCCTGGTCCTCCAGGTTCATCTGAATTTGATTGTACCTGGAGTAGGCGTCGAGAAAGGTAAGGATCTCGTGGCCGGCCGTAGCATCGATCATGCGATCGATGTTAGGCAGTGGAAAGGAGTCTTTAGGGCATGCCTTGTTTAAATCTTTGTAATCTATGCACATTCTAAGTTTGTTCCCTTTTAGGGACTACAACTACATTGGCTAACCATTCGGGGTATTTTACCTCCCGAATGGACCCTATTTTAAGAAGTTTAGTTACCTCATCCTTTACGAATGCATGCTTCAACTCGGACTGGGGCCTTCTTTTTACTTTGAACCAGGGGTCGAGGCTTAGCCGGTGTGTTGTTATTTCCGGTGGGATCCATGTCATGTCTAAATGGAACCAAGCAAAACAATCCATGTTATCGATAAGAAATTGAATGAGTTTTTTCTTGAGTTCGGGGGTTAACCCTGTCACGACCCAAACTGGAGGATCATGACTAGTACCCGGGCCATACTTGCCAAGCACCAACGTACATTTTATCTAATCTTCTTATTATCTTTAAGGGCCGACGAGATCAATATAAGTGGTAGATATGGATTATGAACACCAAACAATGAAAGATAATGGAATGAACATGCATAACATGGGATAACAAGGCTACCAAGAAACTACATATAAGTTAGTAGCTACCACGCTTCCATGAAAGACTATACAACAAAAATCATCCGACAAGGCATACCAAACTATACATAAGCCGACACCTGTCTATGAGCCTCTAAAGGAGAATAAGTAATGCAACATAGCCGGAACAGGGCCCCGACACACCCATAATATCTATAACAAAAATGCATACCAAGACCACGGCAAGTCGGGAGAAGGGATCTCGCCTATAACCGCTTAACTGGAAAGCCTACTGTGGTGGGGGAGCTGCGTCTACCCGTCTATCAGGACCTGCAACACGAAATGCAGCGTCCACAAATAAAAAGGACGTCAGTACGAATAAAGTACTGAGTATGCAAGGCAGGAAAGCATAACTATGAACAGTAATGTGAATAAGGATAGAGAATATACAACCTGTAACATCTAGGTACCTCTGTGGGCTACTGATATGAAATGCATGATATAGACATATATATACATAAACTTTTAATACACACGCCTCTGTGGGCATCATCATCATCATAACGTACCCGGCCTCAAAGAGGACTCGGTAAAAATGTACCTGGCCATCATAAGGCTCAGTAGAATCGTACCCGGCCACGTGAAGCTCGGTAAAACCCAACTGATTAGTGGTTGCACAATAAGTGCCGTACCCAGCCGACTATAGCGCGGCTCTGTAGAGTAAAATAGATACATATACATATATATATATATATATATATATATATATATATATATATATAATGCATGCTCGACTCATGGAATCACATTCTAAACCTTTCGGAGTGACGTAAGGTTGGTATCCTCTGTACACGTTATTAGAACTAACTCTTCACCATGAACCTTATAAGAATCAGGAAGTACCAACAACATTGATAACATAAGAATAAGAGAAGCAACATCAACATCAATCGTTCCATAAGAGGGGAAACAATTTAAGTACTGCTAGCTTCTAAGAGTAGAGTATCTTTGGAAGCTCGTTCATTACATTATGTACAATCAGAGTCGTGCAAAAGAAGGAAAGGGATAGCCTCACATACCTTGTATATACTTCCCAACCTCAAGCTATGCAAATGTCACGACTCCTTAGTCTACAATAGGAGAAATGACACTATCGTTAAAGTTTAAGCGTTATAACTATTATGTATTGACCACAACCTATTGTACGATGAAACGGACAGCACCTCCCCTATATATGACTTCACACAATTCAAAAAAATCATCAAACAGCCCAAACAACATCAATAATAATCATATTGAGCCTCCCAAAACAGTCCACCAACCGATAACATTACTACCAAGCCTTTCGAGATATATTTCACAAGTTCTAGCTTCAATGACTTAGCCGCAACTTGGATAATCTTAAATACATGTAGATTAAGAGGTTACTTACCTTTAGACAGAAAGAACAACTCCAATTTGACCTTAATTGTCCATGAAATATTCCTCCAATGCTGCCACAACAACAAGGAAGCGAAACTAGCAATCAATTAGGGTTTTCTGGTACTAGAATCACTTTAGAAGGCTTGAAATCACCTAGGGTTGATATTAAGAACTTGAGGGAGTATTTACAGAACATAAACCCCTTAAAACAACCTCCCACGCGAGCTGGAACAACACAAAAATGAGCAACAACAAGAAGAACAAGAAACTTACTAGCGCCACGGGATTCCCGGCACTTGATTTGTATTGTTTACCCTTTGTTTGGGTCTAGAATCTTGAGAGAACCTTGAGAGGGTGTTTATAGGGTTCTAAGGTCTGAAAATACAGAAAAAAATGACTTAAAACGGGTTGGAGGCATCATATATATATCCAAATGTCTTAAACCGCCTAAGTGGGCCCCATAGAGAGGTGCTTGGCACAGTCTCGCGAAAACGCAAATATCTCTCGACTACGAGATCGTATCGACGAACGGTTTAATGCGTTGGAAACTAGACTCCTAGATCTTCAATTTGATGGCTATATCACCCCATTTTTCCAAGTAAATTGGGAGAAAAGCTTAGTAACAATTGACCTAATGTTTAAGTAAAATTATGAACCTAAGTTGCGACAACTTTTGTCGACTTCTATTTCATAACTCATTTGACTTCAAGACTTATGATACGGATATTAAATGATTCAAATACCTTAAAACACGACCTCTTGAGTGTATTAAGCACCTCTAGGTTTACCCGAAAATACGGCTGACAACATCCTTGATTCGTTTAACTTCTAATACTTGTTAACCACCCTTATACACCTTTGTATCATTTAAGACCAATAGGATTAACTTCTTATCATCTTAAAGATAATCTCTTCATGGATTTACGTCAACTACCTTATGGCATGAATTGACGTACGTGAATATGGGTTGTAACAAACCCCGTCCCCAATTATACCTTACGTTCGGGTAGATGCTCAATCAATATCACCTGTTCTAGCTCTTCGACCGTTGACTTGGTTGCATCTGATTCTTAGGGAACAACAAAAGTTTGAGGAGTGATGAAATCCTCTTCTACTTCTTCTTCGATTACCCGTTTCTCTAGTTTTGTCGAAGCTGGTGATGGTGATTGCTATTTGGCCATCTGTATATTTTTGGTGTTTGATTTTTTTGAGGTCGAAGGCGCTGGTATCGACGTCACCTCATCGACTGCAAACATTTCTTTTGCAGCGTGTTGTTCCCCGTAAACTGTTTTTACACCATCCACTGTTGGGAATTTCATCGTTTGATGAAGGGCGACGACACTGCCCTCATGCTGTGCATCCATGGCCTCCCAAGTAGTGCGTTATATCTCATGTCGCCTTGAATGACATGGAATTTTGTATCTTGGATGGTCCCGACCACTGTCGACGCCCCCTTTTCTTCCAAAATGGAGTTCGGAATCGGGTATACGACATTCGGGAGGACAACTCTATTCCCTTGCGAGAATTGGGTTTTTTGGTTTGAAGAGTCGCCACCTAATGATTATAGTGCATTAGGACACTTTAAGGAAGAATTTGAGATGAAGAACCACAGTTTGGGTAAGGGCTAGAAATTATCTCGAGGGGAAGGTGTTAGGCACCCCTCAAGATCCACTAGTGTGGTTCCCGGCCATGCTACAATTGTGACTTTGAATGCAAACAAACAAGTAAACAAGCAAGCATTGCGAATACGAGAAAATTATTACTAATAAGGAGCATAAAAGGTTAAAAAAAAAGTGCTGAATTTTAGGGAAGGAGCAGTTTAGTTAAAAGTGCAAGTAGGAAGAAGTCAAGTACTTCGTGCGAACAATCTAAAAATTATGTGAAAAACAGAAGTTGAAAGTGCAACAGCTTTTTGAGATTCAGAAAATTGTTAAACTAATAAAGAGGGAGGGGGTCCTAGGTTTATATATTACATGGATCATTCGCACAACACTGGTACTCAATTGTACGCATAGTGTTATAATCATCATCTCCATGTCTACCCTTTCCCACCCCGTTAAGGTATTGGAGCGCGGAATGGTATCGTTTGCCTATTGCATGCTATTACCCGTCCCAAGCTATCAGTCCCGGGGCATTAGGACTTCTAATCCTAAAAGGGGCAGAAAGGGATGGGGGCCTTTATGGAGTTTAAAGGACAAAAATTCTAATCGACATTCAAAAACAAGTAACAAGTAGGGGGAATGAACAGACAAACAGGTAAGGCTCACATAAACCCCGTAAATCAGATAACATCTAGTTTAGCATGCCTTTACACATACTGGTTTGGTCTATAAAATTAAAAATTAAGCAGTGAGCGGACTGATTCGATACATACGTTTAGACAGGAAGCCCACATTAGGCAACTTGGATCCAATTATCAGAACTTAAGGTATTTTAAGCGAGTGATTTAGAAAGTACTAGTTCTAGAAAAGTAGTCTAATGCCGGAAAGTACGGACTGCAGTCAGTTTAGAAATAAGTTTTAAGAGAATCATGAGTATAAACCATAAAAGGAGTTCCAGAGTCAGAAATACTTAAGGAAAGAGTAAACTGCAGAACTATTTTAAAGACAATTTCAGGAAGACCAAAACTTAGTTGGAAAATGTTTAGGCAGAATTTTAGAAAGAAACCATTTCAGAAGAGATGCTGATTTGAAGAACTCAAATGCATACTGATTCAAAAGAGTTTTTGTCAAAAGATTGAGGCTGAAAATATTAAGACATTAGAGACCAGTTAACAGATTGTTATTGCTTAAGAAGAATCGGACGAACTTGATGCGGAATCCTATGATATCTATATATGATTTTAAAAAGTCTGTTAAGAACTGGTAAGAAGAGGTAATTATTTAATTACCCTACAGTTTGCCTAATGCATATGCATTCCCTATAGGCATGATTTCTATATGCACTGATTACATGAACGTTAAGGTCCTACAGGCAGGATTTCTAGATTACTTATATTATAATTAAATGTTAAACCCTATAGGCATGGTATCTAGGTGACTTGAATCAGAAACATCGAACCATCTTATGTGCAGTATTTCTAGTGAAAAAATTAAAGTCCTAAAGTCATGATATCTACCCTTTATTGATGCAAGAAAGTAAAACCCCTCCCACACCCTTTTACTAGATTCCCCGAGTTCTATACAAGTTATTACAACCCGATGAATCAACTGAAATAATAAAAATATGTCAAAAACTAACAGCTAGATCCAAGCAGCCTAATTCAATCTTAATATGTATTTAACCAGCTCCGGGGTCCAGATCTCCAAAGCCTTCTCATTATCCAGGGTGTTTCAAAGTTTCAAGGAACCTCAGGGATTCCAGGCATTGCTTACACCCAGGATGCCATTATGAACAGGATGGTACAGTGTGGAATAGCCAGCCCTCAGGCATCCAAGTTCAGAGGGAGCTCAGGGGTCCCAAAGCATGGCTTGCAAGAGAGGGGAAGAACTTATAGCTAGGAGTAAGTGCAAAGTGAAAGGGAATTAGGGGGCCATGACAGGTGGTGGTCATACCTAGCCATAAGGTAGGCTGGCACACCCCTGACCACTTGCTAGATGAACAAGTTAGGAGCAGACCTTTTGATGGTCAGACAAAGGTCTGGATAGTGATTAGGGCACTATCAGACCTAAGTCAAAGCTCAAGCACATAATGGGGAGAATGGGAAGTGGGAATTGATTGAGTTAAGGAGTTCAATGAACCCAGTTCAGGATCATAGACAGCAATATTGGGGTGCTGCTATGCCCTGAACAATAAACTCACATACAAAGGGGTAAAAGGGGTAAGGGAATTCATAAAGCATCATATTCACAACAAACAAACAACTGCACAGATTATTTAAATGCTGGACTGTAAGAGAAGGGGAAACACGTTATAATATGCTAGAAAACATGTGGACAAAATTAAACACATTGTTCTTGGGGCGTATAAACTAACTGAAAAATACCGGTATAGAAGCAAAGAATGCAGAAGAAAGCGAGCAAAGTCCACAGCAGTATGAGTATCAGAAAGAGAGAATTTAAGTGAAAGAGAATTGTGAACTCAGATGGTATTCTGTGTTCGTGTGTAAAAGTGTAGAAGGGTAGCCTCTTTTATAGTGTAGAGAAGCAAACAAGAAAGGTAAGAAAACCCTTTTAAAGAAATTAGTCTCAAATATTCTCCCTTTAGTCAAGGGATTTAATTTCAAACGGAAAAGTGTAAACAAGGAAAGGAAATTTGAATAAAATCCTTCACAGTAGCATAAGAAGGGAAAATACACGAGGTATATTTAAGGAAAGGTTTCAATAGTACTTGATTTGTAAAGAGAAAGGAAAGGGAATCAATCAAACAATTAACAAAATCAAAGTACTAAGTTTAAATCGAATGAACCAAACCAAAAATAGGTAAAGAGGGCTTAACCAAAGAAAATCAGTGGAAATGAATCAAGACCCTATCAAAGGGATCCAAAATCAATCAAGCAATCACCAAAAACCTTGGAAGAGGAGCTTCTTGCATAGAAAGCAAACCATTCATACAAAAGAGTTTAACATTGAAGTGTTTAGAATCGTAAACAAAAGAATACGAGTTCAACCAGAGACTCATAGTGAGTCTGAAAGTACAGGGTCCCCAAAGTGGAATCCTAATTCAATTTACCAAGAAAAACCCCCAAATTCTAGGGTTTCCCCATCGAATCAAACACAGAAATGAGAAGGCAAGTGAACAGACTCAAGGAGTCTCATGAGAATCAGGCAAATACAATGGCGGGCTTGAAACAATCAAAGAAAGGAAACCACTTTAAGGCATGAAGAACATGCTCAGAAAAACTTTGGCATTTAAGAAAACATGCTTAACAAGAACACGAACATAGTTCAAGAAAGCATAACATCAAGAAACTCAGTAGTAAATATGCATGGTAGAAGAGTGAGAAAAACAGACTAATCATGTGAGCATACATTTAAAAGTAGAAAGACAATACATGCGTAAAGAGGAGGAAAACATCATAATACAGACAAACATCTAAAAGAAAAGAACAACAAGAATCGAAAGACTTTCAGAAACCCTTTGAAAAACCAACGATTTTGAAAAGGAAATTTGGGGAAAACACTCAAAACGTCAAATATAGCATAGGTTCAACACAGATCTAGGCAAATAAACAAAGAAAGAACCTCGAATAGTTTAGGGTTTCTGAAAAACCCTAGAAATGAGAAGGCGTGGAAAGGGTCTGGTCTCGAAAAGATCTGAGCCATAGCTAGGCTCTTAAAGCTCGAACACACCGGGACATGGCCGGAGAAGCCATAGAACCACAGATCTACGACGGATCTGAACGGACTTTATCGAGGTCAGGCCTCGAAATCTCGAACAACCACGGTTTGGGGGAAAGGAAGGTAAGCACAGGATGTCCATGGCCGGAGAAGCCATGGACTCCGATGAGATTGCTCGGAGAAGACGGCGGACGCGATTAGGGTTTCGAGTGCTAGGGAGCGTTTGAGAGAAGGAGAGAGTTTGGGGGCGGCTGTCTGAGAGAAATGAGGGTTAGGGTTAGGTCGTTTGGAATTAAAAAGGAAAGGGTTATTTGTGGTCGTTGATCAAAAGGATCAAGGGCCTGGATTTAAAGGGATCCCGGGCGGGTTTAGTTTAATGGGTCAGGGGTTGGGTTAAATTGGAATTGGGCTGGCCCAATTGGGCATTAGGATTGGGGCCAATTGGGTTTAAGATTAAGATGAAATTGAGGCTATAATTGAAATGAAATGTGGCCAAAATTGAAATAGCCAGTTTTTCCCCTGTTATTTTATAAAAATAGTGAAAATAATTTTAAAAGAAAATTGAAGATGCTGAACCAATTAATAATACATATGTATTAATTTAAAAATATTAGAACTAATTTTACAATTATAAAACACTATTAATCGTAAAATAGGCTATAATTGCCTTTATATGCAATTAGCTTTAAAAATACCAAACAAATTTGTAAAAAAATACAAAAATTACCTTAATTATATTTGGTGTAAATATGAGAATAAAATGAGTTATTCACAAAAATGATAATTTTGGGAATAATTATTGGATTTTGTACTGTTAAAATAGACAATAAATTGATTTAAAATAAGGAAAAATACCAAAACTCTTGGGAATGCTTATATATGCATGTATATGCTATTTTGAGGATATTTTGAGTACATAAAAATACTTAGGGAAAAATTGGGTATCAACAACCACGTTAACTGGTAGGATTATCTCTCCCTTCGTTATTTCGCTTGCCATGTTGAAGTCGTTTAGGAATCGAGATGCAGGCACAATTTGGTCCTGCAGGCCGAGCTGCTCTACGACCTTTGATGTGATTATGTTTGCTGAGCTACCTGGATCCACTAGAACACGTTTAGCATGTATTTTATTTAACAAAATAGAAATTACCAGGGCATCGTTATGCGGCTGAGAAATGCCTTCCGCTTCTTTGCCATTGAACGATAGGATGCCCTCGGGCACATAACTTCGAGTTCGTTTTTCTCTGGTAATCGACACCTTGTTACGTTTGAACATAAGCCCTTGTGGAATATCGACCCCGCCAACGATCATATGAATTACATGTTGCTGCTCTTCCTGCTCATTCTTTCTGTTGGCGTCTCTTTCTCTGAAGTGATTGTTAGCTCTATCACTGAGAAACTCTTGAAGATGACCCTCGTTGAACAATCGAGCTACCTCTTCCCTCAGTTGTTTGCAGTCTTCGGTCCTATGGCCATGCGTGCCATGATATTTACACATAGTGTTTGGATTTCTTTGAGAAGGATCGGTTTGTATAGGTCTGGGCCACCCGGTGTCTTTGATCCTTCCGATGACCGATACGATCCCCGATGCATCGACACTGAAATTATACTTCGATAACCGAGGTGCTTCTGCGGGATCGATATGTTTATCAAAATCGTTCTTATTCATAAGTCCCCGAGAATTTTGCCCTCGATCATTTCTTCGATCATTCCGAGGAGGATTGCGCCCTGAAACGTTGTTTCTTCGATCTGCGATATATGGTTGATACCATTCCCTATTTGATCTTGGTTCCCTGTCGGTATCCCACGGGGCTTTAACTACCAATATATTTGGATGAACTGAATCCGAGGGGGCCCCCAGCTGGTCGTCCTCGACCCTGATCTTCGATTGGTAACGATTATGTACATCTGCCCAAGTCACGACTGGGTATTCGATCAAATTTTGATTCAACTGTTGTGACGCGATCGAACTCCGCTCGTTCAACCCCTGTGTAAAAGCTTGCACGACCCAATAAACTGAGACCGATGGTAATTCCATTCGCTCCATTTGGAATCGGGATACAAACTCTCTTAGCATTTCATCGCCCCTCTATCACAAGTACGAGGTGATGTGTTCATTAGGATCGCTCGTCCTGTTGTATTTAGGTATATCTGGCATACGGAACTTCTTGGGAATGGGCTTCGGAGCCGGACTCAGGGGGAACTACTTTTGTACGAACTTTTTGGCATCCAAACCTTTTAAGACCTGGGGTGCCTCCAGTATTTGATCAACACTGGAGTTATATGTCTCCACTTTTTTGTCATTATCTTCAATCTTTTTTTCCCCCGACTCGATTCTTTTGGTGAGTTCCTCGAGCATCCTCATAATCGTGGGATTAGTCCCCGAGCCATTACTGTTCGGTCTTTTTGGCACCGGCTCAGTTCGGTGAGTAATTTCTGGTTCGACCACACTTGGAGTTTTATGTTAACTTTGAAGCTGAGCGATAGCAACCTGTTGAGCTTGTAGCATCTCGAATATTACTTGGAGGCTAACTCCCCCGTCTCTTATACCCTTTGTTCCTTGGCCACCGGATCGGACTTCCTTGCGTATACTACCTCCGAGGTCTACGCCTATGTCCGTATTCAAAGCAATGTGTGAAATAACGTCGACTGGTTCAACAATTGGCACTGCCTCAGGGTTAATCGGTGGTACACCGGCTCCCGGAGCAACTACATTGTTATTTTTCCCGTGAAATCCAAGACCATTATCGCCATGTACGGGTGCGTTTTATGAGTTTGACATGTTTTAACCTGAGAACAAAAATTCTTGACAAGAAAAAGTGTGAAAATAACGTGTGTTATCAGAATCAGTACCGAAATAATCACTATTATCTTTAGCCACACTGTGGGTGCCAAACTGTTTACCGTAAATGGTTTTAAAGATATGTGATTTAATCCAATACTAATTGATAAACAAGGAATCTAATGTGTAAACTTAAGAGTAAGGCAAGTCAAACCAGTCGTGTAAGCAGACCTCGACCTCGAGCAAGGGAGACCTCGAGGTAAGTGAACAAGAACAACAAGAACAATAAAATAATGAGATGATTCAGATGAACAGTAAGCAAGAAAGTGAAAGTGTATATTCTCTTCTCAATGATTGAAGCTACGTAACAAATGATTAGGGTCCCCTTTATATAGCAAGGGAATCCTAAATAAGGTACAATTCTAATTGTAGTAGGGAATCTTATTATACAACTGTCTAACCGCCTAGTACAAATCCGTTCCGGAATTTACGCCGCAATCTTAGGGCCACCTCGGGAATCTCGCTCTTTCTGTTATGGAACCATAACGGCATTACCTTGAGGTTGATCATACTTGGCCTCGGTATTCATTGAGCACTTCGATCTTCGAAGCTTGTACTTTGCCATCGGGCTCGCGCTTGGTTTATTTCGATCTTGCCCTCGAAGTGACCCTTGAACTAAAAATCGGGCATACCTGATTTCGGCCGTATACACCTACACATCCAACAATCCTGTCCTTGTCCAATTGAAATTCAATTGGACAATGAATCACATACGCTAAGTCTCTCTCCATTCTATCTTTGATTTAGAGTTCTAGTCATCAATCATTAATTTTTATTTTTGGTAAATTTATTAATTAATCAATTAATTCTTCTGACCTGGCTACTTCTTTATATTTTCCTTTGCATTTCGGCACATGTTTCCTGGCTTGCATGCAAGTATCATATCGTGGCTTGGTTCATTACCAAAGTTTTTTATTCCCTCCATTTACTATTACTTGTCCACTCTTGATTTTACACATTTCTTAAAAAAATAATAGACAAACCACAAAATTTACCATGATTCTCATATTAATTGGTATATAATCTTAATGGATTTTAAAAATAATTTAGAATAAATTATTAATGTTAAGGGAAAAAAGAAAAAATAATTTATTTTTCTCTTGATATGCGAAAAGTGACAAGGAAATATAAATTTTTTTTAGAATATTTAACAACTAAAAGCGGGGGAGAAAGTATTTTAATTTTATTTTTGTAATATGGATAATACTATTAATACCAACTAGTATATATTAAAGTTTTGTACAATATTTGATCTTTCTAGGAAACTTAATCCTTCTAAGTTATTTAGGTGATACAAATTATGCTCTTCAAATTCTTCATCCTGCATCAATATTACTTGGCCAAAACTTTAGAGCCCCTTTTACAGAGGAAAATGGCCAAATTTTCCTTTAAACTAGGTGAAATAGTCCAAATTTGCCACTGAACTTTTAAGACGTAAAATTAAATCTAATATTTTTGAACTTTTAAAATAGAAAGGGTGTAAAAAATAGAACTAAATATGAAATTTTAGTGCTTGGTAAGTGTATTAGTACATATAAAAGAAAGAGACCACGGTGCTGTTAGAGAGAGAAAAACCACACCTCTCTCCATTCTCTAACCAAACATTACTGAAATGGCCATATCCCCACTCCCAGCGGAAAATCAATCCTCCAAAATCCCACCAGAATCACCAGACCCCCTACGGAAGCCACTCAAATTGAGATGGAAGAGGACATTCCTCAAAAAAACTCTTTCAAAGAGATCTTACTGGAAAGGAATCCGATGTCCACCACTTCATATGAATTAACTCACCCTCCCCTCCCCTGTTCGAATTAAATGCGGGGAATATCCCCATCCCTTTGTCAAAGGAAGACAAGAACATGCTATACCTCCCCTGGAAATACTCCCTAATAGTGAAACTATTTGGGAAAAAAAAATTCCCCACCAGCTACTGTGAGCAAAGCTTGCACAACTTTGGAAACCCATTGAACCCCTAACACCAATCGACCTGGGATGGGATTTTTTTCATCTTCAAATTCAACCTTGAATCAAGCATGAACAAAGTCCTGATAGAGGGACCTTGGTTTGTGACGGGCCATTTCCAAACTATACGAAGATGGGAATCAAACTTTGTTCCAGCGGAATCCAAGTTAGCCATTTCAGCAATTTAGATCAAACTCCCACAACTCCCAACGGAGTTTTATGATAGGACAATCCTAGAGAAAGTGGGCAACAATATTGGCAACTAATGAAAATAGATACATTTACCTCCTCCACCCTTAGGGGGAGGTATGCTAGGATCTGTGTCAAGGTTCCACTCGACATTCCCGTTGCCACCTCTGTCACCATCGACACTCAAAATCAATCCATCCTATACGAGGGGGAAGGGATTCTCTGCAAGGGATGTGGGAGAATTGGCCTTACGCTACGCTACTGCTTATTCATCCCCAAGTCCAATGAAACTAACAATCTAGTTACCCCAACCCCTACTACCTTAAACGACAGTACAGTCCCAGGCGAAGACTCTCTGTGGCAGACAGTCCCATTCACACGGAGTAAAAAAGGAATCCAAAAGGGAAATCTCTCACAACGGCCGGCTGGAGCAACATCGGAGCAGCCCACGATCCAGGTAAAACGGTACAGTGAAGCCACAGGTACGTTCCTCGACCTGGTAGCCACCACCACTGGCGGCAAAATCCCTAAGGCCTACGAGCAACTGGACTCAGGTGAATACTTGGGCTCTATGGGGAGCCAACAAAACTTGAGGCCTATAAGGCCCAACTCTGATAAAGGCCCAGCTTTGATAATGGGCTAAGTCAAAACAATAGCATCCCCACAAGCCAAGCTTATTAGGCTGAAACGGCTGTTGATACCCAATTTTTGCCTTTGTTTTTTATATATGCATAAATACCTTCAAAATAGCATATATATGCATATATAAGCATGCACAATCCCTTTATTATTTCTTTCCGTAATTTTAAGGGTTTAAATTGATTTATTTTCCCCCCTTTTATCCATAAAACCCCCAATAGATATTTTCCAAATTATTGTTATGATGATTTACTCGTTTAATTTTTATACTTATGTCAAAATATGCCTAATATATTTTTCATGCATTTTTATAATTATATTTAGTATTTTTAAGCTAAATGGCACATAATTGCAATGTTGGCCCTTTTAATGTATAAGCATATTTTATATGCATAAAATTGGTCCCTATATTTTTAAAATGTTAATTATGTATTTTAAATCATTTTTGGCACCTTGAATTATTTTCCAGAAATTACCTATTATTTTATATAAATTAAACTAGGGAAATTGGCTATTTAAATAATATCCAAATTGGGCTTTCAATTGTAGCCAAAATCGGACCCCTCCCCGGCCCAATCTCCTATCAAATAACCCCACCCAGGCCCCAATTACCCCTACCCAGCCCAAGCCACCTTAAATCCTGGCTGTTGATCTAAAAGATCAACGGCCCTCATCCCTCATTTCCTTTTTAATTCCTAAACGACCCCTAACCCTACTCATTCCCAAACCCCCGCCGCCTTCAAATGCTCTCGTCTCTCTTCTCTCTCAAACCCTAATCGTTCTTCAACCGCCGCCTCCTTCTCCGGTCATCTCCGGCGACCACCTCTCAACCCCAAGCCTCCAATGGGTCTCTCATCGCCTTGCTCATTTTCTCTGAGGCCTTCAAGGGTCCTGGGCCATGCCGATTTAAACCTAGGGTTTCTGTTTCTGTTGTTCATGGCTTCTCTGGTGTGATTTTGGGCAAAATCACACCATATATGTTACGATTTGTGGAGTTTTTGCAACAGGTTCTCTCGTTTCTATTTGGGTTTCCTTTGAAACCCTAACTCTCGTTTGAATCTCTTAGATCTGGGTTATTTTTCAATGCTTTAAGCCTGTTTCTTCCAATAATTTGCACTATTCTCGAACTTCTTCTGAAAGATCCTCAATTTTAAACCATTTTTGCTTTCTTTAAAAAACTAGGGTTTCTCGAAGTTTCTTCCGCACTTGTTTTAATCGACTTTCTTTATGATTAAACCTATTTCCTTGCTTATTTTGACTGATTTTATGTGCCTACTGCTTTTAACTCGACTCTGTTAAAAAGCCCTAATTTTAAGACTTTCTTTGATTTTGTACTATGTGTTAGCATGACTACTGGATCTTGTTAAGTTTCTGTTGGTTACCATGCTTCGAGTGGGTTTTCTACTGAGTCTTTAGCCTACTTAGGTCACTTCTGTATGATTGTGTTTGCTCATCTCTTGCTTCTCTTTGTCTATATGGCTGACCTTGCCTGTTTGCTACGCATGTTTGTTCTTCTCTATTTATATGTTGAAGTGCAGAATCATGACCCCCTCTTGATTGATTCTGAATTCCTTAATTTATTGTTTGATTGCAAGATTTCCTTTCAAAACCCTAAGGTTCTACTCGTCTGTTTAAATTGACTGATTCTGTTCCCTTATTTACTGTGGTACTTCACTCTTACTGAATCCTTTCCTTAATTGGTATATTTTGTACTTAGACTCAATTATATGCTCTATACTTTTACTATCTTTTATATGGTAAAAATTAGTCTTTCTCAACTGATTTTCTTTCCTTGATTATCCTTGTTGGCATCCGTTCAAGCTGTGATTCCTCGATTAAAGGGGAGTACTTGTATTAATTGGATTCTAATTGTGATTACTGCCATAATTGTGTTGAACCTTTACTTGTTACCTTATTTTCTGCCTATTTTCAAAATTATAAAAACCCTAAGTCTTTCACTAATAGACACGAACTTGGTTTTTCAAAACTACCTCTCTCTTACTAAAAATCTCTACTCTCCCTCTCTCTTGTACTACTTGCTACTATTAGCTGGCTGTAAGCCAAGGCTAATCATCTGTGCTCTTTGGTTCTTTCATTCTGCTTACCTCTGCCTTCACTGGTATGTCCTAGTTTTGATTTAAAACTCCAACAACAATATGCTTCTCTTATTGTTTCAGTTTCTTTTATTTCTAGCTTGCTTCTACTTGTGATTTTGTTGTGAAACTTGTAGTTAAGTTACATTATCAGCATGTTATCATGTCTCTCCTTCCCTTTAGATCAACGTATTACCTTATGTGTGTTTCAAAGCATGCTTTGTCAATTGTCTTTTATTTCCTGTGTGCTTACCATCCTATGAATCCCCAAACCCCTATCACCCCTTTCTATGTGCTTGTATTTCTCCTGACTGGTGTGTGGTTATGCCAGGGTCAATTATCTCTGAGCATGTCCATAACCAGTATTAAGACCCTTACTGGGTTATGCAGCCAAATGTCTATGTATCCCAAATCCCTTGACCCCCTGTATGACTACTGAATTCTGTAAACTAGCTGTGTGTGATCTTTTCTTAAGGTGTTTAAGCTTGTTTACTAATCTAACCTCTTCTCAAAGAATTTTGGTTGCGTTACTAATTGCTTTCAAAACAGAGACAGTCTTTAATAACCCTTTTCAACTTGTGTCCAGCACTTACACTTTACTCTTAGTCAATAAGTTTTGCCCCCTCTAGTATGTGTACTGCCTTGGCATCCTCTTGAGAACCCTATAAACTCTGGAATACTGAGGCTGGCCTTTCCACACTGCACTCGTTCAATTCTTGGTTGTTATGTCTAGGTGTAAGCACTGCCGGGATCCTTGAGGTCCTTAGGGAACTTTGATGCACCTAGACTATAATTTTGTCTATGGAACTGAGGCATATGAGGCCATTGGAGGCTTTGGGAAATTTGGGCCTAATTGAAGGCTCCCTATAGAATAGCTTCTTGATTTTTTATTTTACTTATGTAATTCATTCATTGTCCTGTATTAATTTGTAAACAAATATTGGGGTATTTAGTAAAAAGGGGTGGGTAGATATATATTTTCTGGGGTAATACGGGTAGAAATCCTGCTCTTAGGACTTTACTTTTTCAAGTCTGTTTGTGCTCAATAGAAAACATGCTCATAGGGTTTACCTTTTAAAATCTGATTGTGTTGCCTAATAGAAATCATGTCTATAGGATTTCACTTCTAATTTCGTTTGCATCACATAGAAATAATGCCCATAGGATTTTACTTCTAATTTCGTTTGCATCACATAGAAATCATGTTCATAAGGTTTTGCATTCTTTCATGTTAGAAACCATGTTAATAGGTTCCAAGCAATCATGCCTTAAATCAATTCAAATATAGATTCCATGCCTATAGGATTCAACTCCGATTCAGTTCTAATAAGTCTTTCTGTATGTTGATGCAAATCGACTTAACTCAGTAATACACCTAGATATCATGCCTATAGGGATCTACACTCGCAATTTTTTCTGGTAATTTAATTTGGCCTAATAAATCAATTTCATTACGCCTAGTTCATTTTTAAAACTGGTCTTATTAAGCGTTAACATTTTTCTGAAACAAGTTCTTTCCAAATTGCATTAATCTCATTAGATACCATGCTTATAGGTATTAGAGGAGTCTATTTCGAAAACCTGTTTATTCCTGCATTAATATCGACACAATATCCTGTATATAGGCAAGCCTTAGGGCATTTTCAAAACTGCATTCCCTGAAGCTCTCTCTGTCGTTTAACGTTTCTGATTCTAATAACTTTTAAAAGAATCCCTAGGCAACTTCTAGGTTATAACTTCTGGGTATAAAGGTTTGGTCTGTTTTTGCATAGTCACTTAGAGATCCTACTTTAGGACTTTGATTAATAAAGACCTTAACTGTGTTTGAGTTGTGCTGCTTGTATGTTTACTTGAGGAGGAAAATTGAGCCTTTATCTACTCCTTCCTGTTCTTGTTTGCTCAAAGTCCTAATTGTTTTGCTTGTCACCTTAGAATTTTCACATTTAAAAATCTTAGGGGTTTGTCTAGAACTACCTATAAGTGGAGATCCTAACTCCCTCCGGGACCACTAAGAAGGGACAGGTAGCAGCACGCAATAGGAATCCGTGACCAACACTCGCTTCGCATGACCAATAAGGGGATGGGAAGGGTAGACATGGATATGATGACCGGTGCGCTAATTCCACGCGTAGCCCCTTTCCAAGGAGTGATTATCGGGCATTGTACTGATGTGATCCTATAGGCTAACCAACCTAGGACCTCCCTCTCCCCAAATCCTCTTCGCTTGAAACTTTATTTTCCTTTTTTTACAATCTGTTTAAATTCTTATTTTATTCAATACCCAACATGCTCTACTTGCAATTATTTGCTTCAGTTGTTTATTTATGGACTAATTTTTGAATATAAGTTCGGCCGGGACCCACAGCTGTGGACCAGAGGGATGCCTAACACCTTCCCCTCGAGGTTACTTCGAGCCCTTACCCTAATCTCTGGTAATGCAAACCAATCCAAGAGTTAAATCGCTCTAGGTGCCCTAACGCACCATAATTCGTTAGGTGGCGACTTTCAAATACCCAATTTCCAAAAGGAAATGAGTCATTACCCCGTGAATGTCGAAACCCGGACTTCTCCCCGCGAGGAGGGGGAAAAAAGGGGCGCGACAGCATGGCGACTCCGCCGGGGATATTTTCAGGCTCTTACCATATCGAACTTATGAATTAGTCCAAGCATGCTTCATCCCGCACCCTTCTCCCTTATTTGACTGTCTATTTTAAGCATTATGATTCCTTTATTACCCTGAAAACTGACTTGTCTCCTTGTTTTCCTTTCTCTGTAACTGTCTTTTCAATTATTTAAATATTGTATTTATTTCTTCCTACGTGAAAATACTTGCCTACATACTATTAACTGCTGCATAAATCATGCTCCACATCATATTCTACTCGTACCTATCAAATCCTATAGCAACGCTTTAATGAGTGGTTGCGCTCTTCCTATTTACTACCCTTAAATTTGGAAAGGCTTATTTGCGGTAAAACCAGTCGATCAGCGGTGCAGTCGACGGTTTCGTGCTTCCCCCTCAAGTTGTCCGATTGAGGGTACCAGTCTAAAACCCCATAGAAACCTTACTCTGTTTAAATTGTGCATGCATCATGGTCAAACATAGTCGGGTCAGTTATGTTGTCCACATAATGATCCTTTAAGATAAGCCTTATCCAAAGTCCATCGGGTTTTCCATAATCCCAACGGACGCAACCACGTTCTATGCATTAATTTGGAGAACTCAATGTCGATATGCTGATCATAAATGTATAAATAGTCGAGTCTGGTGGGGGTAAGGTCTAACCCTTTGTTTTGCAAGAAATGAGGCATGAGGTCCCCAGATTCCGTATGGTCAGCAATATCCCTCCATTGTTGCTAGATTGGTGGGAAGATCTCTCCTCAAGTGACAAGAAGCACGTGAAAAAGTACCTGGGTAACTTGTCGTCCCTGCTATATATTAAACCAAACAACAAACTGATTGCGGCTGCTACTCTATTCTGGGATAGTGAAAGAGTGTTGTTCCGTTTCGGTGACATAGAAATGACGCCGCTTCTAGAGGAAATAGGAGGACTTGCAGGGTTAACTTGGGACAGTCCTGGGCTTTTGGTGCCAGAAAACCGTACGAGCAGGGGATTTCTAAAGATGATGGGGCTGAAAAAGAATGTCGACCTAGTGTGCTTGAAAGACTCCTACATACCTTTCGAATATCTCTATGAGAGGTATGGCCATAGCAAGTCTTTCCGCACTTACCATGATGAGACTCCCTTACTTCACTAGGTCATATCCACCGAAGGGTATTCGTGTTCATCATGTGCTTTCTGGGGATGATAGTATTCCCGATGAAAAAGGGAAGAATCCACACTAGGTTGGCCATGGTCGCCAAAACTCTGATGGAGGGGATTAATGGACAGACCTATACCATAGTCCCCAAGATCATAGCTGATATCCACAGGGCCTTGGAGCGCTGTCAAAGAGGGGTCCAGCATTTCGAGGGCTGCAACTTATTGCTGCAGTTATGGTTGTTGGAGCACCTCCAAAAGGGTCGCTATCGCCAAGAATTTCCGCGAAGGGCTTGGAACGACCACATTGCTTTCCATCACCCTAAGCAGATGACCTACATTCCGGACAAATTTGCTCAGCCGGAAAGTACCAGCGAATGGGTAGAGTTCTTCGACAACTTGATCGAGGGACAGGTGCTGTGGATGGTTGAATGGTTTCCAACGCACGAGTTTATTATCAGGTCCAGGGATGCTCCGCATTTTTTGTTGATCGGGTTTTGAGGGATATATCCATATGTCCCTCTATGAGTTATGAGACAAGCAGGCAGGAAACAGGTGGTACCAAGGGTCGTCAAGATGAGCCACTTCAGGGCAGACTTTCAAGATGACGATGTTCCTTACAAGTGCCAAGCTCAACATATGTGGCACTGTAAGATCATCGTGGAGAAGAACACCGTCGAGATGGACAGGTATCATACAAGGTATGAGCCTCTCTACCCAGCATGGTTGAAGGACAATCTGAAAGGAACGGTACGCCAGGGACTGGTCGAGGAAACAGAATCATAGACGAGGAAGCTAAAACCCAAGTCAAGTACAACAGGCTGCGCAAAAGGGTTCACGACTCTGAAAATGAGCACCGAGAAATACATGAGAAGAACGCAAGGTTGATTGAGGAATGGAAAGAGATGGCGGTCACTTCCAATAGGAAACTGGAATACCTGGAGCGAGGAATAGTAGAGATAGAGGGCAGAGTCATAAAGAGGATCGAAAACTATCAGAATGCTAAAGGACCTGAAGGAGGACACTTGGCCAGAGCCTACTTCCTGCTGGGGCTGCGCGAGCTAGGAGATCTCTATGAGGGAGTTCGGAAGATCGAATCTGGGGAAGGTCTTTCTGGGACCAAATAGGCTAGATTTATTTTTGCTTTTTTCTTAAGATGTAATAAGGCCAAGTGCCAATAGTAACTCATTTTTGTCATTATTTCAGTATCGTTTTTGGGATTCATCTATTCTTACATTATGGAATGAAGCATTTATTGGCATTAAAAGTTCTCAAAATCTATTTGTCGCTAGTCTTACCTTGGGCACAACGAGGATCCCAAATTAGGACGCGAATTTATATTTCCACAATATGTGTTTAAATACTACAAACATTTCAGGATCCACACTAACTTGTCACCTTCTTGTTTTGTTTTTATTATTATTATTCCCATCCCCTTAGGTTGGTTCGATCATACTGGCCTCATCAGTATATCACACCAGATCCAGAGGCCCTCCACCTCCTCCTCCTCCAAGCAACACAAAAAGCAGAGGAAAAGCAAAGATGGACGATATAAGTGGAATCCGAAAGGAAAATATTGAGAACGCAGAGACCTTCGACGGCCGCAGTACTCCGGCCCCAAATGACCTGGTTTTGAGACTTGAACAAAGGATACTAGAACTACAAGGAGAACTTGAGCAGGTCCGCAATTTGGCAAACTTGTCACTCACCCTCAATGTCCCTGATATCCACCAAAAGAACTCAAAGAACCCAACACCTCCTGAAAACACACAAAACCAAAAACCGCAAAATCCTACCATACCAAATCAATACACCACTCCACCACAAAATATCAATCCATTGCCGATGCCAACTCTACCACAACAGCATCAACCAATTCATACCCACTAGCCACCACTTACCACACTCCCCAAAATACACCATCACTCATTCCCGATCTACAAAACTCCACCAATGAGCACCACTATACCTAAGTTCCTAGCACCCATCAAAGCAATCCCATATATGTGGAAACTGTACCACATTCTACCCAGCCACTCTCCTGTGCACCAGAAACCACCGAAAAGGACCTGCTCATTAGGAACATGGCTGAAGAGCTTAAAAGGTTAACAAGCCGAGTTAAAGGTGTTGAAGGCGATAGAGGAATAGAGGGTTTAAACTATGAGGACTTGTGCATACAGCCGGATGTCGAACTGCCGGAGGGGTACAAACCTCCCAAGTTCGAAATATTCGATGGTATATGTGATCCCAGGGTTCATCTCAGAACTTATTACGACAAACTTGTCGGGGTCGGGAAAGATGAAAAGATCCGAATGAAGCTCTTTATGAGGAGCCTTACTGGGGATGCGCTGTCTTCGTATATCAGCCAAAATCCCAAGAAAATGTCGACTTGGGTAAGCATGGCGTCAGATTTTATGGACCGGTTCAGGTTCAACACAGAGAATGCACCTGATGTCTTCTACATTCAGAACCTCATGAAGAAACCCACTGAGACCTTTCATGAATATGCTACCCGCTGGAGGTCGGAAGCCGCTGAGGTCAGGTCCGCTTTGGATGAAGAACAGATGAATAAATTCTTCATCAGAGCACAGGACCTGTAATATTATGAGAGGCTGATGGTTATCGAAAATCACAAATTCTCTGACATCATCAAGCTCGGAGAAAATATTGAAGAAGGGATCAAGAGCGAAAAGGTAACTAACTTCGAGGCTTTGCAAGCCACAAATAAAGCACTACAGTCAGGTGGCATATCGAAGAAGAGAGATGTTAGGGCAGTAATGGTAGCCCATGGCCCAAAATCCCTGCTTGTCTATCAAACACCTCCACCCACATACCAAACCTCCACCCACATACCAAACACCTCCACCCACATACCAAATACCTCCACCCACATACCAAGTACCACCGCCCACATATCAACCTTCATCCTCCAGATACTCCCAACCAGCCTCTGTCCATCACACATATAACTCCCAACCATCCCACTTCCAATCACCACCAGCTCGTCAAAATTATCCAAGACCACGACCAAACTTTGACCACAAGCCACCCAGACAGTATACCACCACTGCCGAGCCCATTGACCAATTATATGAAAGGTTAAAAGCCGCCGGTTATGTCACTCATGTTCCCGCAGTGGCATTAGAAAACCCATCCCAGTGGGTCAATCCGAACAAGACTTATGAGTACCATTCTGGTATAAAAGGGCACACCACAGTTAAGTGCCGGACATTGAAGGATAAGATGCAAACGTTAATTGACAATAAGGTCATACAAGCAAAGGAGGCCTCACCTAATGTCCGCAACAATCCTCTCCCCGATCAGAGAAGCGATGGTATATATGTAATAGAAACAAATGAAGAATGGGACCCTGAAGGGTAGATCGGGCTTATTCGGGAAGGCGACAACTCTAAGGTCGCAGTCACACTTACTCCTATCGTGGTTCAGACTCAGACACCGATTGAGGTTGAGGTAACTACATCAGATCTGTTTGAGGTAGAAGTGGCTCCGCCCGCAGCCACCCCCACTCCATTCGAAGTAGAAGTGGTCACACCCTTCACTGTGACAGTATCAACCGCACCCCAATTCAGCTCAAAAGCAATACCCTTGGATTATATCGCTGAGGCTCGGCGAAAAGGGAAGGCCAAGGTAGAGGAATCTAACGTGGCACAGGGAATGACTAGGACCGGAAGAGTCTATACGCCTGAACACCTAGGAGGTTCAAGTAAGGAAGCCACTACTAGGCAACCTATTATTGAGACTGGGCTAGATGACCTGTGGACAAAAGTACAGGCGAAAGAGTACTCTATTGTTGATCACCTGAACAAAGTCCCTGCTCAGATATCTATCCTGTCACTATTGCAGAACTCTAAGTCACACAAGAATGCCTTAATGAAAGTGTTGAGCGAGGCCTAAGTACCCAGTAAAATCACCGGCGGAGAAATGGCCAACATGGTCGGACAAGTACTAGAAAGCCATAAGATCATCTTCCACAAGAACGAGCTGCCACCCGAGGGACGAAATCACAATCGAGCATTGCATATCACGGTACAATTTGAAGACAAGTTCATTGCCAAGGTCCTGGTTGATGGAGGTTCTAGTCTGAATATTTGTCCACTGGAAACCCTGAAAAGGTTGGACAAAGGTTTCCATGAAATATGGACCGGAAGCATGAATGTGAAGGCTTTTGATGGGTCCAGAGGGCCACGATCGGGGAAATCAACCTTTGTTTGCAGATGGGACCAACTTGGTTTGACGTTGAGTTCCAAGTGCTTGACATACCAGCCTCATATAATTGTCTGTTGGGCCGCCTGTGGATCCACGCTGCTGGAGCTGTGCCCTCTACACTGCATCAAGCCGTAAAATTCAAATGGAACCATCAGGAGATAATTATTCATGGAGACGGGAGTAACCCCATCTACACCAGTCAAACCATTCCGGCCATTGGACATAGAAGAAGGTTAGGAGGGGAAACCTATCATCAAATCCAACGGGTCAATGCTGTCGAAAAAGACAAGTGGTGGAGTAACAAGATAGAAAGCGTATTAGCATGGTCTGGATATGAACCCGGCAAAGGATTGGGAAAGAACCTCCAAGGCATCACCAAACCAATACAACTGAAGAATCAAGGGTACTAACTTTGGGCTCGGATACCAGTACACATGGCAAGAATACAGGAATTGGTCGCCTCTGTGGAACGAACCATATTACCCTCTTGAGCAACCGGTACCCCGTTTAGAACAAGCCTTCTATCAGGCAGACACAGTATGGGGAACTGCTGAAGAAGAAGCACTAGTTGGGCTGAAGGATCTGTTCTTGGAAGATGAGGATATGGACTGCAGTGCCATATTTGAGGAGGAGGAGGAAGAAGGCCTCACCATTCAGACTGTGGCAAAGGGAGCTGTTCTCAGAAACTGTACCGCCACACCATCCCGAGCCTGCCGAGTCCCTGGTAGCTTGGCAGAATTTATAGCTGTCTAGGCATTTAAATTTTTTCAGACAATTTTGTTTTAAGATTTCACTGTTTTAAATAAATGCTCGATCCACCACGCCAAGCTTTTGTTTGAATGATTTTCTTAGTTTTAATCAGACGTATCTATTCTTCATCATTATTCATTACTATTTTTACACTTTTCCCTTCTACAGTGTTATTATTACTTTTCCTGATGAACCCGTGACTGTGACATGTAATGAGGCAACGCAGTATGAGAGTAGTGACTCGGAGGAAGAAGATGAGATACCCGAGGAAATTGTCAGGGAAGTTGAGAATTTTGAGAACAAGCCTAAGTCCAACCTGGACGAAACAGAAGCAGTAAATTTGGGAGACGCCAAGACTGTCAAAGAAACCCGCGTCAGCATTCACTTATCGCCAACAGAGAAGGAAGAATACATCCGTTTTCTAAAGGAATATGAGGACATTTTGCATGGTCGTATGACGATATGACCGGTTTGAGCCCATCTATAGTAGCTCACAAGTTGCCTACTAAACCCATGTGTCCACCGGTCAAGCAGAAACTCAGAAAATTCAAACCAGACATGAGCCTGAAGATCAAGGAGGAAGTTACCAAGCAGATCAAAGCCAAGGTTCTAAGGGTGGTTGAGTACCGAACCTGGTTAGCTAACATGGTGCCAGTTCCGAAGAAAGAGGAAAAGGTTCGAGTATGTGTTGATTATCGGGATTTAAACAGAGCAAGTACTAAAGACGACTTCTCGCTACCGAATAACTCCAATCCTTTGTAGATTGCTTCGCAGGTTATCACCAGATCTGGATGGATGAAGAAGATGCCGAGAAGACAGCTTTTCTTACGCCTTGGGGTGTATACTGTTACAAGATGATGCCATTCGGGCTGAAGAATGCTGGGGCTACTTACATGAGGGCCATGACAAGCATTTTCCATGATATGATACACAGAGAAATAGAGGTATATGTGGACGACGTCATTATCAAATCCAAGAGGGCCACAGATCACATAGCAGACTTGAGGAAATTCTTCGATAGGCTCAGGAGGTACAATTTGAAGTTGAATCCCACAAAGTGTGCATTCGGGGTTCCTGCAGGAAAGTTATTGGGATTCATTGTCAGTTGCCGAGGGACGAGTGGATCCGACTAAAGTCAAAGCTATTCAGGAGTTACCACCACCCAAAAGCAAAAAGGACGTGATGAGCTTCTTGGGACGACTCAACTACATCAGTCGATTCATAGCACAGTCCACCGTAATATGTGAACCCATCTTCAAGATGTTGAGGAAGGATGCCGAGACGAGTTGGACCAAGGATTGTCAGAAAGCTTTTGACAAGATCAAGGAATACCTGTCCACACCACCAGTTCTGGTCCCGCCTGAACCAGGACGACCTTTGCTACTTTATCTATTTGTGTTAGATAGAGCCTTTGGATGTGTTTTAGGACAACATGATGAGACAGGAAGAAAGGAGCAAGCCATATATTACTTGAGTAAGAAATTCACACCTTATGAAGCACGGTATTCTCTGCTTGAACGCACTTGCTGTGCTTTGACCTGGACAGCCCAGAAGTTGAGGCATTATTTCTGTGCCTACACTATGTACCTCATATCCAGATGGATCCTTTGAAGTACATATTTCAGAAGCCCATGCCTACGGGAAAGTTTGCTAAATGGCAGATACTACTAAGTGAGTTCGACATCGTCTATGTAACTCAAAAGGCAGTCAAAGGACACGCATTGGCAGATCACCTCGCTAAAAATCCGGTGGGAGGGGATACGAACCCATGAAAACGTATTTTCCTGATGAAGAAGTATCCTTCGTAGGAGAAGACATTACCGAAGCATATGACGGTTGGAGGATGTTCTTTGATGGAGCCGCAAATTTCAAAGGAGTAGGCATTGGAGCAGTTTGCCATATCTGCACCATGTGCAGGAATTGAAAAGGAGGTTCACGAAGATAGAATTCCGACATGTGCCCAGAATTCAGAATGAGTTCGCCGACGCATTAGCCACTTTGTCATCAATGATACAGCATCCAGATAATTAGAACTATATTGATCCCATTCCGGTGAGAATCCATAATCAACCAGCATATTGTGCTCATGTCGAGGAAGAAGCAGATGGAAAGCCTTGGTTCCATGACATCAAGGAGTACTTATCAAAAGGAGAATACCCGGAGCATGTAAATCACATTCAGAAACGCATGCTCTGGAGATTGTCAAATCACTTCTTCCACAGAGGAGGGAACTTGTACAGTAGAACTCCGGATTTGGGTTTACTAAGGTGTGTCGACGCAAAGGAAGCTTCTAAGCTACTTGAGGATGAGCATGCTGGGACATGTGGTCCGCACATGAATGGTTTCATTCTGGCCAAAAAAATACTCAGGGCAGGTTACTTTTGGATGACCATGGAGACGGATTGTGTCCAGTATGTCCGCAAATGCTTTCAATGTCAAGCGCATGCCGACGTGATAAAGGTGCCGCCAAACGAGCTCAATGCAACAAGCTCACCTTGTCCATTAGCCGCCTAGGGAATGGATGTTATCGGTCCGATTGAGCACAATGGTTCGAACGGACACCGATTTATTCTAGTAGCCATTGATTACTTCACGAAATGGGTAGAAGCTGCATCTTACAAAGCTGTAACCAAGAAAGTCGTCGCAGATTTTGTCAAGGATTACTGTCTGCCGATTCGGAGTTCCTGAGTCCATTATTACTGACAATGCCGCCAACCTCAACACTGATCTGATGAAAGCTATATGTGAAACTTTCAAAATCAAGCACAAGAATTCCACCGCCTACAGACCGCAGATGAATGGAGCCGTAGAAGCCGCCAACAAAAACATTAAGAAGATACTAAGGAAAATGGTAGAGAATCGCAAGCAGTGGCATGAGAAGTTATCCTTTGCTCTGTTAGGGGACGGCACCACAGTTCGCACATCAATTGGGCAACCCCCTACATGCTGGTTTATGGTAACGAGGCTGTCATCCCAGCCAAGGTAAAGCTTCCTTCTTTAAGAGTCATACAGGAAGCTGAACTCAGCGATGCTGAATGGACAAGGAGCCGCTATGAACAATTGGCCCTTATCGATGGAAAGAGAATGAACACAGTATGTCACGGCCAACTTTATTAGAACAGAATGTCCAGAGCTTTCAACAAAAGAGTCAAACCGAGACAGTTCTTACCAGGACAGTTGGTATTGAAGAAAATCTTCCCGCATCAAGATGAAGCCAAAGGGAAATTCTCTCCGAACTGGCAAGGTCCGTACATGGTTCACAGGGTCCTGACAGGAGGAGCACTCATACTTGCAGAAATGGACGGAGAAATCTGGCCAAAACCAATCAATTCAGACGCAGTCAAGAGATACTATGCCTAGATTATTTCACATTTCTTTTCTGATGTAATTGAACTATGCTTGACCTGATTCCCGTTTCAGAGGGGATACGTAGGCAGCCTTATGGGTTCGGTCATATCATAATTACCCAAAAATCAGAAACTGGGGCAGAATTTTGAAGAGGGTCCTCAAAATTCCGGAGCAAGTCCAGCCAGCGCCATCACATGCCAGGAAGTCAGCAGTCAGTCACCTGCAGTCCTTCTCAAAATTCCGAAGAAGATTCAGCAGGGTCAGCCATCCGCAAACAGTTAATATCATCTACCAAACTGGGGCAGAATTTTGAGGAGGACCCTCAAAATTCCAATATAAGAGAGCTGCAATGCCTTTGAGATATGTCACAACCGCTTTTTCATAAAAAATTACTTGATATATCAATACGTTTCCAAAACAATTCTATTTTATCAATGAATGCATATTTTTTCGAAAATTCTATTTTTTCATAACGGTCAGACGCTACCTAGGGGAACTCGAAGAGGGGCTTCCAGAGCAGAGTAAGGCCGGCAGGCGAAGCAAAAACCAACCTCCCCTCATAAAACTTACGATTTCTCTTTGAGCGCGGGCACATTTGACATAACGGTAGCATTCGCGGAACATGTATACACAAAGCAAATTCACCATCCATCCGGCTATCAGACACTGAATATATCCTAGCTAAGACATATTCTACCCTTATCTGCTATTTTCTCCTTGCATGAGTCTAATCCTTGACTCCATATTTGCATGAGTCTAAGCCCTGACTCCATATTTGCATAAGGCTAAGCTCTGCCTTCTCCTTGCATGAGTCTAATCCTTGACTCCATATTTGCATGAGTCTAAGCCCTGACTCCATATCTGCATGAGGCTAAGCCCTGCCTTCCATTTGCATAGGACTAAGCCCTGTCCCGAATCTTGAATGAGGCTAAGCTCTACCTCTGTTTTGCATAAGGCTAAGCACTGCCTTCTCCTTGTATGAGTCTAATCCTTGACTCCATATTTGCATGAGGTTGATCCTTGACTCCATATTTGCATGAGTCTAAGCCCTGACTGCATATCTGCAAGAGGCTAAGCCCTGCCTTCCATTTGCATGGGACCAAACCCTGTCCGGAATCTTGCATGAGGCTAAGCCCTGCCTCCATTTTGCATAAGGCTAAGCACTGCCTTCTCCTTGCATGAGTCTAATCCTTGACTCCATATTTGCATGAGGCTGATCCTTGCCTCCATACCTGCATTAGTCTAAGCCCTGACTCCCCGATTGCATAAGGCTGATCCCTGCCTCCCCACTTGCACGGGACTAAGCATTGTCCCTCTTTGCACCAATATTGCTCTATTTTCTACTACTATCTACCTCCTTTTCAATTGGGCTAAGCTCTGCCCTCTATTTCACAAGACTAAGCCTTGTCTTGTTAACATCATACTCTTGTATATCATGGGCTGAAATATTGCCAATTTATCCAAAGGCGTCATAGTCCAAAGGCACCATCCTTATAGCCGAAAGACGCCATGCCATGGCCTGAGGATCCCTCAAATTTGCATATCATTATTTAAAGGCGTCATGGTTCGGAGGCACCATTTTCATGGCCCGAGAACATCATTTCATGGCCTGCGAATCCCCCATTAAACAATTCATGGCCCAGGACGTCATGGTCCAAGGACATCATCTTTAACCGTCTGACGACAACCTTCATGGTCCAAAGGGAATCTGCATCATGTTTAAATTTTTGCAAATATATTTGTAGAATCTTCTATCTGCAGGTAACTAGCAAACAACCGCTATCCTAGCAGGAGCAATCTCACTCCAGTTCCCTACAACCACCCCGAGCCTTAACCGCTCACCAGAGCTGCTTCCACATCTCGTGTCGTTCTTACAATAATTTTATCGGCATACTCCGCAGGTGAATCCAGAACTACACATGGCCTGATTCCTGAAAAAACAGGGATATGTAGGCAACTCAGAAATCGAAGCTCGGCCACTATCTGTCAAAGCATCCCATCCGGTCAAAATTGGCCATCATTTCTTTACCCGAAAACTCTTTCATCCTTCCCGGGTAAAGAGGGGCAGTTGTTGATACCCAATTTTTTCCTATATTTTTTTATATATTCATAAATACCTTCAAAATAGCATATATATATATGCATATATAATCATGCACAAGGCCTTTATTATTTTTCCCGTAATTTTAAGGGTTTAATTGATTTATTTTCCCCCTTTTTATCCATAAAACCCCCAATAAATATTTTCCAAATTATTGTTATGATGATTTACTCATTTAGTTTCTATACTTATGTCAAAATATGGCTAATATATTTTTCATGCATTTTTATAATTACATTTAGTATTTTTAAGCTAAATTGCATATAATTGCAATGTTAGCCCTTTTTATGTATAAGCATATTATATGCATAAAATTGGTCCCTATATTTTTAAAATGTTAATTATGTAATTTAAATCATTTTTGGTACCTTGAATTATTTTCCAGAAATTACCTATTATTTTATATAAATTAAACTAGGGAAATTGGCTATTTAAATAATAGCCAAATTGGGCTTTCAATTGTAGCCAAAATCGGACCCCTCCCCAGCCCAATCTCCTATCAAATAACCCGACCCAGGCCCCAATTAACCCCTACCCGAACCAAGCCACCTTAAATCCTGGCCGTTGATCTAAAAGATCAACGGCCCTCATCCCTCCTTTCCTTTTTAATTCCTAAACGACCCCTAACCCTACTCATTCCCAAACCCCTTCCGCCTTCAGATGCTCTCTTCTCTCTTCTCTCTCAAACCCTAGTCATTCTTCAACCGCCGCCTCCTTCTTCGGTCATCTCCGACGACCACCTCTCAACCCCAAGCCTCCAATGGGTCTCTCATCGCCTTGCTCATCATCTCTGAGGCCTTCAATGGTCCTGGGCCATGCCGATTTGGACCTAGGGTTTCTGTTTCTGTTGTTCATGGCTTCCCTGATGTGATTTTGGGAAAAATCACACCATATATGTTACGATATGTGGAGTTTTTGCAACAGGTTCTCTCGTTTCTATTTGGGTTTCCTTTGAAACCCTAACTCTCGTTTGAATCTCTTAGATCTGGGTTATATTTTAACGCTTTAAGTCTGTTTCTTCCAATGATTTGTACTATTCTCGAACTTCTTCTGAAAGATCCTCAATTTTAAACCATTTTTGCTTTCTTTAAAAAACTAGGGTTTCTCGGAGTTTCTTCCGCACTTGTTTTAATCGATTTTCTTTATGATTAAACCTATTTACTTGCTTATTTTGACTGATTTTATGTGCCTACTGCTTTTTAACTCGACTCTGTTAAAAAGCCCTAATTTTTAAGACTTTCTTTGCTTTCGTTCTATGTGTTAGCATGACTACTGGATCTTGTTAACTTTCTGTTGGTTACCATGCTTCGAGTGGGTTTTCTAGTGAGTCTTCAGCCTGCTTAGGTCACTTCTGTATGATTGTGTTTGCTCATCTCTTGCTTCTCTCTGTCTATATGGCTGACCTTGCCTGTTTGCTATGCATGTTCGTTCTTCTCTATTTATATGTTGAAGTTCAGAATCATGACCCCCTCTTGATTGATTCTGAATTCCTTAATTTATGGTTTGATTGTAAGATTTCCTTTCAAAACCCTAAGGTTCTACTCGTCTGTTTAAATTGACTGATTCTGTTTCCTTATTTACTGTGGTACTTCACTCTTACTGAATCCTTTCCTTAATTGGTATATTTTGTACTTAGACTCAATCATATGCTCTACATTTTTACTATCCTTTATATGGTAAAAATTAGCCTTTCTCAACTGATTTTCTTTCCTTGATTATCCTTGTTGTCATCCGTTCAAGCTGTGATTCCTCTATTAAAGGGGAGTACTTGTATTAATTGGATTCTAATTGTGATTACTGCCATAATTGTGCTGAACCTTTACTTGTTACCTTATTTTCTTTCTATTTTCAAAACTATAAATACCCTAAGTCTTTCACTAACAGACACGGACTTGGTTTTTCAAAACTACCTCTCTCTTACTAAAAATCTCTACTCTCCCTCTCTCTTGTACTACTTGCTACTATTAGCCGGCTGCAAGCCAAGGCTATCATCTGTGCTATTTGGTTCTTTCATTTTGCTTACCTCTACCTTCACTGGTATGTCCTTGTTTTGATTTAAAACTCCAACAATAATATGCTTCTCTTATTGTTTCAGTTTCTTTTATTTCTAGCTTGCTTCTACTTGTGGTTTTGTTGTGAAACTTGTAGTTAAGTTACATTATCAGCATGTTATCATGTCTCCCCTTCCCTTTAGATCAATGTATTACCTTATGTGTGTTTCAAAGCATGGTTTGTCAATTGTCTTTTATTTCCTGTGTGCTTACCATCCTATGAATCCCCAAACCCCTATCACCCCTTTCTATGTGCTTGTATTTCTCCTGACTGGTGTGTGATTATGCCAGGGTCAATTATCTCTGAGCATGTCCATAACCAGTCTTAAGACCCTTACTGGGTTATGCAGCCAAATGTCTATGTATCCCCAAATCCCTTGACCCCCTGTATGACTACTGAATTCTGTAAACTAGCTGTGTGTGATCTTTTCTTAAGGTGTTTAAGCTTGTTTACTACTCCAACCTCTTCTCAAACAATTTTGGTTGCTCTTGTGTCCTGCACTTACACTTTACTCTTAGTCAATAACTTCTGCTCCCTCTAGTATGTGTACTGCCTTGGGATCCTCTTGAGAACCCTCTGAACTCTGGCATACTGAGGCTAGCCTTTCCACACTGCACTCGTTCAATTCTTGGTTGATATGTCTAGGTGTAAGCACTGTCCGGGATCCTTGAGGTCCTTAGGGAACTTTGATGCACCTAGACTATAATTTTGTCTATGGAACTGAGGCATATGAGGCCATTGGAGGCTTTGGGAAATTTGGGCCTAATTGAAGGCTCCCTATAAAATAGCTTCTTGATTTTCTATTTTACTTATATAATTCATTCATTGGCCTGTAATAATTTGTAAACAAATATTGGGGTATTTAGTAAAAATGGGTGGGTAGATATATATTTTCTGGGGTAATACGGGTAGAAATCCTGCTCTTAGGACTTTACTTTTTCATGTCTATTTGTGCTCAATAGAAAACATGCTCATAGGGTTTACCTTTTAAAATCTGATTATGTTGCCTTATAGAAATCATGTCTATAGGATTTCACTTCTAATTCCGTTTGCATCACATAGAAATAATGCCTATAAGATTTCACTTCTAATTTCGTTTGCATCACATAGAAATCATGTTCATAAGGTTTTGCATTCTGTCATGTTAGAAACCATGTTTATAGGTTCCAAACAATCATGCCTTTAATCAATTCAAATATAGATTCCATGCCTATAGGATTCAACTCCGATTCAGTTCTAATAAGTCTTTCTGTATGTTGCTGCAAATCGACTAAAATCAGTAATACACCTAGATATCATGCCTATAGGGATCTACACTCGCAATTATGTCTGGTAATTTAATTTGGCCTAATAAATCAATTTCATTACGCCTAATTCATTTTTAAAACTGGTCTTATTAAGCGTTAACATTTTTCTGAAACAAGTTCTTTCCAAATTGCATTAATCTCATTAGATACCATGCTTATAGGTATTAGAGGAGTCTATTTCGAAAACCTGTCTATTCCTGCATTAATATCGACACAATATCCTACATATAGGCAAGCCTTAGGGCATTTTCAAAACTGCATTCCCTAAAGCTCTCTCTGTCGTTTAACGTTTCTGATTCTAATAACTTTTAAAAGAGTCCCTAGGCAACTTCTAGGTTATAACTTCTGGGTATAAAGGTTTGGTCTGTTTTTGCATAGTCACTTAGAGATCCTGCTTTAGGACTTTGATTAATAAAGACCTTAACTGTGTTTGAGTCGTGCTGCTTGTATGTTTACTTGAGGAGGAAAATTGAGCCTTTATCTACTCCTTCATGTTCTTGTTTGCTCAAAGTCCTAATTATTTTGCTTGTCGCCTTAGAATTTTCACCTTTAAAAACCTTAGGGGTTTGTTTAGAACTACCTATAAGTGGAGGTCCTAACTCCCCCCGGGACCACTAAGAAGGGACGGGTAGCAGCATGCAATAGGAATCCGTGACCAACACTCGCTTCGCATGACCAATAAGGGGATGGGAGGGGTAGACATGGATATGATGACCGGTGCGCTAATGCCACGCGTTGCCCCTTTCCAAGGAGTGATTACCGGGCATTGTACTGATGTGATCCTATAGGCTAACCAATCTAGGACCTCCCTCTCCCCAAATCCTCTTTGCTTGAAACTTTATTTTCCTTTTTTTACAACCTGTTTAAATTCTTATTTTATACAATGCCCAACATGCTCTACTTGCAATTATTTGCTTCAATTGTTTATTTATGGACTAATTTGTGAATATAAGTTCGGCCGGGACCCACAGTTGTGGACCAAGAGGGATGCCTAACACCTTCCCCTCGAGGTTACTTCGAGCCCTTACCATAATCTCTGGTAATGCAAACCAATCCGAGAGTTAAATCACTCTAGGTTCCCTAACGCACCATAATCCGTTAGGTGGCGACTCTTCAAATACCCAATTCCCAAAAGAAAATGAGTCATTACCTCGTGAATGTCGAAACTCGAACTTCTCCCCGCGAGGAGGGGGGAAAAAAGGAGCGCGACAACGGCATCTGCCTAAGTCGGACTCAATCCTAAAAGATGCCACTTTAGGAAATATCTCCATCCCCAAAAATCCCAATACAATCTACAAAAATATGATTAAAGATCCCAACCCCCTTTTGACTCTGCTCCCTCCAAATCGAGTACTCTTACACATAAAGAGAGTATCTCTTTTTTGGAAAAGGATTATTTGTCGGTGCAATCCCACCCCAAAATGACTCACACGTTCACTAAAGGCCACTATACCGTGCATGCGCCTGCACCGCACACAATCCACCATCAACTCTTCCCTGATCTTGTCTCTTCTAGTGGAGGTAATCAAGTGTCTGTTACAAATCCAATGCCCAATGCTATAAGTGAGGTGACACTCCTTGTCAATAGAAGGCAAATCGCCTCACACGAAACCCTAAGAGGAGATGGATTATAACAATGCTTATCCCTCATCTGTCTTTAATCAAAGCCACACTAACAATCGCCTACGCGTCGACCCTTCCGATGGAGAACAACAATCCCCCTTCTCAAACATAAGCCACAACACCCCTAACCATCTCCACCACCCTAATGCCACCAGAACTCATGCCGGAATCATGGTTGAAATTGGCACTCAAAGGACAAACCTAGAACCTACAAATGATGGTAGGGTTTGTCCCGATGGAAATAACTATCCAAAACCCCAAATACTTAGCTCGACTGGCGACCCAGCTCCTCTACCAGGGTCTGGCAAACTTTGGATACCAGCTATGGATGTCCGCATTACTCCAAGCCCAGTACATGGGGAACCAACAACCCCTGTCTAAGGGGGAACTCAACACGCTCATGGACCAACTTTGCCAGACCATGCCTTTCTTCCCCCTCATGAACCTGGAGACTCTAATCCTATCTCCATCCTTCCAACTTTAGCTACCAATAGTCCAAGTTCCCCAGCCACCACACCAACCACTCTCACCCATCGATTAGCTGAGCAAGGGCACCATCATGGCATTGGATTATCTCAGAGAGTCCAATGTGGACCTGGAGAACATGTTAGAAAAATAGGGATGCCAAAAACAAAGGCATTTCTCATGCAAGAACCTAGGGAGATAAAGTTCTAAGAGCATTCAGGCAAAATGCTTATTGCTCTATGCCCTAAAAAGCTCATAAGTTGCAAACTCAATCTCCGAGTGCCCTCATTTCCAAACTCAAAAAAAAAAGCAGTGACTTTGGTCCCTCTAGTGGGTATGTTGAATCCAACCCCAATGAGCAAGGGGAAGCGAATCAAAAGGAAGGCTTCAACCCAAAACCCTATGTTAATGAATTTCATAATATGGAGTATTAGAGGGGCCAATATTGCTGAGTTCTGTAGGCATTGTGCATCTATGGTGAAGCTTCATAACCCTGCCATGCTCGTCTTGCCAGAGACTAGAATGGCAGGCCACAAGCATCTCACTATTGAGCTCAAGTTTGATACTCAATTCCAATCCCCTGTTTTAGGCCAGTCTGGTGGGATTGTGCTTATATGAAAAGATAACCTGGTTAAGCTAGAGGAAGTGGCCACTACTCCATAGGGGATGCATGTCATAGTCAAGGTACTCCCCTCATCCTCTAAATGGCTTTATATGCTATATATGCTAGTAACTGTGTTAACAATAGAAATAAACTGTGGAATATACTAGAGGACTTAGCTTCTGTCTATAGGGGTAGTTGGCTTGTTGGGGGGGGGGGCTTCAATGAACTCCTAAAAGCCATGAATAAATTTGGGGGTAATAGTTTGATCACTAATAGAAGCAACAACTCCTGGAAATGCTTGAACAGTTGTAAATTAGTTGACCTAGGGTTTAAAGGTTCAAAATATACTTGGTCTAATAAAAGATACACCAATAGGCAAGAACTGATCCTAGCAATATTGATAGGTGCTTTGCCATTGATGATTGGATAAAAGAGTTTCCCGACTTAACTGTTACCCATCTTCCTAGGACCCACTCTGATCACTATCCTCTTCTCTTAAGCTTAATCCATCAAAGTCAGAACTGGGTCAACAATCCTTTTAAGTTCGAGTCTATGTGGTGCAACCACCCTGACTTCCTTCCTCTAGTGCAAGATAGGTTTGCAGCCAATACTGATATCCTGAGAGCTATTTCTGTTTTTACTAATAGGGTGGCTGATTGGAATAAACATGTTTTTGACAACATCTTCCAGAGGAAACGGCAGATCCTTGCTAGACTAGCTGGCATCCAGAAGTCAAATGACTATCCCTTTGGTACCTTCCTTCAGTACCTAGAAGCCAAGCTCCAACAAGATTTCTCTGTCATTCTTAGAAGTGAAGAGAACTTCTGGAAGCTTAAATCCAGAATCAATTGGTTAAGTGAGGGGGATGCCAACACTAAATTCTTCCACATATCCACACTTAATAGAAGAAGGAGAAACATGATCATGTCTTTAAAGGATGAGGTGGGGAACATTATTCAAATCCCCAAGACATTAAAGACACAATCCTTAACTACTTCACTACGATCTATGCCACTGAACACCATTGCTCAAATTTGAACAAGAGCCACATTACTGATAGTGCTAATGTCTTGACTACCAGGGAGCGGAGCACCATTGACTCTACCCTTAGGCTCTCTGAGATCAAGTGTGCCTTGTTATCCTTCAAAGCCATAAAGGCACCTGGGTCTGATGGTCTTCACCCTCTTTTCTATCAGAAGTACTGCCACACTTGTACCCTATTCCTGGTAAGGTAATCCAATACTGCCACACTATCTTCTCCACTTTTACAATCCCTCCTAAAATAAACAAAACCAACCTCTGCCTCATCCTTAAGTGCCAAAATGCCACCATGCTGAAAAACTTCAGGCCAATAGGTTTGTGCAACACCATGTATAAACTGATCACCAAGATCATCGTCAATAGATTCAAACCTTTGCTATAGAATATCATTGGCCCTATTCAAGCTAGTTTTTTAGCTAATAGAAGGGTTGCTGATAATGCCACCGGGGTACAAGAGTACATTACCCACTTCCAAAATAAGAAAGGTAAGAATGCTAATATGATACTTAAAGTGGACTTAGAGAGGGCTTTTGATAAGTTAAAATGGTCTTTCATAATAGAATTCCTACTCTTCTCTAATTTCCCCACTAAATTAACCACCTTAATCATGTCTTGTCTTACTATAAGATCCATCTTTATCCTTGTCAATGATACTCAGACTGAATACTTTAAGCCTAGTAGAGGCATTAGGCAAAGGGATCCCATCTCACCCTACTTGTTCATCATATGCATGGAAAGACTTTCCAAAAATATTGACAATGCTGTAACTGATAAGGAGTGGTTGCCTATCAGCATTAGTAGGGGAAGGCCTAGAATCTCCCATCTGTTCTTTGCTGATGACCTCACTATATTTGCCAGAGCCAATAGGAGAAACTGTGAGACAATCTTATCCTTCGTAGGTAATTTCAATGTTGCATCTGGGTAGAAAGTCAACTTTCATAAATCTAAAGTGTTCTTTTCTTCCAACTACCAGGAAACGTGTGCCAACACCTGCAGTACAATTCTAGGTATCAAGGTTTCCCCATCTTCCATCGAAGGCCTAGGAATAGTGACTTCCAATTCATCCTGGATAATCTCAACAGTAATGACAGGTTGGAAAACCAAGTTCCTAAACATGGCTAGTCGCACCATTTTGGTCAAATCTTGCCTTAGTAGCATTCCCAACCATGTAATGCAATACATCCATTTGCCCTCCCACATTACCAACTATATAAACAAAATCTAAAGGAATTTTATCCAGGGAATAACTCCTGCAAAAAGGAAGCTCCACATTGTCAAGTAGGCCATTGTCACCAAACCAAAGAACATGGGAGTGCTGGGCCTCCAACAAGCCCATCTAAAGAACAAAACTTGCCATACCAGCCTTGCTTGGAGACTCTACAATAGCACTGCCTCTATCTGAGCTAGGGTGTTTATGCGAAAGCACTGCAGTGGAGGAGGGAATAAGGGTAAGGCTAAAACTAGGACATGGAAATGTGTTCATGAGGGCTGGAAGATATGCACTTACTACACTGATGGGTGGTTCACGAAGGGGATAGGGTTAGATTCCTTACTGACACATGGCTTCCCAAAATGCAACCACTGGATACAATCCTTGATATTCCATGGCACCACAATGAAACGAACACCAGGATAAATGCAGTGTACTCCAATGGGGTTTGGGATCTCACCTCCATTCCCTACTCAATCCCTCATGACATCAACACCATAATCCAAAACACTTTGATTCCCACATCCACCTCAATTGAGGACAACCTCATCTGGAACCTTAACCCTAATGGCCTGTTTAGTACAAAATCTGTCTACTCCTTCATTGATGCACTAATGCACAATAACACTTCTCATAAAGACCAATACAGCTGGATTTGGAAACTTAGGACCCCTTATAAGATTAAGTTCTTTATATGGCTCATGTAGCAGGATATGCTGCCTACTGGGAACCACTTATATCACATAGGCCTGAGAATTAATCCAAATTGCTACTTCTGTGATTCTGGCATAGAAGACATAAACTACATCTTTTTTGAATGTGCTAATGTCAAGGAGTTCTAGCAGTAATTGCTGCACCTTTGCAGCCATAAGCCTAACCTTAGTGTCAATCCTTTTTCTATGCCAAACTGGGAAGACATATGGCATAAGCTTCAAATTGTTGATTACAATGCTTGCATCAAATGGAAACAACTATTACCCTTTTGCCTCTGGGCCATCTGGCTCTCCAAGAACTCTAATGTCTTTGAGAAGAAAAGAAATCACATTAATGTGCACTAAACAATTTCTAAGGTTGTTGAATACCATCATGTTGTAGCCATATCTAGGCATATGATAACTACTATCACTTTACACCTGAAGTGGTAACCACCAGATATGGGCTTCTATAAATTGAACACTAATGGGGTTGCATGCCTTAACATAGAAAAAATGGGATATTGGGATTAGGGTGGGGGGTGTTATTCAGAAACGACAGGGGAGACTGGATTTTAGGCTTCATGAGGGAGATCCCAAACACTAATAGTCTTAGGACAGAGCTTCAAGCCATATGGATAGGGCTAAAAATAGCTCTCCGACAAGGCTTGTCACCTCTTGTGATAGACACTGACTCTGAAGTGGTGCTGAAAATGTTGAAACATGGTAACTTGACTCACAACCCCATAATTTCTGTATGCAGGTATTTGACGGAGCAGCTGGGGAACCCAATCATAGGCCATAGCTACAGGGAGCAAAACCAAGTGGCGGACCTCCTCGCAAAGGAAGGAGCTAAGAAGGAAGTTTTTGACAAGACCCAATTTTCGGCAGTTCCTCCGGTGTTTGCTAATGATGCAGTGTGGGGAGACGTCTTAGGAATTGTATTTGAAAGAAAAATTTATATTTATAATATTTACACAATGGTAGACGTCGATGACAATCCTCAGGGGACCTTATCCTTCCCATATAATAATGTAATTTTTTGAATGTTTATTTATATATATATATATATATATATATATATATACATATATATATATATATATATATATATATATANGTTTTATGCGTCTTTTTGTGCAGGGCTTTGGGTGTATTTTTCCCCGAAGGAATTTGGATTCCAAACATAACTTCTTCCGAAATCAACCCTTTAACGTGAGGTTTTTCATAAGAGAGGGCCTATCTACGGTGCTCTTGAAGAGGACGTCTCCTGTTCATTACGGCACTAGCATTTGATATACTTGTTTAACTTTAAAATAACAAAATCAATTCACGTTTAGACAAGAAGCAATATGGAAATAAAAGGAATTTACTTTATTTCTTCTATTTTCAATAGTTAAGCTAAAAAGAAATTGCCATTTCTTGTGGCTAACTTGTACAACTTTTCTCTACGGGGTTGATCATGCAGTCCCAATGCCGATGATACAACTATGTTTTTGGTTTTCATATTCCGGTCGACGTGACAGTGATTGTTGCCGTATCCTCATATCATCCCCTCAGTGTTCGAATGCGAAGAATGCGAATTTGAACACTGGAAGTTTTGCACCTTCGAGAACTCCACTAATGAATTGCTAGATAATCTTCAGTTCGATAACAAACTTTACTTCCCCGTAAGAATTGATGCCATCGAGCAAAAGACTATCTAACAACCCCCAAGTGGTTTACACTTGTGAACGGTCGAGTAACCTTTGTTCGATAGCAAACTTAACTTCCCAGTAGGAATTTCGCTATCGAGCGAAAGATTAACTAACTGTCCATGTGGTTCTTCGCTTGTGTGCATGTTATTAGAAGGTCTTATTTTTGCTATTGAAACTTTTCTTCGTATAATGTTTTCCGTTTCTGCCTCGTTAAAATCCTTGCCCGAAAAATTTGATTCGGACAAAAAGTGCTAAAATGAAGAATCTATGTTAAATTTTACTAATTTTGGCCAAGATCATGTTTTAGAGCTCAAGTCGAAACATATGGACTTAATTTCAAGAAGCCAAGATTCTTTCCTTCTTAAAATAGGATTCGTTTATTCCTTTTGGATTAAGGATTTTCCTTTTAGTGGGATTCTAGTTTCTTTTCCTTGTAGAATAGGGATTTTACTTTCCTTGTCTTTAGATATTTTATTTCCTTATTAGAATAGGAATTTTAGTCGTCAAAGAAGAGACCCTAGGCCTATATAAAAGGTTGTCATGCCTTGTAGAGGAGGAATTTACGTTTTGGAGGCTTGCCCTAGTTTTACAATAGAGTGTTTTTCTCTTCTTTTTTTTTGTCTTTTTTATCCTTGTTTTTGGTTCCAAGTAAGGTAGTGATAGTCTTTATCTTGTTTTCAATTGTGCGTGGTGTTTCTTTATCACGAAAACCAAGTGGTGACTTTAAGAACTTGTTTAGTTTTTGATCTTTCAAGAGCACGTTTCTTGATCTAAATTCGAATAGAAGTAATGTGAAGGGGTCTACACTTTAAAGTTGTTTAATAAAATAGTTAAATAGGAAAAGTAATATTATTGATAAATTCAAACAAAACAATTGGAGCTATAGAACAAAAGAACAAAGTTAAATTAAATTTTAGGGTAATAAAAACTATATTCATTGTATTATACTAAAAGTAGAGCAATGAGTAAGGACATTAAGTAACGCGATAAGCTAATAAAAAATCACATGGCAATATAGCAAGTGTGCATTATGGTTAAGCCAAGTGGCAAGCTAATATAAAGCCACTTGGCAAATTATGACAATATTTGTTATAGTATTTAATTTAAATTGAAAGACAGGATAATTATTTAAATTTAAATAGAAAGATAGTAAATAAGATTCTTTTGAATCTGAATGGAAAGAAAGTAAAATTTGAATTGATTGATTAATTAATTAAGAAAGCTAATCAACACATAAATGTTCCAATTCAAACGGGAGGCTCAACGAGTGGGGCGATTGTTCTAAATAATGAGAAAGAGTTTTTTGAAATTTGAGTTCACAACAAAAACAACAGGAAAAAAAACGTGTTTGTTACTAGAAATAAGACTAAAAAATCTAGGTTCGAACCCATAAGCATAATTACCGAGTTGTTGGATCAAAACTTAACTTTCGTAACTACATTAGGGATAATGTTTAACTATGAATCGACTCAGGCATTGGCTAAACAAATGCCAATTGTGTTGCCTTACGGTAAAATTAATTATCCAATATTTTATAATTTATTTTATATCTCAATTGTTTGGAAGCAATGCATACATTTTTTTTTGTGTTTTATTTATTTTTCTATCAGTGCTAGCAGTTGCTATGCTAAAATATATAAGAAGGGAGGATGGATTCTTCTCTAATAGCTCACGTATGGACAATGACTTTTTAGCGCGTTGTTGATATTTATGTTCTCTCAAATATTGTATGTGTGTGTTTGTGTCAATTAGAATGAAATAGATTTGTATAGGGTAAATAATCACGCCCAATTATGCCTTATAAAAAGGACACGCGGACGTTGCAAATATAATCTGAGTATTTAGCACATAGTCGAACCCACAAGGAATTAACCTATCAATTACTTTCGTTAGACTTACTAAATTCTACGGAATCAACTTCCCAAACGTTGTGAATAACAATTGAATATGTTTCTACTAACTAAGAATGAATGTAAATAAGTAGCTGAAAAATTACTATGATTAAGTTGTAAACAATTAAGAGAAGGTTCTAAGGTTATGATTTCCCCTATTGTTGGAATCCCTTCCGGTTATGTTTCACATAGAATTTCCTAATCATCTCTATCAATCATGAGCACTCTTATTACCATAAATCTCTCCCGAGTAATCACGATAATTTACTAGACGCACTCTCCAGAGATACGCTAGCTGGCTTTATTTATTACAGCTCACTTTAGATTACACCCAAGGCTTCGTTATCCCTAATCCCGCCTTTAAACCGCAGTTATTGATCCCTCATATACTTTGGGAGTGGTGTTGTTCAACAATGACCTAAATATGTACTCTCTCCCGAGTTATGCACACTAAATAGGCACAGCTAATTGAGGATCCTGTCAATTAACTACAACAAGCACATAGTTGAACAAATAGAGATTAAACTGGCAAACTATATTAACATAACAAGAAGGTCATCCTTCAATAGGTTCCATCAAAATCCTAGACTAGGAAATTAGCTACTCATGACAAAACAAGATAAAACTACTAAACTATTCATAATGGGCAATTGAAAAATAATAAAGAGAGGATAGAAGAACTCTAATGTTTTGTTATTCTTCTCACACTTGTTCTTGCCTCCAAAGTAATCTAAAAACAAGCTTCCAACAATCTTGGGCGAGTTTCTAAAGCTTATAAGAGTTTGGAACAAGTTTTTCCGAATTTACAATTTGGTCCTCAAATTCCTGGCGAGTGAACAGTGCACACCGCGGTGAACGTTGAGTATTCTGCCGCAAGTACTTAATCTGTCGCAGTGGAATTCTCTCAGTCCATTTTTTGCTTCTTTGTGCTCGGGTACTTCTTGATTTGGGCGTTTTCTTCACATTATTGCCTCCAAAACACTCCGTGGTGCTTCTTCACTTAGAATATTCCCTGCGAAACAAAAGAACACCATTTAGAGCATTTTGTTGGCAATTTGCCTATAAAACAGCAATAAAGCATGGTAATATTAAGGTGTAAATATCATCAATATAGCCTAATATCAACTCCCCACACTTAAATCATTGGTAGTCCTCTAGCAATCCACCACACTCTATCAAAGTTCCTTCCCTAAGTTTTTCCCTTAACGACTCACACCTTGAACAATTTACCAAAGTTGCACCTAGTAGTGAATAACCTTTACCTCAAAAGTCGAATCTCTCGTACCACGCATCATTTGCACTTACTCAAACTACTCTATACAAGAGTCAAGACTTACCTTTCCTTTGTGAATCACATGCCCTCACATCACACTAGAGAGTAGTTCCACACTTAATATGATTAAAGCAATTAGGAACTCAGATGGACAAAATTCGCTCACTCTCCAAAAGAAAATTCACATGCCACAAAGATGCACCATAGGCTTGCCCGTAATGTAATACTCTACTAATCGAGCCCACTCAATTTAAGATCAATAGGACTTCACTTGGTTGTAATGAAGGCTAAGGGACGGGTAGTATATATTTGGATATAGTGACTAACCTCCCTAAGCACTTTTAATACAATTACATTAACCTTTAAAACCATACTTATGCCAACCAAACACTCCACCACCTTTTATTTACAACATCCACATCCATTAGGTGCAATTGTAACAAACCACCACTTATCGATTACTACATTTTACTCATCAATTTTTTTTGTGGTTCTTATTCTTATACCCTTCAAAATTTTGCACCTTTTCTCTATTTCAATGGTTTCACTCAAAAACCAAACCACCACCCCACACTTTTGCTTTTGTATTATTTCAATACCATTCAAGTGCTTATGGGAGGTAAAAAGGGTTCAAATAGCAGGCTATTCAAACAATTGGGTAAGGTTCGCAATGTGGTTGCCAAAGAATCAGGCTTATAGGCTCGACGAGGTTAACTAAGATGTATCAGGTGGGTTTACTTTATATGTCTGGCTCAACAAAGAAATGCCTATATCACTTCTAGAACTGAATGAAACTACTATTTCGCTTTGCAAACACACAGGGCAAGTTCTAGGCATCAAATGTGAATCATGGACTACAGTAAAACTCACACCCACATGGCATATGACTCATTCCAGATTGGCTTATCAAGACATTCTCTTATGAGTATTCAAGTCAGTGACAAACATGCAATTTAAGACACTTCAGCAAGAATCAACCACTGAGACTAGCGTTACACTCTAGTGCCTATTGTGCTCAGGTGTATACACGCTAAGGGTTTCTCCTTCCATTTTAGCTCGTAGCCCATTAGTCCTACTACAACTAGAAAAACAAAATAAACAAAAACTACCTACACCCGGTTCAAGCTAAACCCTTGAAAAAGAATCATGGCCTAAAGAAAAACCAAGGGGAGTTACTACACTACCTAAAAATAAAAAAAAATCTTTTTGGTCTTTTCTCTAGACTTACTTCCCTCAAGAAAATTGTCTAAAGGATCGTCATCAGGAAGAGTCTCCATATTCGCTTTTTTTTCTCGACTTAGTCCCTCAAGAACCCCGTCGAAAGAGATCCGTCGTCGGGACAAGTCACTTACCTACTTTAACTTACCTAATGAACTAATACTCAAAACACCAAAAACAAGCAAAGCAAAATAACAAAAAAAAAATCAAACAGTCAATTGTTACAAATACATACATACACTGAAGTATCCCCCACCCCACACTTAAAATGTAGACATGTCCAAAAATTTAAAGAACAGTGAGGTAAAGGAACTTCCCTGAAAGATCATTCCTGATCGGAGACGGTGTCTGGGTTCACATTGCAAGAACGACCCAGAGCTCTCAGCCATCCTAAGAATTTTTTCTCCGACTTCACCTGGCGGTCAGCCACCGCGTCTACACGGGCACCCAATTTAGTGACTGAGGTACGCAACCCAGCCATCTCCTGCTCCAAATCTGTCATGCGGGTGCTTCGGCGGGGCTGTGATGGGCCTGCCTCTCCCACTCTCGGAGGTGATGGGACCTCAGCTGCCTCAGCATCTTCTTCATCAGCGTCATCATCCGAGTCATCAACATTCACCACCGGCTCCATCCCAATTCTGATTTTTCTTGCTAAGAACGGGGCTTTCAGTGGTAATTTCCCATCAACTCTAAGGTCTTCAGGGACTCTAGCAAGACGACACAGCCTGGTGACTAGAGAAGGGAAGTAGAAGCCCTTGAGTAACTCAGGTGATCTAATGAGCATCTCGTCATGGAGGAGCCTGGCCACATCAAAATCCCTGTGGGCCATGAAACAATAGATTGCTGACGCCCGTGGTAGATTGACATCGGTCGTGTTGCTGGATGGCAACAGCCGACTGTTGATAATGGTGAGCCAACACTTAGCCTCCCAAGTGAAGAGACTGGGAGTTAAGTGTGATCCTGGGCTTTATCCACATGTATTCTCTGTTTGGCACACAGATAGTCTCCAGAAGAGTTGGCCACAAGGCACCTATTGAGCTAAAAGTACGATAATCATTAGATTCCCCCCTGAACACTAGCAGCCGGTACACCCTGCGGATGGTCTAGATGGAAGCATCTACCCGGGTATTGCGTATAGTAACAACCCCATTCTCATGTTCCGGGCAGTTAGCATAGAACTCCCTAACTATTTGAACATTGGCCTCTTCCGATACCTCGAAGAAGATGTCCAGCTGATACCTCCTCAACTCATTAAAGATATTCGGGCATTCCACCTCTAAGGCTTGTCGGTCAATATGCACCTCATGTAGCAATTTCTTAGCTGCCTTTGCATTGTACCGGTCCTCCGCCGGTTTGGATACAAACCTAGTGTTGTCAAACTGAGGCGCACTGGCTTGGGCCCTAGCTCTCGAGGAGCTTCCCGGTCCACTAGCGGAGGACCCAATGTTGCGTCTCTTCCTAGATAAACTCATTTTACCTGTCAAACAGAGAAGCGCCTATTAGTGAGTGTGTGAAATGTGTGACTATGGGTGGTTACTCAGACTTCACCGCAACCATGTCACATTAACCCTTATAACTCCATTGGGGCAATTTCCCAAACACCTTGTGGGCAGGGCATGATCCTAACACATATAGCCCTCATGGGTACATCAATTCCTTTTCCAAATCAAAGATTCAACTACACCATCACACCCCACAACACTTCATTCAACACCCACAAACATCCACCTTTCCACCACATTGTACACACAGCCCCTTCACCAATCAGTCCCAACAATGAAATTCAAAAGAAAAATAAGAAGAAACTAACAAAAATCTATTAACAATTACTACACCATTACAACATTAAACTAGCATAAACTACAACAAAATACAAAAAGAAAAGAGAGGGGAGAAATGAGTAGCATACCTTAATGGAAGAAGGGGTGGGAGGAATGGAGATGGGGGAGTTGGGATGAGTGAAGAAGAAGAAGAAGAAGAGAGGAATTTGGGGAGTTAGGGTTAAGAGAGAGAGAGGGATTGAGAGTTAGAGAGGGGGTCGGTGTTTATGGAGGGATTGTTAAATGGTGTTCATAAATTAAAAGAAGAAGAAAAAGAAAGAAAAAGGAAAAAATAAAAAAAATAAAAAAAATACCCAGTACCCACCGCGGTCCCACCGCGGCCGCGGTGGGTTTAAAAATCGGAGGCAGAAAGCTTGCCTTTCACCGCGGTCCTGTCGCGGTCCCACCGCGTTCGCGGTGGGTTGACGTTCCTGAGGCAGAATCCTCGTCTTCCACCGCGGTCCAGCCGCAGTCGCGATGATGCCCAACTTTTTTTTCGTAGGAAGTTACATAAAACAAACACTAACAACAACATTCGTGGGTTGCCTCCCACGCAGCGCCTGATTTAACATCGCGGCACGACGCAGACAAGCGCATTTAAGGCTCGCTCGACCTCTGAGGTTCCCTCAGTTGGATCTTTGTCACTTCTTTTGGTTCACTCAACCTACATATAGCTTCAATCGCTGCCCATTGACTCTAAATGTGCGAGAGTCTTTCTCCGAGGCAATTTCCACAACCCCTGAAGGGAATACTTCGACCACTCGAAATGGACCAGACCATCGTGACTTAAGCTTACCAGGGAACAGTCGTAATCGTGAGTTGTAGAGCAATACCATGTCCTCGGGTTTGAAATATCGCTCAACAATGTTCTAGTCGTGCAACCTCTTCATTGTTTCCTTGTACAATCTTGTGCTCTCAAAAGCAAGATGTCTGAACTCGTCAAGCTCATGCAATTCAGTGATTCTCGTTGTGCCCGCAGCCTCAACGTCTAGGTTCAGTTGTTTCAGTGCCCACCAAGCTTTGTGTTCAAGTTCCACTGGCAAGTGGCAAGCCTTCCCAAACACCAACTTGTATGGTGACATACCAATTGGTGTTTTAAAAGCAGTTCTATAAGCCCAGAGTGCATCATCTAGCTTTTTCGCC
>NC_031998.1:43809996-43822556 GCF_001879085.1 Nicotiana attenuata
TTAGATTGCACCCAAGGCTTCGTTATCCCTAATCTCGCCTTTAAACCCGCAGTTATTGATCCCTCATATACTTTGGGAGTGGTGTTGTTCAACAATTGACCTAAATATGCACTCTCTCCCGAGTTATGCACACTAAATAGGCACAGCTAATTGAGGATCCTGTCAATTAACTACAACAAGCACATAGTTGAACAAATAGAGATTAAACTGGCAAACTATATTAAAATAATAAGAAGGTCATCCTTCAATAGGTTCCATCAAAATCCTAGACTAGGAAATTAGCTACTCATGACAAAACAAGTAAAACTACTAAATTATTCATAATGGGCAATTGAAAAATAATAAAGAGAGGATAGAAGAACTCTAATGTTTTGTTATTCTTCTCACACTTGTTCTTGCCTCCAAAGTAATCTTAAAACAAGCTTCCAACAATCTTGGGCGAGTTTCTAAAGCTTATAAGGGTTTGGAACAAGTTTTCCCGAATTTACAATTTGGTCCCCAAATTCCTGGCGAGTGAACAGTGCACCGCGGTCGCGGCAAGACCGCGGCTCGACCGCCGTGAATGCTGAGTATTCTGCCACAAGTACTTAATCTGTCGCGATCGCGGTGGAATTCTCTCAGTCCATTTTTTGCTTCTTTGTGCTCGGGTACTTCTTGATTTGGGCATTTTCTTCACATTATTGCCTCCAAAACACTCCGTGGTGCTTCCTCACTTAGAATATTCCCTGCGAAATAAAAGAACACCATTTAGAGCATTTTGTTGGCAATTTGCCTATAAAACAACAATAAAGCATGGTAATATTAAGGTGTAAATATCATCTATATAGCCTAATATCAGTAAACACATAGATGAATATAATTGCACTATTTGGGATTGCTATTTACACAAAATAAAGTGAATCACAAAATCATAAGGTAAGATTCATTTAATTAAGAATTACGTGTAAGAACTCATCTTCTCTTAGTGCATGTGCATCGCAGAAAAAAAAATATTTAAAATAGGTTAACAAGTATTTAATTATAATATATTAATCTTAACTATATCCCAAAGGTACCGTTTAAATTGTTAAAAATAATGTGACTTAATTGTGTGGTTAAAATTGAGGTAACTAGCAAAATTTTTGAGCAAATTACGATCCAACTGTGTTATAAGTTGGTAACTCCTAAAAGTTAGAATATATTGGTTGTTAATAAATTATCATGTATGTATATATTAATTTATCACTGTGTAATTTTAGGTTGGTAGAAGTTGATGTTGATGTGAGAATTTATTATGTTGAGATAATAATATAATATATTTTTATAATTTAAATTAAGATATTACTAAATGTATTTTTATTTGTTATTACTCTATATAGTATGACTTCCCTCAATTTCAATATAGATAAGATAATTTGACTTGACACGAAATTTAAGAACGAAAAAGAAAACTTTTGAAACTTATGATACTAATAGTTTTGTGGGGCCATGATATTTACATGGGGTAATAACTTCTCATTATATGTAAAATGGGCAAAATAAAAAATTTAAAGTTAAATTATTTCCAAATACAGAAATGTGTTATTCTTTTGGAACAGACTAATAAGAAAAATATTTTATGTAAATTGAAAGGGAAGGAGTATTTATTTTTGAATCATATTGTATAATTATTTGTTTGTATCACCGGCTATATATGGGGTTATAATATTTAAGTGTATGTCAATAGTTATTCATATAATTTGTTCTTTTTAATTTATAAAATTTAGCAGGATCATGATATTATCCGCACATCATGCGGGTAGTAATACTAGTAGTTGTTGAAAGCAATAACGTCACATGAAGAAAGTCAGCTAAGTCAGAGCTGTGGCTTTGGAGGGGGTGTGAGATATGCTTCTTTCACAAAAATATCGAATTTCAATTTAGCAGCGAATGAGTTATGTTGCCTCATTTTCTTAAGTTGACTCACTAATCAGTGCTTGAATTTTCCACTTCCAATGCGCAGAACAGTCTATCATTCTTAAATAAGCTTACATTTTCAGAAGGAAATGATTTTTAAGTAAGTATATGATTAAAATTACTTAAAAGGTTATTATAAAAAAAATTATTTACGAAAAAGGCCCAAGTTACTCCTTTATGATCGTAAATTACTTAAAAATACCCTCTGTTATATATTATTTGGCTATCTCAGACATTATCGTTCAATTTTGGATCAATATTACCCTTATTTTAGACGGTTGGACACGTGCAAGGGCTGGTTTAGGCCCAGCTCATGGGCACGTAAACCCATGATCTTTTCGCCAAACTATATAGAAAATTTTACTTCCCGTAGCAAAGGTTGATACCTTATTTATTTTAAATAAATACCCTTTTAAAAAATTATATTCCATAGCTACCTTTTGATTTTTATAGCCAAAATATCTATTTGTGGTCACCTCCTACCCTTAAGCCATAAAATACGCTTTGTATTATTTTTCTCTCTCATTCTTTCAGATTTTTCTCCATCCTCTCTCTCTCTCAACGCTAGTTTTTCTCCATGAATACAACCTCAATTTCCTCTTCGTAACATCCCAATTTCACAAATTCTTCCTCTTTATTCCAAGATTGCTCAAACCCAATTGTTTATCCCTTCAAATACAGTGATCCATCAAAGCATTCGTTCTCTTCCATGGCAAAAACGAACTGGCCTCGATTCCCTCTTCGTAACAGCCCAATTTCACAAATTTTTCCTCTTTATTCCAAGATTGCTCAAACCCAGTTATTTATCCCTTCAAATACAGTGACCCATCAAAACATTCGTTCTCTTCCATGAAAAAAATAAACTGGGTTGTGCATTTTTGCTCAAGGATGAAGACGGAAATTGCTCCGACGACTGAGTTGGAGATGGCAGAGAGAGAAAAGAAGCGACAGCGCGGAGGTGGTGGGAGAAAGTTTGGAAAATTGCTGAAAAATCTTCTTTTATTCTAGAGGTTCGAAATCTGCTATCGACGAGACGACATTAGGATTGTTCTTGAACAAAGACGACGGAATTTGGGGCTGAGCAACTTGAAGATTCTGTTAATATATTTTCAATGTATCTCGCTGTATTCTATGTATTTCATTGTATTCATTGTCTTATGTTTTCATTGTATTTCAATGTATCTCGTTGTATTCCATATATTTCATTGTATTCACTGTCTCGCTATATTCCATCAATGTATTCATATGTTTTTTTTAATTAATATAGTTTATGTATTTTATTTATTTAGATTTATAATTGTGTTTGTTGAGTTATATTAGGAGTCTATTGTGTTAATTGATTCACTTTCCGTTTAAAAACAACTGAATAGACCATGAATTGCGCTATTTACGTTACTATATTTACAAATACATATCGTGAATACAGTCGAATACAATAATCTGTCTAGCTGTAATCCCCTGTTTCACACCGAGAAATGCTACTGTATTCATGAATACAGTAGCTTAAATACATCGAATACACTCTAAAAAACCTGAAAACATAGCTATAGGAAGTAATAAAGTAAATGATAGTTATAACTAGCTAATAACCACTAAAATATAGTGGTTTATGAAAGTTTCTCAACTATATATCCGCCTCTAGACACACACGTTGCGTCGCCTAATTAAAAAGACCCCTATTTTCTCTCTTGATTTGTTTCAAGAATTAATCCTCCATCTAGAAAGTGTCAAAGTGTCAAGTATTTTGGAAAGTTGACCCAACGCAGCTCATTGAAACCAAAAGGGTTGTTGGCCAAAAATGTCAAATTTGGCAACATGTAAATTGAAATGCATACCTATGTTGAGTTTGAATTTCATTTGGAATTAGGGGTCTGTATTTGGTCCCCACGTGTGTGGAAAATACCAAAAAGCCAATAAAAAAACAAGAGAGCAGCCTCTTATGTTTCAGTAGAGTTTTCAAGAGTCATCAAAAGACAGAGAGAGATAAGGTTGCTGAGGCTTTTAGGACCTTTCCTAGATGCTCACCTACCCCTCTTGTATTTTTAACAGTTGTTTGGTTTAAAATTAGGTTATTTTGGATTTATAATTGGCGAAATACATAAATGGCCCCTCCAAGTTGTCCACAACGATCATTTGAACACTTCAACAGACTTATTTATCAAGTAGACACTTCAAGTGTCTGTTAAGTAAATCAAATAGACACCCCGGTACAGCATACCAGATGCGTGAGTTACACTTGCCAAATGAGTCAATCAATGAACGACACGTGTAATTTGTAATTAAAACTTAACACAAATTAACCAAAGAAAACAAAATAAATTTAAAGAAGAAAAAACCCTTCTCCAGCGTCCCTTTCTCCCCCCCCCCCCCCCACCTCCAACTTCATCTTCCGATGTCAAAGAAGACCCCTTCCGACCAATCCCCTTCTGTCTCGTTGCCTCTCACGAGAAAGGCTGATGACCATGAGTCCATGACAAAAACTTGGAGACCGCCGTAAAAGAAAGAGATGACCGGAGTCGACGGTGGTTGGAACATATTCCGGTGATCTTTTTCTTATTTATTTTCTCCTCCATAGCCCCCCTCCCCCCACAAAACACTCTGTTACAACTTATCAGACCCAATAATGGTGAAATATCCAACAGGTAATCGCCCGATCTTCTAACTCATGTTCATCTCTTAAAATCAACTTTAGAATTAAAGATTCCAATAGAGTCGATTCTTTCAAATTTTTCCAGCGATGAGCTTTTCCGGCGGAGAGGCCACAGGATGAGAATTTTCGGCGAGGTTCTTGGGTGACTAGGTTATTCGCTTGGCTATTCTATATTTTTTAATATTTTTATTCATTTTAAGAAAAAATTTAGATTTAATTTTTGAATATGGATAGGATAGGTTTGGGGTGTAAGGTGTGTCGGAGAAGAAGGTGGGAACTGGGAAGGTGAAGTGGAAGGGGCCTGACGGGAGTTTGAAGGGAGGATGATTTGGGGAAAAGGGAATAGGGGATACAGAATTGCAGATAGGTTTGTTTAGGCAGAAGGTAGGATGATTTGGAGAAGAAAGAGTGAGGAAAAGTGTGCTCCACCAGTTAAATTAAGAAAAGAAAAAGAAATAAACATAATTTTGAAAGGCTTCACTTGCTGCAAGGCGAGTGTAGTACACACATTTTGTCATGTCACTTTGAAGGATTTAAGTGATACACTGAAAAATAACTTGAGGTGTCTACTTGATAAATAGGTCTGTTGAGGTGTTCAAATGACCGTTGTGGACAATTTGGAGGGGCCATTTATGTATTTCGCCTTTATAATTTTAGGATCATCATTTATGTTCAATATGAAATATATGATTTCAAGATTTTGGTGTAAACTTTATATCGATATTAACGCTGAATAAACATAACTCTAAATTTCATATTGGAAGTTGTATATTAATTTATGTAACCTAATATCCCCTTGCCATCTCCAACCTTACCCCTATTTTTCATAATGGGGACAATTTTTGGGGTAATTTAGCTCCAACCCTCCCCCATTTTTGTCCCTAAAATGGGGGTTGAATAGTGTTCTTTCAAATATGGGGGTACACTATTCATCTCCCCCATTACTATTCATCACTTTTTTATTATTATTTTATTATTTAATGTTTTAATTTATCTCTTTATATATACCTAATTATGTTTATATATTGTCTTTATAATATTAATTTTACATCTTAACTTTGGTGTATAATTTTGATAAATTAATTTTCGTGCATTTATTATTTTTATGGAAATTGTAAGTTAATTTTATTATAAGCTATAATTGTACAAAAAATACATAATTATCTCAAAAAATGAATGGTGCAAATATAAAATATTAGATGTTGCTAAAATTGAAAGGTGCGAATATAAAATATTAGATGTTGCTAAAATTGAAAAGTGAAGATTGAAAATACATTAATAAAAATTAAAAATGGAAATTAAAAAATGAAATTGAAATGAAAGATAATAATATAATATAGAAGAGAGAGAAGAATACAAAAAAGTTTAGGAAAAAAAAATAGGGTAATAGTTGGAGTAAGTTATCCCAAAATGGGGAAATCTCCATTTTGGGAACCAAAAATGGGGTAAAGGCTGGAGATACCCTTAGGTCTTTGCTGCCAGATATTAGGTCTTTGCTGCCCGCTTGATTCGTACAAATAAAGGGAGGGCTTGACCACCATGTAAGAAAAAGAATTTTATAAATTAAAAGGAAAAAAGGGCTTCAATCTATTGTAATTCAGTTTTTTGGAGATAAAGTTTAACGAAAATTATAAAACATGAATCGTTGTAATATTGAGATTATCAATGTTTAGATTATTAAGTTGTATCCTTTTACGTATCGGTTTATATCATTGAAAATTACAGTTGCATAAGAAAAGCGTGCATTTTATTTTAGTTGTTTTATTCAAACGATTGTTTTATATATATATATATATATATATATATATATATATATATATATTGGAATTTCCTATTGAACTTGATATAAGATAATATTAAAATTGTGTCAGTATTCCTTTGTTTAAAAAAAATAATATTTTACTATTTGAGGAGTCAAGTAAGATCTTCTTTGACAATATTTTTTGTAAATAGTTTTATAATATTTTGTATTGTTAACTTGTGATTATAGTATTTTTTATGGAATTTTTAAATATATAACTTTTGTTTTTAAAAATTTAATAATCTATACTCGAAATCACACTGAATATTATTCTCTCCGTTCCAATTATTTTACCTCTAGCACAACTATTAAAAAAATATGAAAATCTAGAGAAAAAAATATATTCACCAAATTAACAGAAGGTATGTTTGAAAAGTTAAAGCCTTCCCCAAACAAACACAATTGGGAAAAAACACAGAACCAGCACACCCAACTGGAATCTGAAGTTTTGGATTCATGACGTGGAATAATCACAACCGTTCGTTCTAAAACCCAGATCGGAACCTTCCCACCTCTTTCCTTCATTTTCGTAAGCAATCATATAATCTCCTCAAATTCTCCCGATATTTTACATACCTAACGTGGTTATCTTATCTTCTCGGTTGAAACTAAAGAGTCTAGAAAAAAAAAGACTGAAAATGGGTCCCACGGGTAAATGCCACGCGGCAACTCGCCCTTGTCTATCCACTGCGAAAGAATCTCTAAACCCACAAAAAGAGGAAATTAGAGAAAGTAATGAAAAATAAAAAGCCCAAATATTTAATTCGGGCCAAATCCAGGCCCATAGCCCGGCCTCTTATTTTTCCCCTATATAAGCAACCGAACCCTCCCATGCAATTCTCGCTCATTTCACAGTTGTATTACTGTATTCCTATATATATCTCTATCAGCCGTCTCATTTTCCGGTAACCGTTTAGGTTTCCGACCATATCCTTTCTTCTTTTCCGGCAACCAATTTCGGTTAATATCTGTATGGTGTTGTGTTTATTTGACTCTTAGGTTTGTTTTGATTTCGATTCGGTAATTCAATTTTGTTTTGAACATTAAAATTTGCTTCTTCTGAAAGGTCAGTGTGGGGATTTTTGGTTCGTATAGTGGTGTGTCTGAAGGTGATTATCTTTTGATTAAGTTCTCTTTTTGCTTCTTTTGAGGGGGTAGCCGGGGCTCCGGCCTCGGCGGGTTCTAAAGCCCCCAGTTATTACAACATTGGTGAAAATTCTGTTGTATAAAGTAATCCTTTAATTTTCTCTCTATTCTTTGATTCTTTTGTTTTTATACTTTTGTAAAAGAAAACAAACAGATTAGGGAAGAGATGCCTGCCTTAGGTTGTTGTGTAGACGCTGCTGTTTCTCCTCCTCCCGGCTATTCCTTCCTTTGGGATAGTTCTCTTCCCGCGCCGGAGATTTTTCCCTCCGGCGTACCTCCGTCGACAAACACCGCCGCTGCCACCACCACCACCACCCATTGGTCTCCGGCGCACTCATCCGCTCTTTATTGTATTGACGGATGGGGAGCTCCGTATTTCACCGTTAACTCCTCCGGTGATATCTCCGTTAAGCCACATGGTACGGATACTCTGCCTCACCAGGAAATTGATCTCCTTAAGGTCGTGAAAAAGGCCTCCGACCCCAAAAATTTGGGCGGACTCGGGTTGCAGTTTCCGCTCGTTGTTCGGTTCCCTGATATTCTGAAAAACAGGTTGGAGTCTCTTCAATCGGCTTTTGATTATGCAGTTCAGTCACAAGGTTATGAGGCTCACTACCAAGGTGTTTATCCTGTTAAATGCAATCAGGACAGGTTCGTTGTTGAAGATATTGTCAAATTCGGGTCGGGTTTCCGGTTCGGTCTTGAAGCCGGGTCTAAACCCGAACTCCTCCTAGCTATGAGCTGTCTCTGCAAAGGCAGCCGTGAGGGTCTTCTTGTATGCAACGGGTTCAAGGATGCTGAGTACATTTCGCTTGCTTTGGTTGCAAGGAAGCTCATGTTGAATACAGTAATTGTGCTTGAACAAGAGGAGGAGCTTGATTTGGTGATTGACATCAGCAGAAAAATGGCGGTCCGGCCTGTGATCGGGCTTCGGGCGAAGCTCAGGACCAAACATTCCGGCCATTTCGGATCCACTTCTGGAGAGAAAGGTAAGTTTGGGCTTACGACAACACAGGTCGTTCGTGTGGTGAAGAAGCTAGAAGAATCCGAAATGCTGGATTGTCTTCAGTTGCTGCATTTTCATATTGGATCTCAGATCCCTTCGACGGCTTTGCTTGCTGATGGCGTTGGTGAGGCTGCTCAGATTTACTGTGAATTAGTCCGCCTCGGTGCTGGCATGAAATACATCGATTGTGGTGGTGGCCTTGGAATTGACTATGATGGTTCAAAATCGTGTGAATCAGATTGTTCTGTTGGATATGGCCTTCAGGAGTATGCATCTACGGTTGTTCAAGCTGTTCGGTTTGTTTGTGATCGGAAGAATGTGAAACATCCGGTGATCTGTAGCGAGAGTGGGAGAGCAATTGTTTCTCATCACTCTGTTCTAATATTTGAGGCTGTTTCTTCAACTACTACTCGCTCTCAAGAGTTATCTTCAGTTGATCTCCAGTCATTTGTGGAGAAGCTTAATGATGATGCTCGTGCTGATTACCGGAATTTATCTGCTGCTGCTATTCGTGGAGAGTACGATACGTGTGTGCTCTATGCTGATCAGTTGAAACAGAGATGTGTGGAGCAGTTCAAAGATGGTGATTTGGACATTGAACAACTTGCTGCCGTAGATGGCATTTGTGATTTCGTGTCGAAGGCTATTGGGGCTTCTGATCCTGTCCGCACATATCATGTGAATCTTTCGATCTTCACTTCAATTCCTGATTTTTGGGCAATTGACCAACTATTCCCGATTGTTCCCATCCATAAGCTAGATGAACGGCCTGGAGTTCGAGGAATTTTATCGGACTTGACCTGTGATAGTGATGGGAAGATTGATAAGTTCATTGGAGGAGAGTCAAGCTTGCCACTCCATGAATTAGGAAGTAATGGTGGTGGTTGTGGTGATGGTGGGAAATACTATCTAGGAATGTTTTTGGGTGGGGCTTATGAGGAGGCGCTCGGGGGACTCCATAACCTATTTGGCGGACCCAGTGTTTTGCGTGTGTCACAGAGCGATAGCCCACACAGCTTTGCTGTGACATGCGCTGTTCCTGGTCCGTCTTGTGCTGACGTTCTCCGGGCGATGCAGCACGAGCCTGAACTCATGTTTGAGACGCTCAAGCACCGTGCTGAAGAATTCGTGCACAACAACGATGAACAAGAAGAAGATAAAGAGCTTGCATTTGCAACTTTGGCCAGCAGCTTAGCTCAGTCATTCAACAATATGCCTTATCTTGTTACTAATTCATCTTGCTGCCTTACTGCCACCAATAATGGTGGCTATTACTATTGCAATGATGAGAACATTGTTGGGGTTGGTGCAGAATCTGCTGCTGCTGAAGAAGAGCTTTGGCCTTACTGTGTTGCTTGAAGTGTCTTGGAACATTTCCAGTTTCCACCACTGTTGTTCCTTTTTTGTTTCAATAAAGTGGCAATTTAGTTTGTCGTTGAGGTCGTCTGTTTCATTAATTATGTCATTTTTGGTTTAATTTTCTATTGTTGTTGGAACGCCAGATATTGTGGAGAAAGCAAGGGACTATGTAATCTCCCCCATCTTATTAAATGCATTTACTTCTCTTACAATTTCTGTATCCTTTTTCAAAGTTACATTTTCTCTTTGCTAGATTTTGAATCTGATTTTCTATAATTTACATTCACTTTACTAAAAGTTAAAGTCTCACGCTTCAATGCTTCTTTTTGTCCAATCCCATTTCACACATATTTTGTAGGTTGAAGATGAACAATCTGACCAAACTGACCATTAAGTTTATAGTAGTAGAAAATAAAATAAAAATGATTGTTTAGGGAAGATGGGGTGGGTAGAGAGTCAAATTTATGATCTAAATTTTATGGGTTCAATATTTAATGTTTTTAGTATTAAATTGTTTGTATTTCTAAAATATGAGATTAGATTCCCTATTTGTTGATTTTAACAGATAATTTATGCATCTGATTTAATTCATTCTCAATAGCCACGATTTAATTCATTCTCAATAGCCACGAAACTGTGAGAGTGATCCTTTTGTGGACGAATGTTTTTATTATACTCGTAGTCTCTAACCAACTATGCAGTATCTATATCGACAATTCAAGTATTACACACGTTATTAGTCCAAATCCTTTGTAATAATATGGTTTGGTGGCGATTTGCGGCGGTGGGACCTTTTGTGGGCTAAATTCGTTTATGATAATGTTGAATGGTACCCAAAATATGCTAAAAAGGGATTTGGGACCTGGGATTTGTGGTCCAATTAGATAGTCTAATTCGACAAGATGATTTAAAGGTTCTAACTTTAAATGTGGGGAGGAGGGTTCTCTAGGGGGTGGGGTTCGATTGATTACAGTACTTGGCTGTTAGCATTACAGAATCTTCTTGGAATCTCATCATAGTTCAGTGGACACTGTTGTTATTCAAAAAAGTATATGTTTGTGTGGGGCTGCTTTCCAATAATAATCACGTCGGTGTAGTAAGATTGTCAGAAAATTATTTTTAGTTTTAGTTTTGTAAGTCAATTTTTCTGTCGTTACTGTTTTCCGACTTTTACGCTATTGTATTACGAGTCCGAAATTTAATTAATAATTTTTTGTACAAAAAGTATTTTTTTAATATTTAAAAAAAAAAAAGTTACATTAATGAGTACTTCGCAGTTTTATACTGCGAATAGGGTTAACGAAATTTTTGCCGTTAAAGCAATTCGCAGTATAATACTGCGAAATATTAAAAAAATAATTTTTTTTATGCAATTCGCAGTATAATACTGCGCATTGCTTGAGATGGGCCCAGCTCATTTTTCAAATAGCATTTCGCAGTATTATACCGCGAATTTGGCTAATTCGCAGTATAATACTGCGAATTAGACTGAATTTAGGCCCCACCAATAATTAATTGACATAACAATAATTCAAATACGTAAAACGCAGTATAATACTGCGAATTACTTTGAAAAATTGTACACCCCAAGCTCGGACTTGCCTTATTTATAGACGTTTCAATTTCATAAAAATTCATTCAACATTTAAACTTCAAACATACGTTCATTATTCTCTCTTCTCCTTATCAACCAATTTTTTACAATGTCTGAAGTGCCAAAAATAAGGGGTTTCACTGTATTGGGGGGTGAGGTTGTGGTGGAGAATAACTCTGTGAGGTATAGCTCACCTCCACAGTGTCATGTTAAATTGCCGCTTAATATGGAGTACGATACATTGGTATCGTTGTTACGTAAAAAAATGAGTGAGCGGAGGCGTTCGGTTAGCCTTAAAGTAACCGGTAGATTTCCTTATTCAGTGACTCCGCAGGGGTTTGCTTATTATTCTGAGTTTAACATCGAGGATGATGAAACTCTTAGATTTTTTGCGAATTCCGGACGAATACAGGGAATTTATTGTAATAAAATTATTAGAAATGTACGTGAAGGTGGAGGACCTTCCTAGTAATGAGGGCGTGCATAGCAGGGATAACCCCCAGTCATCGGGTGTTATTCTGGAGCAGCTTTTGCCGGACAGATTGCAGATGAAAGAGCTTGCCTTGATTTAAACTTGTCACCACAGGCGAATGAGCAGCCACAAAATAATGTTTCCACTTTATATAATCAACAAGACGACTGGTAAACTTCAATTTTACTACGTGTTAGCGATTTTTTTTTCATGTTTTAATTGGATTTGTATTAACACTCATATTTTTATAGGGGGTATCGTCCGGATTTGAATTTTACAAGTTATGACCCCGCCCCTAGTTGGAATATGGGCAGTTCTGGAGTAATGGACCACGGTGGTCCATCTGGTAGTTATCACCAACATGAAAATATCCATCATGAAACGTCAAGACAATACGATTTGTAAGTAAAGTGATATAGCGACATCTAAAGTATTTTTCCTGAGTATTGGGTAACTTATGTATTTGTTCTTTTTGTGCAGTGAAAACGAGCTTCTTGAAGCTCCTGGCCTCACACAGTTGCCCATAGACGACGTTTTTACTCGTGATTTGGCAGATGTGCAGAGTCAGGAGGATGATAGTGATTATGACAACAATGC
>NC_031998.1:43822572-43878600 GCF_001879085.1 Nicotiana attenuata
CCATGAAACGTGGCAACTTCTCCCAATTAAGAACCAGGTTAGCTCAATACACCGCTTCAGCACACGAGTCAGATTTATGAGGCACTCATCAAATGAGTTCCCCACCACTGAGAAATCATCCATGAATACCTCCATTATATCATCTACCATGTCAGTGAATATGGCCATCATGCACCTTTGGAATGTGGCGGGTGCATTGCATAGGCCAAAGGGCATCCTCCGAAAGGCATAAATGCCATATGGGCAAGTGAAGGAGGTCTTCTCTTTGTCCTCTGGTGCAATGGAGATCTGATTGTACCCTGAGTACCTATCTAGAAAACAGAAGTGTGACCTCCCTGCCAATCTGTCTAGCATCTGATCAGTGAAGGGAAGTGGGAAGTGGTCTTTGCGGGTGGCTAGATTTAACTTTTTGTAGTCCATGCAGATTCTCCAGCCCGTGACGGTTCGTGTTGAGATCAGTTCATTGTTATCGTTCTTGATCACCGTCATGCCACCCTTCTTAGGCACACATTGCACTGGGCTAACCCAGCTGCTGTCAGATATTGGGAAAATGATTCCTGCATCTAACCACTTTATTACTTCTTTCTTNGCAAGTTAAAAAAATAATTTTTTTATGCAATTCGCGGTATATACTGCGAATACGCTTGAGATGGGCCCCATCAATAATTAATTGACATAACAATAATTCAAATACGTAAAACGCAGTATAATACTGCGAATTACTTTAGAAAATTGTACACCCCAAGCTCGGACTTGCCTTATTATAGACGTTTCAATTTTATAAAATCTCAACACTTAAACTTCAAACATACGTTCATTATTCTCTCTTCTCCTTATCAATCAATTTTTTACAATGTCTGAAGTGACCAAAATAAGGGTTTCACTGTATGGGGGGGGGGGTGAGGTTGTGGTGGAGAATAACTCTCTGAGGTATAGCTCACCTCCACAGTGTCATGTTAAATTGCCGCTTAATATGGAGTACGATACATTGGTATCGTTGTTACGTAAAAAAATGAGTGAGCGGAGGCGTTCGGTTAGCCTTAAAGTAACCGGTAGATTTCCTTATTCAGTGACTCCGCAGGGGTTTGCTTATTATTCTGAGTTTAACATCGAGGATGATGAAACTCTTAGAGATTTTTTGCGGATTCCGGACCAATACAGGGAATTTATTGTAATAAAATTATTGGAAATGTACGTGAAGGTGGAGGACCTTCATAGTAATGAGGGCGTGCATAGCAGGGATAACACCCAGTCATCAGGTGGTTATTCTGGAGCAGCTTTTGCCGGACAGATTGCAGATGAAAGAGCTTGCCTTGATTTAAACTTGTCACCACAGGCGAATGAGCAGCCACAAAATAATGTTTCCACTTTATATAATCAACAAGACGACTGGTAAACTTCAATTTTACTACGTGTTAGCGTAATTTTTTTTTCATGTTTTAATTGGATTTGTATTAACACTCATATTTTTATAGGGGGTATCGTCCGGATTTGAATTTTACAAGTTATGACCCCGCCCCTAGTTGGAATATGGGCAGTTCTGGAGTAATGGACCACGGTGGTCCATCTGGTAGTTATCACCAACATGAAAATATCCATCATGAAACGTCAAGACAATACGATTTGTAAGTAAAGTGATATAGCGACATCTAAAGTATTTTTCCTGAGTATTGGGTAACTTATGTATTTGTTCTTTTTGTGCAGTGAAAACGAGCTTCTTGAAGCTCCTGGCCTCACACAGTTGCCCATAGACGACGTTTTTACTCGTGATTTGACAGATGCGCAGAGTCAGGAGAATGATAGTGATTATGACAACAATGCGGATGAGTCTGGGATGACACACCCTTCCATGATGAGGGGGATGATGATGAGGAGGAAGTGAATGTTGAACCTGAGCTGACCAGGAGCATGTTCCTCCACCTCCCGCTAGACCAAGAGTGTATGAGTCCCACGTGCCATTTCATGAGCGAAATATTCCCTACCTTGATAATTTGCCAAGCATGCCTAACGTCGATGCCCTCACAAGGATGATGATGAATTACGGTCAGTGATGTGGGATGAATCTAGACCAGCTGTTCTTACAAAGGGCATGTATTTCCCCGATAAAGCTCGCCTAATTAGGGCTGTAAAAATCTACAGTATAAGAGAGTGTCGTGAGATGACGGTAAGTGAGTCAACTACGGAGAAATACAAGGCTGTATGCCGTAAGTGGTTTATGGGTTGTCACTGGATGCTGCGTGCCACAAAGAAGAAATCAGGTTTGTGGAAAGTGGGTAAATTTATTAGCGAGCACAGATGTGAAATGGACACATTCAATGAGAATCACTTCAACTTGGATGTGGACTTGATTTCCCTTGTCTTGATTCCATTTTTGGAAGTGTCCATTAGGNGTTGAAATTGAATTTTTGCACCCGAAACACGGTATCCAAAGCTTTTTTTGTATGTGGGACCTACACGCCTTGCTCTTTGTGGACGGGTGGGCCCGAATTTTTTTTTTTTTAAATAAAACGGGGGGGGGGTGACCAGAAAGCTCTTGAGTTTGTTTTTTAATGGAGGGGGGCTGGAATGNTGGAATGTCGGGAAGATGGAAGAGAAGAGCCTTATTTAATTAAGGCAATTCGCAGTATAGTAATGCGAATTGCCTTAATTAAATAAGGCTGGGCCCAACTATTACATTAAACGCTGTGTTTTTGTTTAAGAAAATAATAAAAAAAATACTTCGCAGTATTATACTGCGAATTGTTTTAACGGCAAAATTTCCATTAAACCCAATTCGCAGTATGATACTGCGAAATACTCATTTTTGTGGTTTTTTTTTTTTAAAATATTAAAAACGTACTTTGTGTCTAAAAAATTATTAATTAAGTTTCGGACTCATTGTATTACTATATGTTTGCTTAAAGTCCCGAGTTTATTGAAAGCAGTTTCTCTCCATATACAAGATAGGGTTACGGCTACGTACTTAATATCCTCCGCACACTATATTTATGAAATTATATTGAGTTTTGTTGTTGATTTTTATTTTTGTAAAAATTATACGGGGCGTCCTATTTGATCGTCACCATTTAATCTATATCCATATTTTTAAAAATTTATACCCTAATTTTTACAACTTCAGGCGCCTCCTTCTTCCTGCTACCTGTGCGCTCCTTTCTTCCTCCTCCTCCTCCTCCTTCTTCTTCTTCTTCTTCTTCTTCTTCTTCTTCTTCTTTTCTCTCTCAAACACATGAGACTCCGTGTAAGTATTATTCATTGAATATGAAATGCACAGTGATTTAGCACTAAGGTATGAATTTTGCGTTAAGTACATATGAAATTTTATTCCCCCAGAAAAGAATTAAAGATAGTTCTTCTTAATGCTGAATTTCCTGATAATTCCATTATAGCAACTGGATCTTAATGATAACTTGTCATTGTTGTTTTAGAACTTCACCTCTAAGAATGCTGACGTTCAGCAAATATAAACAAAAACTTCAGCTCCTAAAATGCTGAAGTTCAGTAAATACAAAACAAACTTCAACCATGAAGTTCATCACAAACATAACAAAGCTTCAGCTAAAACATGTTGAAGTTCAGCAAATATAGAACACTACAAGAAAAACTCGAATTACATGGGAACTTTACATGGGATTTTTTTTTCGCAGATAATTCCTGGGGATTTTCATGCGAAAATCTCAGAGTTCCTAAATTTTGGAATATTTACCTGCAAACACAATTTTTCAGGTAAATCCGGAAGTAAATTTGGCGCCAATATATTACCTGGGATTTATTTAGGACAATAATTCCCAAGTATTATTTTCGTAGGTGATTCCGCAGGTAAACAATAAAAAGTTTGAAAACTTTATTTCCTTTGTGAATTCGTAGAAAATTTTCCAGGTAACAATACTTGCGGATTTAGCTAGGGATTATGTCTTCGGAATTTACCTGGGGATATTATTACTTGGGGATTTTTTATTACGATATTCGTTGGAGATTATTTTTTGAGAATTTACCTGGGGATGTTATTACCTAGGGAATTACCTGGGGATTTTGTTGCTGCGATATTAGCTGGGGATTATTTTTTGGGAATTTACCTAGAGATTTTCATACCTAGGGAATTACATGAAAATTTTATTGCTGCAATTTAGCTGAAGGTTATTTCTTGGGGATTTACTTGAAAGCTTTATTACATAGGAAATTACTTGAGGATTTTGTAGTTGTAATTTTAGCTTGGGATTATTTCTTGAAAATTTACCTGAAAATTTTATTATCTGAAATTTTATTATTGCATGTCTAGATGAAGCTATGTTCTTAGGAATTTACCTGGGCAGAGGTTTCGATTTCGAATTTCCAAAAATTATATCTTTTTGAAAGTTACAAAAACTAATGATTTTAAAAAAATATCTTTCACTATTAATTTTATATATTTATTTATAAGTAAATATAGTTAAAATGGTGATCCTATATAAAAGCTAATGATGTGATGAAAATTAAGTTACATGTACAAACGTAAGCATTTTATTTAACGTTCTATCTCCTACATATGTTATTTTTTCACATTTATTTAAAATGATGAAACTAAATTATAGTATTTAAGCGATATTAGTTTTATATTTTGGTAGTGAGACTTAATTAGATATCAAGTGATTTTATGATTCTACCTGCAAACATCATCTCTTAATTAACCCGTTTCATATGATGGGAGTTGCTGGTGTATTGGGCGCTGCTTTGCTATGCGCCATTCATGGTGCTACCGTAGAAAATACTTTATTTGAAGATGGCGATGGTGCAAATACATTCCGTGCTTTTAACCCAACTCAAGCCGAAGAAACTTATTCAATGATCACCGCTAACCGCCTTTGGTCCCAAATCTTTGGGGTTGCTTTTTCCAATAAACGTAACATTATTGAAGTAACTTAATCTTGTATATATTTTTAGAATTAGGGTAACAATTTTTACCAATTACGTAATCATATATAATGTGTTTATCTCTTGTTAGTTTATGTATTTTTTATATAAGAAAAGAATTTAATGTGGTATTCCACAGTATAAAAAAATTTGGAAAAATAACGAAGAATATTTTTAATTAATCGTAATTTAATCACTTGCTTTTACTTGAAAAGAGTTTTCATTTACTTTTTGAAATCCTAAAAAAACCTTTCTCAAAAAATAAAATAAAGAAATAAGAGGAAAATATTAAATATTAATACTCCTAGTAAATAAGAAAACTGAGAGATATGCGGTGACATCTTGTCCCACACCAGCCCAAGACATTGAGGTACTCCGCTATATTACCACGAAACCAGTGTGCTTAATTGCAATGGTCTTTAATGGATGGTGTGCTATCCTTGAGATTTTATATTAAAGTGCAAGTAGAATTACGAATAATAGAATAGACGGAAAGGGGTTAAAAATGTCCCTAAATTATTGGAAAAGGTTTAAAAATATCCTTCATTCACCTATTGGGCTAAAAATGCCCCTCATCCATTTTTTTGGTTCACTTATGCCCTTGGATCGTTAGGTCAATGCTGAATTAAAAATAATTATTATTTAAATTCCACGTGACAACTTCTTATTGATCGAAATTAAAACATCTAACCTATTAGAAAAGACCTACCCATATCTACCCGTTTTTCGAACCAACCCGCCCCAAACATTGACCCGACCCAAATAAAAAGTTCAACTAAAAAAAAAGACGCCCCACTTCCATTTAACTCCGTGGTGTCCGAGCATCAAGTACTTCTATTTTTTTTTTATAATCCTGGTGTCCGGATTAGCTTACACGCACCTTGACTAACATTAAGTACTTCTTAAAGACCAATTAGAACACAAGGGCATGGCTTCAATGTATTGCTGATTATAATCTAAAATAAACTTAGTTAATCAAAATAAAACCAAGACCAGATAATTATACTTCCACATCGCAACAGTTACGAAAAAATCGTTAACGCCGAAACATTATACTACATGGATATGGTGACGTGTCCTGTAACCTAGCACTCAAAATGTTTCCAGAAACTTCTAATGAATTTTTCCAAAGAAAAACTAATGATTCGAACGAGTTTGAATGCAGTTCTATAGAAAAGTCAAGTCATCAAACTTTCTCTGTTACTAGTAATTTTTTTTTCATTCGCTGTTCGGAAATTCGCCATCAATATTGACTATCAGGAAGAAAACGATCATTTCTAACCACTGAACTAAAACAAAATTACTAGAAATATCAAACTATACTTCCATAGAGAGAATTAGTACCTCCATTCGGGAAAAGAGAGAATTCCCCGTGAAGAAATTGTGGTTAGGAAGTGGGGCGTTTTTTTTCTTTAGTTGAACTTTTTATTCGGAGCGGGTTAGTATTCGGGGCGGGTTAGTCCGAGAAACGAGTAGATACGGATAGGTCTTTCTAATAGGTTAGATGTTTTAATTTGGACCAATAAAAAGTTGCCACATGGAATTAAAATAATAATTGTTTTTAATTCAGCAATGACCTAACGGTCAAAGGGCATAAGTGAACCAAAAAAGTAAATGAAGGGGTATTTTTAGCCCAAGATATTTTTAAACCTTTTCCAATAGTTTATGGGCATTTTAACCTAGAATTGGTGGTTGTGTTGTGAATCTAACACGGTGATTGTAACATACATAATTACGTTGGTGCCATCACAGTGCCGTTAGTGGATGGTTGTCTATATGCCTACATATAATATATTAGGAAAATAAAAATTTTGACGAATAATTTAATTTTTTGTCTAAAAGTTCATGCATATTTTACTTGGGAATTTTCATGGGAAATTACTTGCAGATATTTTCCTATGAAAATTCGCAAGAAAAATTCTCCTTTTCATGAATTTTTATCGTTTTTCATGCGAATTTTTAGAATTTCTTACGAAAAAAATCCCAGGTAATTTGTATGCGGATTCAAAATTTCCAGATAATATACCTGGGGATTTTAAATTACGCAGGTAATAATTAACCACGAAGATTTTTTCATCGGATTTTTGTTTGACGAAAAATCCGTAGGAAACTAAATTACCTGAGAATTTTCTTATATAACCACCAGGAAAATCCCCATGTAATTCGTACTTTTCTTGCAGTGGAACAAAACTTCAGCTAAAACATGCTGAAGTTCAGCAAATAGAGAACAAAACTTCAACTAGTAGAATGCTTAATTTCAGCAATTACAAACAAAAACTTCAGCCAACACTTGATTCAGCATATTTTGCTACTTCAGACCCATCTACTAGGATGTTGAAGTTTGCATGATTGCCTTTGCTACTTCAGGCCCGTATGCCTGAAGTTACGCGAAAAACTTCAGCTAAAACATGCTGAAGTTCAGCAAATAGAGAACAAAACTTCAGCTACTAGAATGCTGAAGTTCAGCAATTACAAACAAAAACTTCAGCCAACACTTGGTTCAGCAATTTTTGTTACTTCAGACCCGTCTACTAGAATGCTGAAGTTTGCGTGATTGCCTTTGCTACTTCAGGCCCGTATGCCTGAAGTTACGCGAAAAATTTCAGCTAAAACATGCTGAAGTTCAGCAAATAGAGAACAAAACTTCAGCTATTAGAATGCTTAAGTTCAGCAATTACAAACAAAAACTTCAGTCAACACTTGGTTCAGCAATTTTTGCTACTTCAGGCCCGTCTACTAGAATGCTGAAGTTTGTGTGATTGTCTTTGCTACTTCAGGCCCGTATGCCTGAACTTACGCGAAAAGTGGGTACGCTTGCAATTTTTTTTGCAAAGCGGGTATAAGTTAAAACGTGACCCAAAAAGCGGGGTATAGATGCAAATGCCCCTTTATTTTATACGTAAGGGATATGAAAATAAAATGTACAAGACATTGAACCATTTCCTTTAAAATTTTGCACGATAAATATTTTTTCACTTAGTAGATTAGTAAATTTCAAATATTGTGTGATTAAAATAAAAAATAAAAAACATGTGGTAGGGAAAAAGAAAGATTAACGAGCCGTGTGGTGTTGGTCTGTCTAATCTTGAACAAAGTTTATTTTATTGTCTTGTATGAAACACACGATAACTTAATTACATTAACAAATTAGTATGTTTGTATAGTAATTTCGATAAAAGATTCCTAGAAAAGTTAGAGACCTTTGAGAAAGAGCAGGTAGAGAAAAAGGGAAGAAAAATATTTTTAAAATGTAATGGTTTCTTAAACAAATACTTCCGACTAAAGGGAAATCTTTTCATATTGTGATGGTTTCTAAAACGAATATATTCAACTAACTGCCCCATTGTATTTGGCCTTTCTTCTTTCTTTTGACCTTTTTCTTGTTTGTCCACAAATCAATAAAATGATTTAGAGTTATCATGTCATCGAATCCTAAAGATCTTCTGGACAAAATTTATGCGGAGTAGGACCTAGGATTTAAAGGTCGTAGGTGTACTTTTGCATTCAACTAATATCTGTTATATATATAAAATTCTACTACTAATATATTACTTTTTTTTTAAATACATATATATGTATATATGAATTTTTTGCCGATCTTTACAATGTAGTCGGCCTCTGGATTTATGGGCCTTTTTAGAACCCGTTTGAATTGGTTTAAGAAAAGTGGCTTTTCAGCAGAATATCTTTTAAGCAAAAAAATAATAAGTTGGCGTTGCCCAGTTTGTTGTTTGAAAAAGCTAAAAAGAGATTAAAAGTTGATTAGACCAGCTTAAAACCAATCCAAACATCCTCTAATTGGCAGTGGGTGAAATTTTGTGGTCAAATTTTCGCCTATTGTTCCTTTATGTATCAAACTGTTTAATAAATAACTTTCTTCTTATTTTCTATACTAAATAGGAGTAAGGTCTACGTACATATTAGCTTCCTCATATGAATCTTTGGGATTAAACTAAGTTTCTTCTTCTTATTGTTGTTGTATGTATACGTGTGTAGAGAGTGTAAGATAAGATTCTATATAAGATTGTGGTTCTTGTCATGACTTTATTTAACTTCCCAGCATTAGATCAAATATTGTTGAGAATATGTGGCAGCTGGAGATTGTTGGCTTTTAAATGTGTGATTGTGCATAAAAATGCCATTCTTTAAGATGGATTTGGATGGTGGGAATGCCAGCTCTCTTGAGGAAAGGACTAAATAGGTCAGCTCCAAATTACAAGAAATTACAGATGAGGATGGTAATATGACTAGGAAGTTTGCTTTTCAAGCAGCTAAAGGGCATTTTTTTTTTGGAAAATTCTCAGGGTAACGTAGCCGCTACTCTTCGGGTGTGCACTGGGTAACCTGTTTACTGTGCAGTAGTTCGCAAATTATACAAAAAATATAAACTGTACTAGACAAGCTCGGTGCGACGAGCTCTGACGGAGAGGTTGCTGGTGAGAGAAATAACCCCAAGCTCACCCAAACTCAGTCAACCATTGCGGGCAGGGGCGGAGGTACGTTGAGCCAAGCGGTGTCACCCGACACTGCTTGGCCAATTTTTTTTATTTATTAATATTTATGTAAATAATCTGCAAAAGGAAATATAGTCTAAATATAATAAATGGCACAACTTGACGTTAAAAACTATATTGGCCCGTTGGTGAAGCAATTCAGTTTCTGCTTGTGGTCAAGCGTTCAACTCCCCACGAAGATAACAATTTTTTCTTAATATTTTAGTATTCTTCTGGAAATATTTTGAAAGAAGCAGCGTCCTACGGATTCGAATGGATAATGAGCCATTGAGTAAATGTTTGCTGCCTTAGGCCATCTCCAATGGTACTCTATTTTTTGCACCAAATTATTAGCCATTGAGTAAATGTTTGCTGCCTTAGGCCATTTCCAATGGTACTCTATTTTTTGCACCAAATCCAAATTTGGTGCAAGAAATAGAGTAAAATTGCTTCAATGGTACTCTANTGCCACTCTATATCTTGCAGAAAGTATTTTTGCTCTAATGCAACACCATTTTTTGCTCTATTATAGAGCATGAATAGTGTTGCACCAAATTTGGTGCAACACTATTCATTACTCTATATTTGGTTTAATAATATTTTTTTTTTATTGTTGAACTTTTAATTAATTATATATTGTGTATATAATTAATTTTTATATTAAGATTTTTATATCCTATTTTTTGATATATTAATTTTTGTATATATTATATTTATATAAAATTATAAGTTAATTTGACTATGATGTAATATTTATTTAATTATGTTTTATTAATGATTTCACTTTTTGTTAATTTATCCTTTATGTAAAATTTTGTAATAAATGATTATATAAGTGGTGAATGTGAATTATATATAATGAAGATGGAAAAAAGAAAAAAGATAGTATTAGTTTGAAGGAAATAAAAAATGAAAAGTAAATAGAAGATAATAATATAATATAGAAGAGAGAGAAAATTTGGTGTAAAAAATAGTGTGATTGTTGGAGTAGATTTGGTGTTGCACCATTTTAGAGTAGAAAATGGTGCAAAAAATAGAGTGATTGTTGGAGATGCCCTTATATAGAATTTTTCTTTTTGGTAATATTTGTACTGAGTCTATTATGAGTACATTTTATAAAAATAAAAGTTCGTGGGGGAGAACTGTACTACTATATTTGAATTGTGTTTTTCTAAAGTATGATTTTATTAAAGTAATCTCTTCATTTGTACGTCTTTCTAAATTTCGACGCCGCTTACAAAAAATTTTACGTACGCTCCCTGATTGCGGGCTAGCTGTTCCTTATGTTGAGTTATTGCAACTTGGGATCTCAACTTGATAATGTAATGCTAAATAAGTTAAATGTTGAGAAATTTTTAGATTTTGTGGAATATTTTATTTTGTCTTCTAGTTGGAAGACAGAAGCCAAAACAAGAAACAACTGGCACAAAGTCCAAGATAAATTTTCTGTTCAATTTGCTACTGCTTATGCAAGTGAAAAGGTTATGTTCTGATTCTATCTAATCCAAAACTCGTTGAAACACGGTATTTGGCAACTCACGGATAATGACGAGAACCAATTGTGAAGAAGTAAATCTGTACTCCATCCGTTTTAAAGATTGTCTTTGAGAGTGTTTGGATATAAGAATTATAAAATTCTGACAAAAAGTTTTTCTTTTTTTTTTTAAAAAAAATTCAGGTGAAAATAATATTTGAAAATTAGAGTTATATTTGGACATAAATATAATTTTTGGTTGTTTTTTATTTTGATGAGTGATCTAAGTGAAAATTTTGAAAAACAGTTTTTTTGGAGTTTTTCAAATTTTCGAAAAATTCTAAGATTCATCTTCATGTGAAAATTAGAAATTATGCCCAAATACTGATTTCTACAAAAAGTGAAAAAATTTCAAAAAAAGTGAAAAAAAAATTCATGACCAAACGGGCTCTTAGTTTGACTTGACATAAGTTTTAATAACGAAGATAAGACTTTTGAGATATGTATTTAAATAAGCCATAATATTTTATGTAGCTATAAAACTTTTGAAATTTGTGGTCTGAAACTTGTCATATCACTTGTGTGGCTATAAATACTTTTTATTAAGAAAAGTTGAAAGGTGCCCATCTTTTTGAAATGAACTAATAAGAAAACAGTGCCAATCTTTTTGAAACAGAATTAGTATTAGTAGTAATAATTTTCAAAATGAAAATGACAAGTTGGTGTAGAGTAGGGAATAGTAGTTTTTTCTTCTTCTTTTTCAATTGGTTGAATATACGATCTACATTTGGTTCAAGGTATTTTCTCTCTATATTTCTTCATAAAAGCAGGGATTTTTCAACATTGATTTTAATCGATTTCAACTCAACTGTTTTATCAGCAAATCGACCAATGATTCCCACGGCAAAGACGAATTTTAGATAGAGGAGGTGGATAAGAGTAGGTGGTTTTAGCCTTTTAGGTAGGGAGAATATTAAGAAGACAATTTGGAGAAGAATTGAGTTATGAATTTGACTGATTGTTTGATGAAATAAACGTTGATTATGCTTTTGGGTCTTGTATTGATTTTGACAATCCGCCCGTATACCTAGTTTTACAAATGTTGACCAAATCTCTCTATTATATTAGGAGACTTCCTTCAGTTCTTCTTTGTCTCTCCTTCCTACCCAACCTCCTCTCCAAGAGATAGTGCCCCTTCTCTATATTATTGCTAGAGGTAACAAACGGGAAGGTCGGGTCGAATGTGGAAAGGTCAAAAACGGATATAATATCCAATCCAACCCATATTTAATACAGATAGAAAATAGGTTGACCGACAAATAATACGATCACTTTTGGGAATTTCTAGTATCCTAAACTTGAAGAATTCCTAATTTGGTCTTTGCAAATGTAAAAGTTAAACTCATTAGTTATTCATTTTTAAGTGGATAATATGGTTTTAAAAAGTTCATTATCCAATTCATTTTTAGTGAATAATAAGTGTATACACTGAAACTTTAACAAATCAAGATAAAATCCTAAATTCAAGACAACTCTTGAAATATTAAGTCTATTAGGGTTACATGGTGGCTACTCCACAATTCCATGAACTCTCGGAATATGCACAGAGAGATCAAATATGAGATCTCTGGAATTCCATGAAACTCTTAGAATATTCATTAAGAGATTAAAGACATGTCAAATATGTCTTGCTTAAAGTTCTATTTTCGGAAAATAGGCCGCTAAGGCCCTCGAATCACGTAGAATAAATCGGAGGGAAGAATCAAGGGATAAACAGAGTTGTAACCTGCAATGTTTATCAATAAAATCCTTTTTTCTCTACAGTTGTTTGTGATTGCAGTTATATTTTTCTACACAAATTTATTGCAAACAATAAGAATGTATAACTGTTTTTTAATCCATTTTGCCACCACGGATTATTGTCCTATCGTGTATTTTAATCTATTATCTTTATTATGGATAGTTTTCTGTAATAATAAATGTAAAAGAGAGACGAATCGTGTTCTCTATGGGTGTAAAACGAAGTTGTATCAATTTATCTTGGTTTGAGTATGGTTCCATGTTTGTCGCTGCCAACTCTCCTATATATACAAGACAAACACCAGATTTTAATTGAAAAACTGTCCAAACAAACGATAGAAGTGAAACAAGAAATAATCAAAATATGAGAAAATTGAAAAGCCACATAATTCTCGCACCTCACTGATTTTGACTTGATCTCCATGTTTTGACGTTTATTTTGAAAGTAGTAAACAGGAAAATTAAAGCAACCATAGTATGGTGCCAATTCACATTTCGAAACATACAACTAAAAATCATACCAAATTCGCATTGAGAAGTCTGAAGCAGATGGTATCACTGAGAAAAGGAAAAGACATGATTTGAATGTTCTCACACGTCTGCAACTTCTGAATTTGCTGCACCCAAAAACATAACATGTAAAATCAAAAGGGAGAATTGGTAAGCAACTAAGCATACATTCTAATAACTAGAATGATAAAGAGCAATTATATTTCCATTACACTGATGACAATTTATGATGAGTGACATAACCATCATCAGAGCCTCTACCTTCACAAGGTAGGGGTAAGGTCTGTTACATATTACCCTCCCCAGACCCCACCACTGGGATTACACTGGGTTTGTTGTTGTTGTTGACATAACCATCACCAGACAGTACGAGTGAAATTACTTGCATTTCTAACAAAAGTACATTAACTATTTGAGCAGCAAATATGAAGATACACAAACTTGATTCTACCTTTATTTTATAACCATGAGATAGGATCATACTAATTCAGCCTCTTCCTTGCCATAGTCATACACTATCTCAATCTGCATCAAGAACTTATGAATTAGATATATGGAGAAACACTACGCGAGGCCATTGTGATAGTATCACAAGATTATAAGATATTGGGTGTATGTGGCACCTAATACATGTCTATTAACAAACATATGGTAGCAACTCAAGCATGAAGAGGCAACATAGAAGTACCAAAACAAAACCCCAAAGCTTCAGGACGAAGAAACACATAAGTGTACCATTGGAAATGCAGTAAACATTATTGGCAGAATGTCAATCAATTTTCTAAATGATATATTCTCATAATACACTCGTAACTAAGTTTTGGCAGTTAATATAAACCACAAACTTGATGGAGAAAGTAAATTCATGAACAATCCGATTTCTCGATCAACTAAAAGTGTAAGGCAATATACTGACATCTTCTTTAATTGATTCTTTTCTTTTTCCCCTTGAATTCTATTGACAATCATCACTGGTATACCAGTTAGAGAATAACATCATTAAAATGCAAGAGTGCCAACCAAAAAGGTTAGGTTACCGAGTTTATAACAAACAAGGTCCTTAGTAACTAAAAGTCCACATAACATCATGCCTACTCCCATAAACAAAAAATTGAAATCCTACACCACCAACCTTTACAGTTGATGCATGAACCTAGAAAAGTAAAGCTACAATATAGACAGTACACATAATGAGCAAATAAGCACCCAATTAGTCAACTTCAATACAAACCATGGCAAGAAAGAAAATAAAAAAGATATGGATGTATTGTTCGCATCCATATTCAGCTCAAAGTATTAAACAGAAGTTGAAAAATATGGTATTGGTTGAAATTTACAAAGAGGATAGCAGGAAAGAACTCAAGCAACAGGTTAATGGATAAATGAGAGAGGGTGCACAATGCAAATAAACTTCTAAACAGATTACCCCTTCTGGTGGTACAGGGTTTCTGTTGAACTTGGAACCACCAGGAGCCCATGGAACTGCTCATCAAAGCAAAGAAAAAACAAGATACTGTTAGAAGTCCAGAATAGTAGTAAGAGCTGCTAAAAGATTCTGTCCAATTTTACTTGAAAAAAAAAGAAAAATATCTGTCCAAGATAGCCGAAGAACATGTCCACTGAGTGTCAGCAAATTAAAGTTACTTTTTTCTGGTTAAAATATAATCTAACACAACAGCATATGACTTTATGCTTCTCTTCCTTTAGTATCGATGCACTAATAGTGTGTAAACTTAATTTTACGGCTGTTCACAATGAATATTGTAATAAGGAAGAAATCAGAAAGTCCATCAAGGAAAAGTACATTGCAGGCAAGACAAGAATTTAGGAAATCCCTAATTAGTTAGCATCTTATAAGCAGAAATCTTAGAAACTATCCACTTCTAAACATATAACTTTCTGCCAGAAATATACTCTTGGTTGTAAAAAATTGCAGTTTCCTCATAATTTAGAAAAGTTATACTCCCAGTAACCAAACATCAACGACCTCCAACTGTTGAAAGCATGTCACATAAAAAAGGGCAAATAAGCAGATTTGGACACAATACTATGCAAGCACAAGCTTAAGAAAATGATTCGAGTTGAAAACTTATTCCTCATACACTAGGGTCTCAGATGCCATATTTTTATGGAATTTCCTTCATAGGGACAAAAATCCAACTTGCCACATGAATTAAGAGCTCGCGAAGAAATTTACCAATGTAGGGATCAGGGTGCCGCCACTTATTATAGCTTGCTTCACCATCAGCTATAAGTCTATCAATAGTTTCAACATCTTCCTGGATGTCAACAAAGTGAACAAAAAGAGAATATCAAATTACAGATACAAGTGCGATCAGAAAAGTACATTCCTTCAGTTGCACTAATGAATGCCACTCCTGGTTATACCTTTGACTAACAAGCAAGTAGATTCATATGTTTCCGTCTTGGGCAACATTTTCTTTCATTATAAAAGTTTCTGAATAAATATTTGCAAATAGTAAAACTAAAGCAGATGACAGATTTCTTTTTGCTATGTCAATTTCACATGAGAAGTCAGTTTATATAACAATAAGGGCATATACATTTTTTCCTTTTCAATAAGTAAAAAGAATTTATAGCCCTTAATACCTACATTGAGCTGAAGACAGTTGCTTACAACCAAAAACCGGTAATTTTTAGCATACAAACGCGTCAAAGGAGAACTAACAAGCTGATAGACAAGATCATTTTACATGGACAGGTCACTTTATATGACAATAAGGACATAAGTGTGTTTGATAGAAGCAAGATACTCATTTTCTACTGATTTATTACCAGAAAATATTTTTTCCACCAATAGCAGAAAATGACTTTCGCAGAACATTTCCCTTCACGAATATCCCAACTTTCCATATCACTTGTTTAAGACATTTTTTTAATCTTTAATACTCAAGAAATTCAGCAAAACACTATCCTCGTACTCTTTTCGTTCGCGTTGTATGAGTATCAAATGGCACTTACTTTGAGAATCATCTGTCAACTTATTTCATAGTTTATACCCAACCAAACCCTGAAAAATGACGCAGAAAATGATTTTTCAAGGTAAACATTTTACTCCATTCCAAATTCTATGGGTCCGTTTTTTTTCTTTTGATATGTAAAAAATTAAGGATATAGACCTTACTTCCTACAATGAGCTTAAACAAATTTGTTTCTACCAAAAAAATCACAACTTTTGGCATATAAATACCTAAAAATGGTAACATAACATGTCAAAAATCATAAAACATCAATTTACTGGAAAAATAAATTTAAAAAAAATGAAGGAGAATGAGGTCAAACCACGTGTTTGTTGGCCTCGAACTTCTGCCTGAGCGCATCGGCCTAAAACAAAAAACAGAGAAAATTAACGCCTTAATCAGAAAGGCGATGATATGAAGAAATGTGGAGATCGAATCAATGGTAGAGATTACATCAGAATAAAAGAGGTGACGATGAACGGCCCAATTGAGAGTGTCTCTGAGAGCACGCCTGTAGAGGATCCTCACTCTCTCCTTCTGTGCTTCTCTTCTCGCTACGTACCACGCTGATGCTACTCCGCTCATGGCTTCTCTTTCTCCCTCCTAAATCTTTCACAGTCTGCTCTCCGTTTCTTCTCTTTGCTTTGAATTTCCCCAAATCATGTATGCTGGGGCTTACGACGTCGTTTTGATCCCCCCCCCCCACCCACCCACCCCCGCTTCTCCCTTTTTTTTGGGGCTTTCATAATGCAAAAATAAAAAATTGCCATTTTTATTATGTTTTGTTAAAACATACTTTATTGTCGTTGATGTTTGCGTCAAGGTAGACTGCCTACATTATATCCTTGGGGTACGACACTTTTACGAACCCGTGTAAATGCGGGATACTTTGTGCACCGGACTGCCTTGCTTTATTCAAATTAGAATTACTCCTCCCGTCATAATTTATGTGATTTTTAAATTTAAAAAAATATTTAAAACTTGTAGTTAAAACAAGCTTTAGATATTTGTGATCTATTCTATTTATATAGAATAGGAGAAACAAATCATTTTTATAATTCCAAATGTAACATCAAAAAATTAACAAAGTGACAAATTTTAGGACAAAGCTCCAACAAATTTGGAGATTCAAAAATTATTTACAAAAAATAATGATAAAAAAGACATAACGAAATTAATTACCTAAAATTAACTACTCAAACATGGGTAATATAATAAAGATAAATACATAAAAAAAGTTATTCGATGGCTACATAAGTCCCTTTAATTTAATCGAGAATTTGTTCATTAAAATTCAGACAATATTATTGAGAACAATAGAATAAAATTTAAAATAAAAATTATTTCAAGAGTAATAAAATATATATCTTCTCTTATATTACAAGAACATAGTAGCAGAGAAAAATATTAAACAAAGTAATATGCTAATAAAAATTTCTATTAGCAATGTAATAATACTAAATATTGGATGATATAATAAAAGAAAAATACAAAACAAAAAAGTCATTCGCTGCCTGTATAAGTCCCTTTAGTTTAATAGAGATTTTATTCATTAAAAGTTAGATAATATTATTAAGAACAAAAGAACAAAATTTAAAATAAAAAAATATTTCAACAGTAATAAATTATATATCTTCTCTTATATTACAAAAAGAAAAGCGAGCAGATAAAAATAGTAAACAAAGTAATATACTAATAAAAATTGCTATTAATACGTAATAATACTAACAATGGATAATGTAATAAAGAAAAATATATAACAAAAAAGTTATTCACTGACTATATTAGTATCTTTAATTTAATAGACATTTTATTATTGTGTATATCGTATTGATAAATAAGATGACAATTTAAATTTATTAAAGCAATATAGTCTAATAGGATCAAACAAGCCCGGTCATAATTTAATTTATTTAATATTTTTTTAATATTTACCGCGCATCGGGCGGGTACGACTACTAGTTATCTCATTAAGGATGAAGTTAAAAGTTAAAAGTTAAATTATTCTATATATAGAAAGGTATAATTCTTTTTGTAACAAACTAAAAAGGAATAGAAGGAGCACTACAAAGGCATGGCATTAGATGAGTTAATTGTAGCTGTAGGTTTAATTGTTTTTTTCGGGTTATGACGTACCTATGAGCGGATTATTACATTTTATCATCTCAGTCGATCCTTTTAATAAACGCAATATACAGAAACAATTTATTTATATCTACTTGGTTTAACGTAAACAACATGTGCAAATAAGTCCTTGCCCGGAATATAATTCCTCTTCTTTTTTTAAGTAAATGATGAGTAGTCCCTGAAATGACTCTTGTTCAAGCTTTGTAGTCAATGAAGAAGGCTTTTGGCTCTCCAAAAGGTATAGTGTAACCTAAAGTCATATGAAACGCATATCAAAGTTATTATTAGCTCAGAAATTAAACAACCAAGGTTATCTTAGTACAACACAACTGAAAACTAGAAAACTGATTCAAGCTCAAACATTGTAGGAAACAGTTCCACCAATAATGTATGATTATTAATAAAATACTAGTAGTAGTAGTTTCTAGGGTTGTTCATAATTAGGTAAATACCGAATTACCGTATTGAAATCGAAAATTTTGGTATTTGGTTTAAGTTTTAAAAAATATTAGTATTAGGTATGGTATTTGGTATTTTAAAATAAAATACCGATACCGTGCCGAAATATATATTATATTACACAAAACACATATTATAATATAAATATAAAAAAATATAAAAGTTTACTTTCCTTTATTCTCAAAGTTCATCAATTAACTCTAAACAAGTAACAAGACATTTCTAATGATCAAATATTCTTTATGTACAGTTTTCTCTATTTGGATTGATATTTGCTAGTTTTGGACAAAAATTTTGTCAACAAACATTTTCAGTTTTGTATTTTTGAGTACTTTAATTAAGAATATTAGAGTGTATTGCTCTATGCACTAGTTAGTATTCAAACCGAATAAACCGAAGTTACCGAACCAAATAAATCGAAACCGAAAGGAGAAAAACCGAACCATACCGAATTTAATTAAGTACGGTATTGGTATAGGATTTTAAGAAATCGAATACCGAAAATACTGAACCGAAATGTCTAAATACTGTACCGTACCGAACGACGAACACCCCTAGTAGTTTCAACCAGCAAGAAAATAGTAAAGTGGTTAAATTGTACAAGTAATCAATCATCTCAAAAATACTAGAATTACTCCCCGTGTCACAATTTATGTGAGTTTAGAAAGAAAAAGAACTTGAAAACTTGTGGTTGAAACAAGCCATAAATATTGGTATATTATCTCATTGACGATGAAATCGAAAGTTTAAATTAAACTATTTTTAAATATAGAAAGGTATAATTCTTTTTGCGGCAAACTGAAAGGGAAAGAGTAACACATAAATTGAGATGAAAGAGCACCGTAGAGGCATGACGACTGACGTTAAATGAGTTAATTGTAGCTTTAGATTTAAAACAAATTCGGTTTATGAAGTGCCTATGAGCGATATTATTTTTTGTAGTCTAATCGCTCCTTTACTAAATGCAATATAGGGTAAAATTTTATTTGTATTTGTTTGGTTTGGCGTAAACAAGTGAAAACTGATTCAGGCTCAAAGATTGTAGGAAACAGTTCCACCAGTAGTGTATGATTCATTAATAAAATACTACTACTAGTAGTTTCAATCAGCAAGAAAATAGTAAAGTCGTTAAATAGTACAAATAATCAATCATCTCAAAAATACTCTTCTCCATAGTTAATACTGATTACAATTTTGCATTCCACTTGCTACACTATAATCATCCACCTTATTAGTTTTTCTTCACTTCTTCATGTTCAAGACTTTGATGCCCTTAGTAAACGTATCCCTTAACGAACATTCCTTGTTTAGCTTCGTCTGATTCTCCCTCGCCAGTGTACTTGCCAAGTTGAGCAAGAGAGTTGGCCTTAGCTCTGACCAGCAACGCGTCCTGAGCAGCCTTAACGTTCTCAGGGAGTCCGCCCCATGTCTTCAAGCAAGTGTTTTGAAGAGCCCTCGCATATGAGAAAGATACGTGCCACGGGTTTGGAGCTTGGTTCATGGCATTCAAGTTGTATGTAGCCTCAACTTCTGATTGTCCACCAGATAAGAACTGTTCAAATATCAACAAATATCGAACTAATTAGCAATGAGTTAACCAATCTCCTACCTTTGTTTAAGATTTTATGTTGTTGTCACCTCAAAAGTTTACTCATTTTTTCCTCTATTTACAGCCTATGCAGTATGCACTAACAATAAGTTGAAACTTTCTAGTGATAGTCACTAAGAATTTCTCGAACCTCTCTGCCTTCTTAAAGGTAGAGTAAGGTTTGAGTACACACTATCCTCACCATAACTCACTTGCGGGATTACACTCGATTTTTTTTTTGTTGTTGTTGTTGTAGCTTAATTAGACATCCCAAAGCATAGGTTTCAATGGTTCTTAATGTAATTTTTATATGCTTTTTGCCTTTTTGGTAACGTTTACGAGTTTAACTTCTATACACTGACTGTGCAAAACATTTTGTTGCTATCAAGTCATCTACTTACAATATAACTATCTGTAACTGATCATAATAAGTGGAACTAGTTACCTTAAAGTAAGGCAGATAACTTGCTATAACAGATTAAATTACACTAATAGCATAAAGTTCTACTACCGTCAGTGTATATAAGTTAAACTCAATGCATATATCCTAGTATATTCAGAAAGTCTTCTGCTAGTCGACAAGCTTTTCTTTTCCTGTTATAAGTATTAACAACTGCAAAATCAATATAGCTTTATGTCTTTAGCAACTCATATATATAGAACTGAGAATTAGTTTTAAAAAAAGAGTAGCCCGTTGCACTAAGTTTTCGCTATGTGCGGGGTCCGAGGAAGGGATCTATCGTACGCAGCCTTACCCTGCATTTCTGCAAGAGGCTGTTTCCACGGCTCGAACCAGTGACCTCCTGGTCACATGGCAGCAACTTTACCGGTTACGCCAAGACTCCCCTTCATAATTGAAAATTAGTGAAACTATAAAATTGAGAAGGAAACTTGCCATGATTCCAGGGACAGCAGGGGGAATTCTTCGGCGGAGAAGCTTGAGAGTATAATCAGCAACTTGCTCAGGAGTTGCCCTGTCTTTGCATTCAGCACCAGGAGTGACCATACTCGGCTTGAGGAGAATACCTTCAAACATGACATTGTTCTCAGCGAGGTAAAAGAAGACCTCGGCCCAAACCTGCTGTGCAACCTCAAAAGTCCTGTCAATGCCATGTTCACCATCCAACAATATTTCCGGCTCCACAATTGGGACCAAACCACTGTCTTGAGCAATGGCAGCATAGCGAGCCAACCCCCACGCTGCTTCCTTCACTGCCAATGCAGATGGTCCGTTGGGAATGCTCACGACTGTACGCCTGAAATACCAAAAACATTAAGTACATATCATCATAGTGCACCGGTTTGCCCTTTTTATTGAAGCACATGACTCAGATTTCTTAAAATTTACCATTTGGCAAAGCGAGCTCCTTGTTGGTAGTATGCAGCAGTACGAGAGGCGAGGCCGTCTAGACCTTGGCACCATGACTCATCATTTGAACCAGCTAGAGGCACTAAACCCTTGTCAACTTTGATACCAGGAACAATATTTTGTTCAACAAGGACATCAACCATTTTGCGGCCATCAGTCGTGGATTGGTAGAGAGTCTCCTCGAAAAGAATGGCACCAGAGACGTACTGTCCAAGACCTGGAGCTGTTATAAGCAAAGTTCTATAAGCTTGGCGGTTAGCCTCAGTGTTCTCTAACCCAATGGATGCCAACCGCTTTCCGCAAGTGGCATTGGACTCGTCCATCGCCAATATTCCACGCCCTGGTGATGCAATTGTTTTCTGTGCAGTTACCATAAACACTTCATTATCACATTGGTCTTTCATTTTCGTCTTGCTCGACTTATTAAACTTTTATAAAAACTAAAAAGTGCATAAAACGATCCGCTAAATCTACTGATGAAGCATTAATGACCGTCAATTATTACTATGTCTGTCTCAATTTATGTGGTGCCGTTCAGATTTCGAGAGTCAAACTTCTTAGTTTGACTGTGAATTGAACACAAAATTTTAAGTTTTTGAAATAAAATTTACATAATCAAAAACTACGTAAAAAGTATTATTAGTCACAGTAATTAACTATTCAAAATGTTTGAAAGGCATATGAGAATATTGCAGTCAAAGAAAAAACTCATTTGACTCTCGTCCGAATGGTGCCACGTATATTGGGATGGAGGGAGTAATGGATTTAACTTATATACATTGATAGTGAAACCCATATCTACACTATCAGTATATTGTTTTTAACGGGTTATAACACATTATTTACTTCATCTTTGAGGTCATCAAATTTGGATTACAATCGGTCGCCAGAGGCAGATCCAGGATTTAATGTTTATGTGTTTCTGCAACGACCTCGAGTAAATTTTCAGTAGCAACTGAGTTTACATTCAAATATTTATAGATATTTAGTGAATTTTCGAACACATTTACACTATTTGGACAAAAGTTGCTCACATGAACCCATAGGTCGCAAGGTGGATCCGCCTCTGTAGGTGACTACACAATATTGTAGGTTATATAACATGTTAATGTACATAAATTTCACACTATCAGTGCACAAAAGTTAAACTCGTTATTAATTGACTAATGAAACTTACAGCGGTCTTGACGAGCTCATCAGCATAGGAAGAAGTGGCACGGACAGTGAGACAAGGGGCGGTTGTAGGGTGGCAACGGATTACTGAGACGGAAGATTGGCGAAGAGTTTGCCCCTTAACGAACTCAGATTTGTCAAGAACTGGAGATGACTTTAGCAGAGATGCTGAGGCCATTTTCTTGATCTTTTTCTTTTTCCTCAAAGCAAGAGTACCTTATCTCAGCTTTCTCCTTAAGTCTCTCCTTGCCACAAACAAATTTCTCAAGCAGTTCCAAATTTATAACTGTGCTAAGACTGCAATGAGAAAACCAAAATGAAGATATCTCATTTGAGGTTGTCATGCTTTGAACAATGTACACTTGCCATGTAGACATGATTTTTCTATTTGGTGTAGTACAAGTGGTTAAAATATATGGAATTATTTCCACCTTGCAAAAGAATTTCCACTATGTTATCATATGGACTTTTTAAGTCATTAAAACTGGAAAATATTTCTTGCTTTCTTCGAGTTATTTGAAAATTGAAAGCGACATTACAATCATGATATACTAGAGTACAATTAAGTTGGTTTGCTCAAAGCAACACCAGTGCCCAAACGTGAGGATCTGATTAGCAGTCCTCTATTGGGGCCAGAGGCGAAGCTACATTGTCCTAACGGTGGTCCTTTTATTGTCCTAAGGGTGGTCCTTTTGTCCAAAAACTATATTGTGTTTATATAAGTAAAATATTAGGTTTTAGAAGTATTATAACACCCTTTGTCGGGGAATTGATTTTACTTCTTTTTTAATTTGAACACCTTTATTGAAATTTCTGGCTTCACCACTGATTGAGGCTACCCTACGGTGTGTGGCTTGGTAACATCTCTGTTTGTTGGCGTCTCCTGTAATCAATGGTCATGGTTCTGTTTCAGCAGTGGCTGATCCAATTAAGGATTCGCGAGTGTTGTAGTTACATGAAAGAAAAAACAAGTATAGCTAGAAGTATACATTATTGAAATCTCTCAACTAAGAGCCCGTTTGGATTGGCTTAAAAAAAGTGGCTTTTCAGCAGAAATAGCTTTTAAGTCAAAAAGCAATAAGTTGGGGTTATCCAGCTTATTGCTTTTGGCTTGTTTTAAGCAATTTTCAACTTATTTTAAGCATTTTTCTGATTTTCCCAAACACTGAAAAAAGCTAAAAAGAGCTTAAAAGCTGATTTGCACAACTTAAAAGCCAATCCAAACACCCTCTGAGAATTCATGTGTCTAAATTCTAGATCCGCCGCTGAATTTCTGGGCATGGGTTGACACTAATTTCCATGTTACATCCAGTTACAGCTGATATTTGTAGTACAAACACCTGAACTTATGCAAAAAATAATACTACTAATTTTCTTAGCTTGCTTAACCAATTCCTTTGACTAAATCTCGTCTTCACTATGTTCCTCTTTCATTTCATCCATAACCATTAGCGAAATAAATTGTAATATTTGCAATCTTGGCTCCTCTAGCCCTTTTAATTTACGTATAGCAACATAACCGCCTTCGCCTGAAACACTAGCAAGATAACCTCCCATAGACGGATAGAAGGGGAAGAAGAAAATTACATTTCCCTTGTATTTAATCTACTTCTGCTGCTGGTAATTTTACTGGCTGAGAGCAAAGAGTGGGAAATAACAGAAACAGTTAATTTTTTGTTGGGTATGTAAACATAGTCCTAAAACTCATAACAGGAGTTCATGCCCTAGGAATGACCACTCGAAACAGAGTATTGACATTTATGAGATACTAATCGCACCAATTCGTGTCCCCAGCTATCGTATTTGTACTGCTTATATTGGCAACAAGAAGCAGCTATTTTTGAGAAATTACCTTAAAATATTAGCATGGCTCAACAGTGCACTACTAGGTGAATAAGCAATAGCCTCCAACAAGGTCAGACCAGCAAATCACTCGAGAGTTAATTATATCCTGACCAAAAATAACCAGCAAGAACCTAAATCCAGGGCTGGCTGACGTAAAAACTAACAGCACAGATACCAAGAAAAACCAATATGTTGGTTGCCCTCATCCTTCCATTAGCTAGCAGAATCACCAAATAAAAATGCACCTCACTATAGTTTACAGCAATCCATGTTCTAAATAATGGTTTCATCATGTCCATTCAAAAGAAAAAAGACGCAAATCAAAATAACTAGTTCCAAAATTCCGATATTCTAAAGTAAATGTCAATCCCAATTCAAAGAGGGAAGAAGAACAAGATATCATCAATAGTCACCCTATTGATATGGCATGTCTTTTATCAGTCAGTACCTCCTAGGAAAACGGTCCATAAACCTTCCAGAGGGGTGGTCCATAAACCTTCCCGGAGGGCGGTCCATAAACCTTCCTGAGGGGTGGTCCATAAACCTTCCAGAGGGGCACTCATAAGCTAGGTGTCCTCTTCCCCCACAGTTGTGACAGATCATCAATGGCATGCAATCTCGACTCATGTGGCCCACTTGCTGGCAGTTGCGACATACAATGTCCCTATATCCTCCTCCCCCACCAAAAGGACGAGCTCCACCACCCCTCTCTTCAAGAGCACCAGCCTTGGGGCAATCTCTCGCCATATGACCGGATATATTACATAGGTTGCACACAGGATCATTTTGACAATCACGTGCCAGGTGACCAGTCTTCCTACAATTTTTGCATGCCTTGTCATTGGTGCAGTCGACTGCAATATGGCCTTGCTTGAAGCAGTTATTGCACAGCTTCAGGTCACCAGGAGGCAGGGGAGGAGCCGCGCAGTCTCTAGCACGATGTCCTGCCTTTCCACAAGTGTGGCAGATTCCTTCATTTGGACAATCTCCAGCCATGTGGCCTGGCTCTCGGCAATTCCAACAAAGAGATTTTGTGGTACACTCGGAGGCAATATGCCTGTTTAAGTTTTGGAGGCAAAGTCAAAATTAAAGGAGTAACAAATATAACTTGTTTTACCAACATTAATGACCCCAATTTTCGGGCACAAGCATGTGTGAAAGCACTGATAGAATAGAACAACTACACCTTCTCAACAAAAGATACATGAAAGAATAAGTAATACATGTATTAGGAAAGCCAAAGAAGGAAGCCATTTTATCAAGCAACTTGTAAACATCAGCAGCATGTTGCACATACACTTCCCTTTAAGACAACACTCAAGCTCGAGTCTGGACATTGCCAGTTACCAAGTAAACTACCTTGTATTTGTTTACTGTTTAACGTTATATTAGTGATCCTGTGTAAGAAACTACTATATACTGGCAGTTCTAATATACTTGCTAAATTTGATTGTTTGATTGTTTGGGTACTTTTAGAAGCTAATACTAAAAATTACATATTATTAGTATTTCATTTCAATATGTTGCTTCCTTGCGATGTGGGTGTCTTCAGTTTTTGTTAGAAATATGCTTTAGAAGCTGCTCTCAGTAAAATTATTTTACTGTTTCAGCTTAAGAGTTATTTACTGCAGTAATTTAGTTTGAATTTGAAATAATTTTGAACTAGTCTTTAGGAGTGAACTAGTCTCTAGGAGTTAGTTATTTTCAGCAGATTTTGTGCTGATTTTTAGGTCTTTTAAGTTAGTATTTCTCTTATAAATTGTAGTCCAAAATGCAGTAAAATAATAATAGAATTTTCAGCTTCAGTTCCTTTTACATCTATTCCAGTATACTCTTTTTATTTTCCTGTCATCTTCCCCAGTTATTTCCCTTAATTTCTTTTATCAAGAACCAACAATTGGTGTCAGAGTCATCTTCTTAAGGGACCTAAGTAAAATCTTTTCTTGGGTGAGATGGAGACTGAAATGAGTTATTCTCAATTGGCTCCTCCAGTCTTTGATGGTGAAAATTACCAACTGTGGGCAGTGAGAATGGAGACTTACTTGGAAGCTTTAGATCTTTGGGAGGCCGTGGAAGAGGTTTATGATGTTCTTCCGCTGCCTAACAATCCCACGGTGGCCCAGATCAAGAGTCACAAGGAAAAGAAAACCAGGAAATCAAAGGCGAAAGCAACTTTGTTTGTTGGTGTGCCTGCAACAATTTTCACGAGAGTTATGGCTCTCAAATCAGCAAAAGAATCTGGGATTATCTGAAGGGAGAATATACAGGAGATGAAAGAATACGAGGCATGAAGGTGTTGAATTTAATAAGGGAATTCGAGTTGCAGAAAATGAAGGAATCTGAGACTGTCAAAGAATACTCAGATCGGTTGCTTGGCATTGTTAACAAGGTAAGATTGCTTGGTACTAAATTTAAAGATTCAAGAATTGTTGAAAAAATTCTTGTTACGGTGCCTGAAAAATATGAAGTATCCATAACTACCTTGGAAAATACAAAGGATCTATCCAAGATTACCTTGGCAGAATTGTTAAATACATTGCAGGCACAAGAGCAAAGGAGGCTTATGAGGCAAGATGGTATGGTTGAAGGAGCCCTGGCAGCCAACCACAAAACTCAAAGCAAGGGTAATAATGTTAAAAAAAATTACCCGCCTTGTCAGCACTGTGGCAAAAAAGGTCATCCACCATTCAAATGTTGGAAGAGGCCAGATGCAAAGTGCAACATTTGCAACCAACTTGGTCATGAAGTTGTAATTTGCAAAGGCAAATATCAAAAGCATGAAGCAGATGCCCAAGTCGCCAATGAAGAAGAAGAAGATCACTTGTTTGTGGCAACTATTCTTTCAACCAAAAAATCTGATTTTTGGTTGATTGACAGTGGTTGTACAAACCACATGACATATGACAGAAATCTTTTCAAAGAGTTCACGTCTATAGGAAATAAGAAAGTCAGAATTGGAAATGGTGATTATGTTCTTGCTAAAGGAAAAGGAACTGTTGCAATCCCAACAAATTCAGGTACTAAGAAAATTTCAGATGTTCTTTATGTTCCTGATATTGATCAAAATTTATTAAGTGTTGGACAACTAATGGAAAAAGGATTTAAAGTATCCTTTGAAGATAAATATTGTTTCATTTATGATGCAACTGGACTTGAGATTTTAAGGGTCAAAATAAGAGGTAAAAACTTCTCATTTGATCCAACCAAAGATGAAGAATGGAGCCAAAAGAATCTACTAAGTGCAGGTAACTCTCCAACTGAGGACATATGTGAAAATGAGGTAAGGAAGAAGTTGTCAATATTTCAGAAAATGCAAATCTGAAAGAAAGTTGACAAGTCTCAAGGCAAGATGCAAATGAAGCTGAAAAACGAGCCAACTTATTTCATTGACAATCATGAGATGCAGCAAAATACAGAAGTGAACTTGATTCACTGCAAGTACAAAGATCAGTTGGCAGATTTACGTACAAAGTCGCTTCCAGTTAAAGGTTTACAAGGCACAAATTCAGAATTTGCAGCTTCAAAAGCAAGGAGGAGTGTTAGAAATATGCTTTAGAAGCTGCTCTCAGTAAAATTATTTTACTGTTTCAGCTTAAGAGTTATTTACTGCAGTAATTTAGTTTGAATTTGAATTAATTTTGAACTAGTCTTTAGGAGTGAACTAGTCTCTAGGAGTGAGTTATTTTCAGCAGATTTTGTGCTAATTTTTAGGTCTTTTAAGTTAGTATTTCTCATATAAATTGTAGTCCAAAATGCAGTAAAATAATAATAGAATTTTTAGCTTCAGTTCCTTTTACATCTATTCCAGTATACTCTTTTTATTTTCCTGTCATCTTCCCCAGTTATTTCCCTTAATTTCTTTTATCAAGAACCAACAGTTTTCAACAAAGCATGTTCGGTTCTGTGTACCAGGTTTCAGGATATCCCCCTTAGTTACCTGTAAGCTAAAAACTATTCAGTGTGCTGCACTTAATTTAAGAGATATCAGGTATCTTGCCCCTTGGTACCTATATCAAATATTAAGTTCCGTGTGTTGTATACTGGAAGAAAGTGATGCAAATAAATGGAACATGCAAGCAATAAAGAATGACAATATAACACCGCCATTAGCAACTTCTGTGATTCAACTTTAATCTGTTGCACAACTGTTTCTCCAGAGTACACTAAGTAAATGCAATAGTAATGCTTATGCTTTCCAGTTGGATGGGAAACAAGTAGTTAATTAACACAGAATATTGTAATACTCACCCTGGGAGACCACAGTTGTGACATATGGCAACATTAGGGCACTCCCGAGCAAAATGGCCAGGGCGTTTGCAGTTCTTGCAGAGACCACTCTCACTGCTTAAAACATAAACAAGTAATAACAGAAACCATGAGAAAAAGAAGAAATATTTTCACCAAAGAGCCAAAAATTGTACACTCCGATCGTAGAGAGAGTTAAAGAGCGGGTAAAATAGCATACTCCAAGAAATCTGTGTATTAAAATAGTTCTTTTTGTTTCCACATTCCTTTTGAACTCATTGAGGAATGTATGCAAATGAAACGTGAGGTATGAGGTCAAAATAGATAGGCTAGATTTGATTAGACTCTGGCTACATAAGATCCATAACTTCACTAGCAAAAAAAAAATAGTGCTAACAAAGAACAATTTTTTTTTAAAATGAGAAACCTCATTATTGAACAAAATCCATATCAACTTATCAGAAAATGTAACAGTTCAAGGTATAAAATATTTGAGCTTAATAAGTTCAGGTATTTAACATAAAAGGCACTAATCAGTAGGGATACTGATCATCCCAATTTCACACTTGAGCATTTGGGTCTTATGGAAGTCTAACATTGGACTGCCAAATCAGTTTCCAAACAGCCACGTCAAAGCGTAGTCTAATTATTACTCTAATAATTACAGAACAGCATTACACACCCGCAGGGAAATATCTTGAACATAAGTATAAATTCAGTTCAACACTCCAAACATGCATATCAAAACACCCATATAATAATTAGCCTCCATCCAAGTCGAACAGACCCAGATCTCTTTGCTCCCACCAACAGGTGCTAGAAAATAGCTAAACATACAAATGATTAAAACCAGAGAACCTGAAACCCCGACGTGACTCCCGTCTATATGGTGCATCACGGTGGGAGAACCGCTGTGTACGGATTTTGCGATCCACTGGGCTCCTGCTTCTGCTCCTGCTTCGGCTTCTGCTGCCAGATCTCATATTCAAAACCAACACAAACAGAACCACCAATTAACGACCAGCTAAAATATCACCACTCCACCACCCAGCTGCTGCCTCCTCCCTGTCCACCACAACCACACATCCACATCAGTCCAAATAAACCTTAACTGTACTCCTTTCATTTTAAATACCAAATTCCAACACCACTACAGAGATATCATTCAATATACAAGCATCAAAAGCTTGTTGATTCAGGAAACATCATCCCCAGCTACATCCTCCTAAATATAGAGCATATCTCTTGTGACAAACACATGCCAGCACCACCACATAATCATTAACTACTACTTGTCATACAACACCTGACAATTGATTCCCAACTTCAAAGACATATGGAGATGGTTTCCTTAGCTGACAGAAAGCTCAAATGAGTGTTGATAGAAGCAAAACCTTTTACCAGAAACAGCAAGTACTTTTGGAGTATAAACAAGTTAAAGTCAATAATATGTCATGGAAATTAGAGTTGTGAAACTAAACTTTCTATTTTCTCAATAAAATACCATTATCCTTCCTTTGCTTTTATAAATCAAATGCCATTTTCCTTCTGGTCCAGCTGCAATAGACAAGCAACAACAATGGTCTCACAAGAACTAAAACAGAAGCATATTTACCCTTCAGATTGGTAATAATAACTAAAAACTTCGGTGTCCAGCCAAAACCCAGTCTCAGTGAATAGCTCCTGAAATTCCTTTATTTTCCATCAACCCTAACCCCAAGTGATAACGCTACTACTCTCTCCATCTCATTTTATGTGTCTTAGTTCGACTGGGTACAAGTTTAAGAATGTAAAGACTTTTGAATTTTGTGGTCTTAAACTAAAGGTGTATAACATGCCAAAAATACCCTTGAATCTTGTGGCCTTAAACTTCCCATGCCATTCCTATAAGGGAGCATCATTGAGGGTAAAATGGGAATGCTGAAATTAAGATCGTTAAATATAGAAAGGTGATTTAAACAGATTAAAAAGGAAAGCAAGACACGTAAAATTGAAACGGGGTACTAGTTTTGATCTGCTAGTCTATGCCCTTTATTTTTGGAGATTAGCACCTGATAGTGTTTGTCTTGCTCACCAGGTATCATTAAATTCTAAGGATATCGGCCCGAGTTAAGCTGAGACCATTCACGGAGAGCTACTAATAGAAAGGAAATGAAACCACTACTAAAAGCAAGTATCAAGAAATTCAGCACGATTTACCATAGAGGCATCACAGAAGTTTGTGGATCCACGTCTCAACATATAACAACTCATAAATCAACTATCCGCACCAGCACCATTCTCATCCACGTACTTTTCTTCTAATGATGCTAAACAAAGGTTGCCACAGTTTATAAAACTTTCCATACACCCTAGCCCTCTCACTTCAAAGAGACATCAGACAACACCTTGACTTAACATAAGCACAAGCGCATACAGAATGGAGATAGTGTAAGGCACCAGATTCCTACCCTTGGATATCTGCTACTACCACTGCGTACATTCTTTAATAACAAAGCTCTCCGCAACTATATCTTCTCTTAACTTGAAAAGGCTATCTGAGTGAACCCATTGCTCTTTTTCTTCTTTATTCTTTCTAATTTTTAAATGAGATATAGAATGGATCCATTACAACAACAACAACAACAAACCCAGTAGAGAATGGATCCATTACATCAATGATATATCGGTTGAAGAGTTCCCTTTCTATTTCTTTTTGTTTGTTTCTGTTTTGACAAGTTAAAGATACCGGGTCAGCACATGACCCTTTCTGCTTCGGATAAGTGCCAAATTATATATTTCTCACTACTTTTTCCTTTTCTTGCCGAAGAAAAAAGTTACTCTCTCTATCTTCAATCTGATAGTCCCATTCAATTTCTAATGGTTAATTATCGGAGTGTGACTGGCAGTAAATAATTCGCTTCCCAAAAATAGAAGTTAAAAATTTAGACGTACCTGAAAAAAATAACACACAAACTACAAAGTTCTGCATTTCAAGTTTACTGAAAAAATAATAAAATAAAACGAACACAAAACTCTTAGGCAAAATATGAATTTGTTGGACCGCAGGAAAATGTTCAATATTACTGAGTAAATACATATACTTTTAACTTTAAAAGGGACTTTTCTGAATTCAGGAGGAAGCTTCATGGTACAGATTCAAGTCATGTTCCCAGCTACAAGTAGTAAGCATTTTCATCATGCAGCTAACCGATAACTTCCCAATGCATCCCCATTTACATCCTTTCCCAATCTTATCATCTTCAATATTCGTATCACAATTCCTCCTTACTCTAGTCTATTGATATCTTCACATGAATCGCACCCACAAGGTATATGATCACCATAACCCACTGGACAACAACAACTACGGCTCAATCCTAAACAAGTTAGGATCAACACCATAACCCATTGGCCTAAAGAATTAAATATACTCTGCAATTTCATTCAACGCTCCTTCCTCAGAAAATGAAGAACAAAAGAAAAAAAATTCTTTGCCTTATGTGTATGCCAGGCCGGAAATGTTAAACAAGATTTCAGATTCAACTTCAGCCTTCACCTTTAGCTTCAAAAGTCCTCTTTTATTATTTTATCTTTTTTTGTTGGGGGAGGAAGGGATAAAGAGCTTCAATATATTCAGATATCTTCAATTCATTCACCAAAAAGTTAATTGGAATCCATAAGCAGAATCGTAAAATAGCTCATCTCCACCCACCAATGCTTCACAGCCAAAGAGCAATAATCCACGCATTAGAACACAAAATTCTCTCAGCTTCTCATTAACCATTAGTACTTTCTACCTATTCAAAAGTAACAACGAAGCAGTTGTATCCCCATTCAGCTTCCTCCCAATTTACAACATCCCTTAGATATTTCACCACTTCTTTCTCCAGAAAATTTTGGACAGGAAAACACTATGCAAGACAAATCATTAGAAACCCACAAAACTGTAGAACTATTAGGAATAGATGAAGAAACTGTAGGGAAAACATTTGCCTTATCCAAGGGTGTGGCCTACGGGTCAATGAAGTGGGAGGCAAACCATGAAGTCTAAGTTTCAAATCCCAAAGGGAACAAATAAATACTAGGTAATTTCTTCTCATCTGCCTAAACCTCTGTTATTGGGAGGTAACAAGTACCCATTGAAATAGTCCATATGCGTGCAAGCTAGCCTGGACACCACTGTCCTAGAAGATGTAAACAATAATTCCGAATAAAGATGTACTTCTAAGTGCTAAGTATTCATGTCCCAACATGACCAAAAAATCCGAGTTTATCGCCAATGAATCTCTCCAGCCACAATCACCAATGAAACCTAAATCAATCAACGAACTAAGCTTTAATCGCCCAACTATGAATCCTCTATATCAATTCAACTTTTTTTCGCCCGTCTCATTTGAGTACTGGTAAATAACAAAAAAAAAAAAAACTAGAAACATACAAAGATGTAACTGCCAAATGAAATTGAAAATGATGGTAAAGAGCTTTAGCAGAGAACATATAGTACAGGTCATTAATTAACGAGTAAAAAATAAACCCAAAATTAATTGCGTACAAAGACGATAGAGAGAGAAGAATGAACCTGAAACAGCGAACGCTTGTTAATGATAGATCCGGCGCTTAGGTGTAGGTTTAGGTTTAGGGATGCTGCAAGTAGAAATAGAGAGAAAATAGAGAGAAATAGAGTTACAAGAAAGAAGCAATAGATAAGGCGAGACGGAGAAATAGCTGTTGGCTGAATACCCTAGTAGGGCTAGTTTGGCAGGAGGGATAACTAATAATTATAATTTCGGGACTAAATTTAAGAAGAATTTATCTATTGGGAGAAAATTGTGATATAATTAATCATGAGATTAGCTATCCCGAGATTGTAATATTTTCTATATCTCCGTGGAAAGATAGAATAATTAATCGCGGAATAACTTTTTTCCAACCAAACGAATTTGTTTATGGGGTCTACACTTTAAATTTGTTTAATAAAATAGTTAAATAGGAAAAATAATATTATTGATAAATTTAAACAAAACAATTGGAGCTACGGAACAAAAGAACAAAGTTAAATTAAATTTTGGGGTAATACAAAACTATATTCATTATATTATACTAAAAGTAGAGCAATGAGTAAGGACATTAAGTAACGCGATAAGCTAATAAAAAATCACATGCCAATATAGCAAGTGTGCATTATGGTTAAGCCAACTAACAAGCTAATATAAAGCCACTTGTCAAATTATGACAATATTTGTTATAGTATTTAATTTAAATTGAAAGACAAGGTATTTATTTAAATTTAAATAGAAAGATAGTAAATAAGATTCTTTTGAATCTGAATGGAAAGAAAGTTAAATTTGAATTGATTGATTAATTAATTCGGAAAGCTAATCAACACATAAATGTTCCAATTCAAACAGGGGGCTCAACGAGTGAGGCGAATTGTTCTAATAATGAGAAAGAATTTTTTGAAATTTGAGTTCACAACAAAAATAACAGAAAAAACAAAAACGTGTTTGTTACTAGAAATAAGACTAAAAAATTTAGGTTCGAACCCATAATCATAATTACCGAGTTGTTGGATCAAAACTTAACTTCGTAACTACATTAGGGATAATTTTTAACTATGAATCGACTCAGACATTGGCTAAACAAATATCAATTGTGTTGTCTTACGGTAAAATTAATTATCCAATATTTTATATTTTATTTTATATCTCAATTGTATCGAAGCAATACATACATTTTTTTTTTGTTTTTTGTTTTTATTAGTGCTAGCAGTTGCTATGCTAAAATATAGAAGAAGGGAGGATAGATTCTTCTCTAATGGCTCAGGTGATGTGACGACCCAAAGGGTCATCACCTGTTTTCTCATTCATTCTGTGCTTCCGAGGCCTTGAAAACCTCATTTTTACTTGCCTCGATTTGTGTGCGCAGTCCGGGCGCGTAGCCGGAAAGCTTTTATGTTGAAATATGTGAATTCTGTAAAAAATTTGAAGAATTTTGATATTAATATGTTTAAGGTTGACTTCGGTCAATATTTTTGGTAAACGGACCCGGACTCGAGATTGGACGGTCCCGGAAGGTCCGTAGAAAAATATGGGACTCGGGCATGTGCCCGGAGTCGAATTCCGAGGTCTAGAGCCCGAGAAATGAATTTTTCTGTGAAATTGTTTTTCTGAAATTATTAAGGAAAATGGAAATGAAAATTGATTAAAAGACTGTGGTATCGGACTCGTATTTTGGTTTTGACGCCCGGCACAAGTCTTATATATTGTTTAAGCGCTTTCTATGAAGTTTGGTCGAAATCGGACGTCGTTTGACGTGTTTCGGACCTAAATATCTAAAGTTTGAAGTTTATGAAGTTTGAAAGGAAAATGATGATTTTGAGGCTTGATCCAATGATTTGAGGTTATTTTGGCGATTTGATCGCTCGAGTAAGTTCGTAAGATGTTATTGAGTTAGGGTGTGTGATGGGTTAGGAGCCCCGAGGGCTCGGGAGTGTTTTCGGAGGTGTTCGGGGTGGTTTTGGGCTTAGGATGATATCAGATTTTCTGCAATTTTTACTCAGGGATTTCCTTCTTCGCGATCGCGCTCTTCCCCACGCGATCGCATAGCACTGAGTCGTCTTCCTTCGCGATCGCGTCTTGAACCACGCGATCGCGTAAGCCAAATCCTTGGACCCCCAGTAGTTCTTCTACGCGATCGCGTAACCTTCCACGCGATCGCGATGACCAGTCAGTGGTACCCTTCGCGATCGCATCCCTATTTCCGCGATCGCGTAGGGCAATTTTGCCCAGCGAATTTTAAGTTAAAAACAGAACAGTAGCACGGGATTTTTCATAAAACCACGCGAAACCCTTTCTTCTCCAAGCACTTAGGCGTCCATTGAAGCTTCCTTTCATCAAAACTTCTTGAGTAAGCATTGTTCAACTTGTTTCCTTCAATTTCCTTCATTAATTAGTGAATTCCTAGCCCTAAAAATATGAAATCAAGGTAGAAATTATGCGTTTTGGGTAGAGTTAGGATTTTGAGAATTTTGGGTGATTCAACCTCAATTTGGGGTCGAATCTTAAAACAAATTTTGTATTTGGAATCGTGGGGTTATGGGTGATCGGGTTTTGGTCCGAGCCTCGAGTTTGGACCATGTGGGCCCGGTGTCTAATTTTGGTATTTTTGGAATAATGCTAGAAAATTTATATCTAGGCTATGAGAAGTTGCCATTGAGTCTTTATTGATATTGTTGAATTAGTTATGCCTAGATATCACTGTATTGGAGGTGGAATCACGAGGTAAAGCGATAGTTGAGGATTAAGTGGATTTCAAGGCTTTGAGGTAAGTGTTTGGTTTAACCCTAGCTTGAGGGAATAAGAGTTGAGTCTTGTTGCCAATTGCTATGTGATCGAGTACGATGTATAGGCATGGTGACGAGTATCTATACATTGGTGTCTAGCATGACCGTGAGTCCTTATAATGTGATTATCATGAACTTATTGTGAATTTCATGTTTATTGGAGTATTTCCATATATTGTGAATAACATGTGAACGGTGATATGATAATTTGATTCCTAGGAGCATTGGCTCGAACTGTGATACGAATATTGAAAGTATATGAAATGACTTAATTCATTGGGGAGCGTCGGCTCCAGTTGTAGAACGAATTGCGAAAGTATAAGTGATAATTGAACCTCTGGAGCATCTGCTCGAGTTGTGAAAAAGAATTGTGAAGTAAAAGCGAGAAAGATGAGAGATCATTATGTTGCCCTCTTGGCGGGCTATTGTTGGGTTGTGATTCCTCTGCATTGTGTTCTTAACGGATACTAGGGTCGCTAAGGTTAATGTTTCCTTGTGTCATATGATGACTATAGCTGTAGATGGGTTGGTTGGGTGTGGTAGTCGGTTAGATATAGCTGAGGTGGTCAAGTGTGGTAATAGGTTGGTTATAGCTGTGGTAGTTAGATGTTGGAACTAATGTGGTGGTTAGATGTTGAGACTAATATGGTTATAGTAATCCCCTTGCCAGAATATTTGAGATGATGTTTTATTCCCTTACTGGGAAGTCGTCATATTGTTGTTTGTGACGGAATATGAGATAAGAAATTTCTTGGAGCTTGGGCTCCAATGATATCGTGAGATAAGAAAAGTAAGAAAGAGAAAACGTTGTTGATTATTCCCTTGTCGGGACGTCTGGTTGAACTTGTTGGCTTCTTTCCCTTGCCGGGATGTTTGTCAAATGTTTACTTATTTTTATGCCCCTTAATTGTGACAGTTGTTTGGGGAGTCGGACTGTTAAATGATATTGAGGGTCGGTTGCACGCCGCAACAATAATATGTGAGGGTCGGGTTGCACGCCGCAACAATGATATTGAGGATCGGGTTGCACGCCGCAACAGTAAAAGGTGAGGATCGGGTTGCGCGCCACAACAATGATGTTGAGGATCGGGTTGCGCGTCGCAACAATAATATATAAGGATTGAGTTGCGCGCCGCAATAATGATATATGATAAGTAATATGGGTCGGGTTGCACGCCGCAACAATGATATTGTGGAGCGGGTTGCACGCCGCAACAATGGTAATTATGGAGCGGGTTGCACGCCGCAACAATTATTGAGGCTATGTGTTTACATTTGAGTATTGATTCCTTGTTCACTGCGAACCTAAGTTGCTTTAGTTGTTACTCTGGATTATTGTTATTATTGTAACTCCCCATAGCATGTTTCCCCTCCCATGTTGGTAATTGCTTTGTATTCGATTTCCGCTGTATATCTATAACTGCACAGGTTTATGTGGTGTCCAGTCTAGCCTCGTCACTACTTCGCCGGGGTTAGTCTAGACACTTACCAGCACATGGGGTCGGTTGTGCTAATGCTACACTTCTGTGCATTTTTGAACATGTCCAGGTTTTGAGGAACAGCAGCAGCAGTAGTTCGGAAGCAGGCGATTCATATTCACGAGACTGAGGTAGCCTTGCAGGCGTCCGCAGGCCCGGCGTCTCTTCTCATTGTTTTCTTTTAGACTGTTGCCTCCTTGTTTCGAGACAGACAGCTGTTATATTTCTTTCAGACCTTTGTATTTAGTTTATTCTTAGTGGTTCGTGAGTAATGTGACACCAAATCTTGGGTAGAGGTTGTTTTTGACTATTCCGCGTTTTAAATTCATCATTTTAAGACAGACTTCCGCTATTGTTCTTATTAGACTTTATGTTCTATATTGATGTTATAAACTGTTAAAGATAATTGCTAGTAATGGAAAGGTAATTAAGTTGGCTTGCCTAGCTACCACGAGTAGGCGCCATCACGACTCTGATGGTGGAAAATCCGGGTCGTGACAGGTGGACAATGACTTTTTAGCGCGTTGTTGATATTTATGTTCTCTCAAATTGTGTATGTGTGTGTGTGTGTGTGTGTGTCAATTAGAATGAAATAGATTTGGATAGGGTAAAAACATAGATGAATATAATTGCACTATTTGGGATTGCTATTTACACAAAATAAAGTGAATCACAAAATCATAAGGTAAGATTCATTTAATTAAGAATTACATCTAAGAGCTCATCTTCTTTAGTACATGTGCATCGTAGAAGAAAAATATTTAAAGTAGGTTACATGTATTTAATTATAACATATTAATCTGAACTATATCCCAAATGTATCATTTAAATTGTTAAAAATAATGTGACTTTAACTGTGTGGTTAAAATTGAGGTAACTAGCAAAATTATTGAGCAAATTACGATCCAACTGTTTTATAAGTTGGTAACTCCCAAAAGTTAGAATATATTGGTTGTTAATAATTTATCATGTAAGTATATATTAATTTGTCACTGTGTAATTTTAGGTTGGTAGAAGTTGATGTTGATGTGAGAATTTATTATGTTGAGATAATAATATAATATATTTTTATAATTTAAATTAAGATATTACTAAATGTATTTTTATTTGTTAGTACTCTATATAGTATGACTTCACTCAGTTTCAATATAGATGAGATAATTTGACTTGACACGAAATTTGAGAACGAAAAAGAAAACTTTTAAAACTTATGATCCTTTTTGTGGGGCAATGATATTTGCATGGGTGTAAGAACTTCTCATTATATGTAAAATGGGTAAAATAAAAAACTTAAAGTTAAATTATTTCCAAATACAGGAATGTGTTATTCTTTTGGAACATACTAATAAGAAAAATATTTTATGTAAATTGAAAGGGAAGGAGTATTTATTTTTGAATCATATTGTATTTTTATTTGTTTGTATCACCGGCTATATATGGGGTTATAATATTTATGTTTATGTCAATAGTTATTCATATAATTTGTTCTTTTTAATTTATAGAATTTAACAAGATCATAATATTATCCGCACATCGTGCGGGTACTAATACTAGTAGAGAGAAATAGAGTTACAAGAAAGAAGTAATAGATAAGGCGAGACGGAGAAATAGATGTTGGCTAAATACCCTATTAGGGCTAGTTTGGTAGGAGGGATAACTAATAATTAATCTCGGGACTAAATTTAAGAAGAACTTATCTGTTGGGAGAAAATTGTGGTATAATTAATCGTGAGATTAGCTATCCCGAGATTGTAATATTTTTTTATCTCCATGGAAAGATAGAATAATTAATCCCGGAATAATTTTTTTCCAACCAAACGAATTATTTTGAATACAATTTTTGAATAAATTGTATTGTTTATTATTGTTTCATGATATTACGCACTAATAATATAAAAATAAAAGGTACGAATAAAATTATCATATAAAAATATAAGAATAAAATAAAATTATTTACTAAGAAAAGACAAAATAAGAGAGAAAAATAAGGTAACGACATAACAACACCAATTCGGTCGTTATATAAATATTAACTTTCGTTGTTACATAACGAACGATTTAACAATATGATACAATAATGTTTAAATAACAATAAAAAATAAATATTATATTTTAAAGTAACAATACGATATAATACAATATATAAGTAACAACAATCCAAACAAGTTGTTAGGTTCCAGTGTCACCGTCGCACATTATTATTTGATATTTTCACGTGTAATCAGGCTTGAATATAAAGAGGCACATTGAATATATAATTCGGTAAATAAAACTATGTACTTTCTAACAATTAATTGTTAAATGAGATAATCACACATTCTAATAATACTAGTTCTCGGACACGTGCGTTGCACGTATATGTCATGCTAATTCATACAAATATTTTAAAAGTACTATAATTCATGTGCGGTGATTTGCACAAAAATTGAAGAGAAATAAAAAAACAAACTCAAATTGATGAGTGTGAGCTTATTCAACTGATATTATTATCATTGCAAAGAGAATCATAGTGAAAAATTACTGTCAAATGAATTTCAAAAGTAATATTAGAATGATATGCAATTCTTATAATATACCAAGTATTCAACTTGATAGTATTTAGTTTTTAATATACCAACAACACATGCTTTAAATGTCTTCTATGATTGCAAACTTTTCACGTCTTAAAGTTTTAGTCTTCTTTTTTAGAACTGTGGCATCCACGTTTTTACAGTCATATATACATATATCAAGAAGTTGTTGTCTATGAGAGTAGTGTCTTGTGGAAGATAGCTTGAGATTATTATCAATTTTATGGTGTGTTCCTACAAAAGCAATAAGCACTTTGAATAGAGATAATAGTACTTAAATATTAAATTGATGAATATAAATTATAATTAAACGTACATGTACTCGTCTCGTCATCTGGTTCAAAATTATTATTCCTTTCATACGTGAATCTGACAAAAAAAAAATAGTAGCTAAATTATATAAATATAATTATATTTATATATGAAATATAGGAAGCTTAATCATGTGTTAGATTTTGGCAATTTGACATTTTAGTACTTCATGAAAAATATAACATTCTATTTTATCATTAAAAAAATAAAAGAAGAGAAATGTTCCACAATCTAATATGTTCAAAAGTCAATGAACAAAATTGTCAAGAAACAATTCAAAGAAGAAACATCTTAGCAATTCAATAAAAATAATTGCAAAAGTATAGGTTGTTATCAATTTTGATGATACAGTAATCCAAGTAACCTGTTAAAAGGATTGTAACGCTAAATTAAGCATTAATAGAGAATAATGAATTTGATACCATACAAAATAATAAAGCGTTATAGTTAGACTAAAGATCTTGCTAAAATATACACTTGGTATATATCTGATTAAAAATTCAAAACTAATTTAAATCAGTATAATTATAAATAAGACTACCAAAACACAATTCTTATACTATTTTATTAGAACATAGATTTTGCTAAGTAAATCTGCTAATTTAAAGTAAGATTTATAGTTCTAGGATTCAGCTAATGATGCACACTTATTAGACAGACATTATCATTTTAACAAAAGGAAATATGATATGTGGTATATCCTTTTATAGTAAAGCATACAAAGTGGTCTGGAAACTGCGTGCTCTAAATTAACAGAAACAAAGGTGAATATCTTAATAGCAAAAAAAAGGACATAAGTAAAATAGCATATTTGCTTGCAACAATTTTGAATTTTTTGGCTTCTACATCGACTGTCATAGACAATCAAATATTTTGACAAAAAGGAAGGAAGCAGTCCCTAAAGCTATAAGCCCAAAGCAGTTCTAACTATACTATGCCTCAAAAGTAAAACGTCTTCATTCTTAATTCCTCAGTAGTTTTTAGCTAGGCTTCTCTGCCATGGCTTCTTCTCTCCTTTTAATCTCAGAAGAGCTTAATTTATTTTTAATCATTTATCACAGTGAAATCATTAATAACGGTGGAGATTGTTGCATAAACAAGAGTATGTAGTTTCATGAATACTCATAAGAACTAACCAAAAAAATAAACTTACTTGGTACATCTGCAGCTTTCCTCCATCTGTTGTTTCTTTTTGTGGTGATGGTTATGCATACTGTTGATTTATTACTCTATTTTTATAAGTTTACCGGCAGGCTGCTAATTTTTTCCAGCAGATACAATAATTGATTAGCAGCCTATTGTGTAACGGATGGCCATTGGTATTTTGGTGCAAATGAATAAAAGGATAATGACAGAGAAGCCCAAAAAATTTCTAACACCACTTTGTAGCTTAAGTTAATGGTTGGAGATGAAAACGCTTTGGTGGTGTTAAATATCCAATCCCACGTTCACGGCAGCCATAATACACCATTTATTAGGACCCTAATTAAATAGCCAATTTAATTTTCAGTTCACACAAAATGATCTGGCGTAAATATCATTTTAGGTAGAGGGTAATTTAGAGGGTATTTTGGTCGTTTAGCTTTTAAAAGATATTTTAGTAAAATAACTTTATATTAAGGTCTTCACACTTATAATATAGTATAATATGATGATTTGTTTATAAGGGTTGCGTGCAGTTGGTGTAATGTCCAATGCTTCAAATAACACTAATTTTCATGATTGAGTGATAAATTAAGTTTAAGTACTATATGTTAATTAAATAAATGCAAAACTAAATATGAATAAGTTTTTGCCATATGCTTTGACTGGCTTTGATGCGAGATTTGGCGTTTGTTTTGAATTTTTCAAAGAACTGATTTTGCACCTACTTGTCTCTAGGGATGGCAATAGGGCGGGGCCGATTTTTTCTTATGCGGGGCGGGGCAAGGCGGGTTTGGTCTTATGCAGATGCGAGCGGGGCGGGGTAGGTTGAGAACTTTTTTTACATAATCTAGTGCGAGGCGGAGCGGGACGTGGGTTTCCTCCCTTCATATTTAAAACTGACTCAATGACTTTGTTGGGAAGAAAAATTGCTACAATTTGCTGATGAGATTAGATCTAAAAATATCTGGATCTTATCTAGGAAGTAAAATTAGATCCGGAGATTATCTCAGATTTCAATGCTAATTAGGAATTTAGGATATGTTTCAAACATTTTCATTCAAAAAAAATCAATCAGAAAGCCATTAAAATTCATTATTTGTTAGAATCAGTGCAGAGGCTCCATTATTATTATTTCTGGACATTCTCATTTGCCTCAGGGCTACAAGCTAATTTGTCAAAGAGTAAAGTCTATTGTGGGGGTAATGGATCCTATGCAAAAGGCAGTTGTCATTCAAGCTCTTGGTTACACTGAGGGCAATTGCCTTTTAAATACTTAGGGGTTCCACTAAAGACTAAAAAGCTATCCATTCTTCAGTGACAGCCCCTCATTACTAAAACGATAGCAAAAATAACATCCTGGACAACAAAAAAATTATCTTATGCCGGCAGAGGTCAGTTGGTACAAACAGTGTTATTTGGAATACAATCTTATTGGGCTCAGTTGTTTACACTACCAGTTAAGGTTGTCAAATTAATTGAGGCTTACTGTAGAAGCTACCTATGGTCTGGTGGAATTGTGATTACCAAAAAAAATCACTGCTTGCTTGGGAAAAGGTATGTCTCCCTAAATCTGTAGGGGGATTCAACCTTACTAATCTGCGGGTGTGGAATAGTGCTGCAATTGCCAAGTCCTACTGTGATCTAACTCATAAACATGATAAGTTTTGGATCAAGTGAGTCCATTCTTATTATGTTAAAAGGCAAAGGATTCATGATATAAGCATCCCTCAGAGTGCAAGTTGGATGGTCAGGAAGATCCTTGAAGCTAAACAGATCATCAACCAACTTCACAGACCACTGGATGGACAAAAGAATATGATTAAGAACATATACCTACAATTGAAACCAATACACCCTAAGATAGATTGGAGATGCTTAATGTTCCAGAACAATGCTAGACCTAAAGCCATATTTACTATGTGGCTACATAACCATGGAAGGCTGCTAACAAAAGATAGGCTGAAGAGATGGGGTCTCCATATGGATGAGACATGTGTATTGTGCCGGTCTGATAAGGAAACAAGGGAACACTTGTTTGCAGAATGTACATATGCCAACAGATTATGGACCAGGATATCTCAATGGGCTCAATTCCACTCCACTGTTTCCAACACTCGGATACGATATTTTCAGTTTATCATTCGACACTCAAAGGGAAAGACAGCTTCAGCAATGCTACTTAAAATGCTGTATGCTGAATATATACATGTGCTATGGAGAGAAAGAAATAGTCAAATATTTGAGGGTGGTAGAGAATATGAAGCCTTGGCAAGAGAGATTGTGAGCATGTGCTACTTCAGGGCAGATAGGAAAGTCAGAGGTCTGGTACAGAATCTATGTTTTTAAAAAAGAAAAAAAAGGGGTAGTCATAGTGTTTTTTGTGCTTATTTAGATACCGCTTGTATAGGGATATGAGGAACATATAGTATTAGGTTCTTGGGTACTCCTTGTAGAGAACAATTAGCTGGGAGATGCTATACTATGCTTTGTAACTTTTTTCTTGGTGATTAATAATAATTTTGATTACCAAAAAAATTTATTATTTGCCAATAATGTCCGGAATCGTGATTTCCAATTAAGAGCATGTTTGGAAAGTCACATGTAAACTGAAATTGGGTGTAATTGGGTATAATTACACACTTAGGCATGTTTATTTGACCAAGTAATTACTTGGTTGGTGAGGAATTGGATGTAATTGAGAGAGAGTAATTACACTCTCCAATTCTCATGGGAGGGGAAGGGAGTAAAAAAATGGGCATATTACATGATGTAATTACAAGACACCTTTTTAGTTCTTTTTTTTTTTTTCCTCTTTCAATATTATATTATTCATTCATAGGAAACAAAGACGATAGAAAAACCAAAACGTTTCTACTTCACTTCTTAAGTTCCAGCACCGTCTTTGCTCCAGGTAACTTTTTTTTCCTTTCGTATTTTAAATTTTATAGACAGCTGATTCTAGTGGCGGAGCCAGGATTTTCATTAAGGGGGGTCAAAATATAAAGGAATAAACTCACCAAGAAGTCAAAGGGTATTAGGATATAGTGTATATACATTTTTATTAAATTACCCAGCTACACAGTATAATTTTCCGACAAAGGAGTGTCGGTTGACACCTCTTGGGTGCATGTGGCTCCGCCATTGACTACTTGATTCTTGTTGAAATATTTTATTTCCTTAACTTCACATTGCCTTGAGTTATAGTGTTGGAATTTTTACCTTTCAATTTTAGAAGGGTGAAATCTGGGTAGAAGAATAATTTTAAATTTGGACATATCATTTTTACTTCACAACTAATGCATATAAATATCATTTCTTGTCATATTCAATTTTCATATTTTGATTGTGTATTATATTGGAAAGAGAAAAAATGGATATGTAAAAAAAAGTTGTACTACTTGTGTGTGGGAAGAAATATTTGTGTTTTCCCTGATTTATGCCATTAAGTTTTCCATGATTTATGCCATTAAAATAGAATTGGAGAACCTTAATATATTAGAACATTTACTTTAAAGTGAGTTGCTCGTCAGCTCCTGGATAATCAATGATAAACTTTTTGTGCAACTATAGATGAATCACTATGCTTTATTCATATTCTGCCACGTATATCCTTTACCTTTTTTCTGACTTGATTAAGCATCTATGAATCTCATGAGCATATTGCAGAATCGTATAATTTTATTTATGTAGGATATCAACTAACCAAACATCTAAGGTTGGAAAACCATACACCAAATGGAGTGAAGTTCAAGACGAACTTTTTATTTTATCGCCGAACAAGTTAAGTTAAGAAGAACGCAACAAGGAGATTTAACAATCGAGGGATGGGATGATTTAGAAAGAGAAATGAATAAGTTATATGGGGACATATTAGATAAGACGAAAATGAAAAATAGGATGAGAACCTTGAAGAAAACTTATGCTACTATAAATATAATGGTGCAACATAGTGGATTTGGGTGCAATAAAGAAACTCAAAAAGTTGATGCCGAAGATGATGTTCGGGAGCAGTACCTTGCAGTGAGTCATACAATTCTTTTTTCCTTTTATAGCTAAAGTTTGAATAAGTTATTTGTTTCTCTAATTAGAATATTGGTTATGTTATAGGCTCACCAAAAGATGGTTAATATAGGATGAAGAAATTGCCAAACTATAATACTTTGTCTTTGATTTTTGGAGACACTGTCGCTGATGGTAGGAATGGATGTGAAATTAATGATACGGCGGATTTTCAAAATGAATTTTCTGATGAGGAGATATGGCGAAAAAATTATTACACCTGCTTCTAAAGTTGCACAGTCTATTGACCATATATATCTTGATCAAAATATAAGCTTTACGAATACTAAAATAACTTAATCAATTGGTCAAGATAAGAGATGGGAAAAAGGACGTTTAGCTGAGGAACAAACTTTGGCATCTCGTCCAAAAAAGAATTAGTAATTCTATTGGAATTAGTTTGGCTAAATCATTGATAGATGGATGGCCATAGCTGAAGAGCAAATACGGCTACAACATGAACCAACAAATACTTCTACGGAGAAATTAATGCCTTTGATAATGGAACTAGAATTGGACGATGCATGGAATTTACAAGTTATTGATCTCCTTACAAATGAGAGAAGTGTTGAATTCTTTGTTGCTATGGCTCCTCTGCTTAGAAAAAAATGGGTCGTGCACAAACTTGGATTATATGATTGATGTCGTTAGTGTTGTATTTTTGTTGTTCGGATGAAGCTATAAGTTAGTATCTTATTTTCATTTGGATTAGGTTAACTGTTAGCTGCAGACATGAGCACCTTCTACTTTTGCTTATGCTTTATATATTATGTGAAATCATGGATTTTAATCCATCAATGAACCATCTATGCTTTATATAACTTCTTCCTATTTTGTTCTTTTTCATTAATTGCTACAATGAGCTCCATGGACCTAAGCTTGTCTTATTTATTTTTGAAAGCATTATGTTTTCTCTTATGCTATTATAGTTGTAAATTTTAATTTTTTCATGTCATATAAGATGCAAATGAAGACCAATTCATGACTTTTCTCGCAAAATGTGTGCTTTTAGTTAGCATTATTGGAAAAGATTTAGGTATTGGACCAAAAGAAAGAATGCACCGATCAACTTTAACTGGAGCAGAGTTTATTAAAGATTTGATTGAAGGACATTCCCGTGAATGCTATGACCTACTACGTATGAATGGCGAATCTTTCTTACAACTTGCAGATGAGATGAAAACAATAAGTCTATTAACTGATTCAAAAACGGTCATAGTTGAGGAACAATTGGCCATATTTGTGTTTACATTATGTCACAACCCGGATTTTCCACCTTCGGGATCGTGATGACGCCTAACTCTTGAATGCTAGACAAGCCAACAATTACAGTTCTAACACATTAATCAATATCCAAACAGAAATAAATAATAATTTAAAACTAAACAAATATGAAGTGCGGAAAATTCTATAACAGTTCCAAAACTCTAAAATACGACTATCCCAATGATCTGGTGTCACAATCCACGAACGTCTAAGAATTTCTACAAATACGGGTTTAAAAGAAAATACATCTGTTCTCGAAATGAAAAGAGACAGGAAATCTAAGATAGAGGGGAGGGGACTCTAGGGTCTGTGAACGCCGGTAGATCTGCCTTGGGTCTCTTGTGGACTGAAGGCAGCAACCCAAACTCTACTCACGAGGTCCGGCACCGAAATCTGCACAGAAAGTGCAGAGTGCAGTATCAGTACAACCGACCCTATGTACTGGTAAGTGTCTAGCCTAACCTCGGCGAAGTAGTGACGAGGATAGGACACGACAACAATATAAACCTGTACAGTTAAATCATATACGAGCAGGTAATAATAATATAATTTCAACAAAACATAACGGGAAGGGGAAACATGTGAGGCGAATATCGGATTCTGACAGTAACAATAAAGAAGCAAGTAAATATCATATTTGAACCAACAGAAATAATGACATAGAAACACGTGCACGGCATCACCCTTCGTGCTTTTACTCTCGTCCTCACCATAAGAACAATAGAAACGACACTACATCACCCTTCGCGCATTATCTCTCTCATAATCATGGCACGACATCACCCTTCGTGCATTAACACTCACAAAATATGGCACGACATCACCCTTTATGCATTAACACTCACAGCATACGGTACGACATCACCCTTCGTGCATTAACACTTACTTACAATATCGTATACGGCATCACCCTTCATGCTTTACACTCTTCCTCACCCAAACAGTAGAAACAATAACATCCCGACAAGGGAATCAACAATAACCAATCTCATTTCAACAGTTAACTTCACAATAGAAGTCTTAACTTGAGTCAATACTCAACAATTATCCAATACCAAGAAAATATAATAAGACTTGTTCAACATGGAGAATAATCAGTTTAAGCATGAACAATACGTAATAAGAGACACAACGGTCACAGTATAAGACTCACTTGCATTCCATGACTCAACATCAACGTATAGATACTCGTCACAACATCTATACGTCGTACTCAACAACTAACACGTAGCAAATAGGACAACAATACCTAATCCCTCAAGCTAAGGTTAGCCACAACACTTACCTCGATTCCACGGCCAAACTCAAGCCTCAAATATCGCTTTTCCCTTAGTTTCCTCTTCCACTCCGCCCGAATCTTTCATAATTAACTAATTAACATCAGTTAACACCAAATAAACCAATTCTAATGCATGATTATAGATTTCCCAACATTTTCCCCAAAAAGTCAAAACCCGACCCCGGGCCCGCTTGGTCGAAACTCGAAGTTCGGACCAAAACTCGATTTCCCATTCACCCACGAGCCCAAATATGCAATTGGTTTTGGAATCCGACCTCAATTTGAGGTCTAGATCCCCAAATTTTGAAATTCCTAAATTCTACCCAAAAACACCCAATTTCCCATGAAAAACCCTAGATTTTGTAATGAAATCTTGTAAATCGATGGAATGGATTGAGAGAAATGAGTTAGAAATCGTTTACCTATGGTTTGGGGAAGAATCCTCTTTAGAAAATTGCCTATGGGAGCTTAGGGTTTGAAAATTTGAGAAATGAGTCGAAAATCCCGTCTAAGTCATGTTTTGATCAGTTGCAGATGTCGCATTTGTGACCAAAGCTTCGCAATTGCGAAGCTCGCAAATGCGAGACAGGCATCGCAAATGCGAACCTGCGCATCTCTGCTACTGTCGCAATTGCGAACCTTTGGTCGCAATTGCGAGGATTCCCCCTTCCCTGATTACTTTGCAAATGCGAAGATATGTTCGTAATTGCCATAGCATTCACTTGGCGAGGGTTTTGGACTTGTTGCAACTGTGCCTTAGCCAATTGGTTCATAGTAGTTGTCAACTCCGCTATAGCCTGTCCATGGTCATGTAGCTCCTTATGCAAATGAATAACTGGAGGGTCGCCTTGAGGAACATTGGCCCTACTTTGCCATGCGGAAGACGTATCCGCCATCTCATCAAGAATCTCACAAGCTTGTTCATAAGTCAAATTCATGAAATTACCCCCGGCCAATTGATTGACTATGCATTGATTTGTTGTATTGATGCCCCGATAGAAGGTTTGTTGGATCATCGCCTCCGTCATATCATTGTTTGGGCATTCTTTCACCATTGTTCTAAACCACTCCCAAATCTCATGCAAAGGTTCCGTGGGTTCTTGCTTGAAAGCCAATATCTCATCTCGAAGTGCCTCCATGTGCCCGGGTGAGAAAAATTTAGCAATAAGCTTATCCTCCAACTCATCCCAAGTTGTGATGGAATGATTGGGGAGTCTCTCTAGCCAATCTAATGCCTTTCTCCGAAGTGAGAATGGGAAAAGTCTCAACCTAAGAGCATCTTCGGACACATTCGTCTGCTTGCTACCCCAACATGTATCCACAAACCCTTTTAGATGTTTGTAAGCATTTTGATCCGCAGCGCCCGTGAAATACACACGCTGCTCGAGTAAGGTCAACGTCACATTAGTTATCTAAAAATTGCCCGCCCAGATTCTGGGAGGGACAATAGCACTCGCATATCCTTGATTTGGTAGCACCCGAGGAACCGCTCTTAGAGGTGGCGGAGGAGGGTCTGGAACATTGTCATTAGCATTGGCCTGGTGGCCTCGTCCATGTCCGGGAGGTACAAGAGGCACCTCATCGTTACCAATATCCTCAACCTCCTCCCCCGCAAGCACATTTCCAAGAGCATCATTTGTATTTAAAGCCATTTTGGTACCTGTAGTAATCACACACACAAATTAATAACAAAGAAAGAAAGAAGAACAACACACAAAACTAACTACATCGATAGCCAAAACAGTTAGCTCCCCGGCAACGACGCCAAAAAGTGATCGCTGCCAACTCCACACTACTATAAAGTAGGAAGAGAGGGTCGCAATAGCTTTTACCCGATATGAGGGTCGGGATCGAATTCCTTAGAGAGCTAGAAATTGGAGCTGGGTATCTATCTAGACTAGAGTCGTGTAATTATTCTAAATGTCACTTCCAACATTTTTGGGTTTTTCAATTATAAACTACTATTATCGAACTACTTATTGAAACTAGATTATGCTACGAAATATTGCTAAAGTTGTATCTAATGGGAAGAAAGGCACTAGGGTCGTAACATCACCTAGGTGGCTAATTGACGGGTAGATGTTACTAAGGTTTGATTGACATAATTGGGGCTTATGCTATAACCGTTGCACAATTTTACCCACTCTCACACCTCTCGGTAGAGAGAGTGATTTTGCCCAATTGATTCTCTCGAGACCAAATGGGTAGACAAATTAGATCAAGCAACTAGGGTTCAAGTAGGGTGATTACTCTCTCGAGGTTTAACTCGTTAATTGGGACTATCATTTCTCATGAGTCCATCCCAATTCCTTGTTGGGTCAATTTTGGAGACTTAGACTCTCTTTCTCAAGAAGTGTCAAATCCACAAAGCATAAATCAGTGTTTGCAACCACCAATTCATAGATTAAAACATAAAATCAACCCAAATAGCAAACACCCATAATCAATCTAACCCTAGATGGAGACACCCATCAATTACCCACACTAGGGTTGAGCCACAACCCTAGCTAGTGGGTTTAGCTACTCATGCTTGAACAAGAAAATAGAGAAATAGATGAAGAACATGACATATTAATTAAATACTAAATTAAAGTACAAGAATCTATCGTTAATTTGAAGCTAAGATGCCAAAAATGGCTACAAATGATGTTCTCACGAGTGCGGCTACGTTCTGGAAAGAACTGATGACCTAAAAATGGTAAAATGTTCTATTTATACTAAGCTGGAAAAACTGGACAAAAATACCCCTGCGGGGTCAGTGCGTGCCGCATGAAATGGACCGCGGCCGCACTAGGCTCTTTGACTTCAATTTTGGGTTCTCTAAACTTGGGATCCGCGGACCGCGTAGAATGGACCGCGGCTGCGGAGGCAGCTGGCGCGGTCCGCACAATCACGATCGTGGACCGCATGGCTTGGACTTGGCATAATTCCATCTCTCTGAATCTCTTGTCCGCGGGCCGCACAAAAAGGTAGTGCGGCCGCGGAGCCTTTATCGCGGACCGCTAAATATGTACCGTGGTCGCTTTGCCTGAAGCCCACTTTTGTCAACTCTCTGAACCATCTAGTGCGGTCGCATTCGACTTTGCGCGGTCCGTACTAGGCTTGTGTGCCCTCAGTTTACTTGGTCTTTGATACTTGAGCAGGTTTCACTCCTTTTGAGCCGATCCTTGACATTTCGTCACTTTGTCGATCAAACCTGCAATCAAGTACAACTTATGAGCCTTTTGGGACTATTTTGTAACAATTTATATTCAAAGCATAGGCAAGTAGGAGCATAAAATACGTTAAAATCCCTACTTATCAACTCCCCCAAACTTAAGCCTTTGCTTGTCCTCAAGCAAACAAAATAAGACCCATCCCTTAAGGTAACATCCAAGAATTTCCAGCTATCCTAAAGTAACCTCAACAAGCATCAATTGGGACTAACAATTGCCCTCAATACGAATGAATCATTGACAGCATTTAAATCTTGAACAACCATGGATTAAGTGCGACACAAGAGCATCCAGAGTTGACTCAACACATCAAAGAACTCTTTCAATTACTTTGGTCATTGTGGAACCCAAACTCACACATCCTCAGCTCTCCCTAAGCATACCTCACCTTTAGAATAGTGGCACACAAAACGAGGTTAATGGAAATTCACTCATCTCTCTCAAGGAAAGGTCACAAGTCCGGCTCTAGGTACCATATGCTTGCCCCTTATGTAAGTATCCACTAATGTAAGCTTCATTCAACTCAAGATCATATAGGGCGTTTGTGGAGTCATTGTGAAGGCTTTTGGTTCAGGGTAGGAAATGTTTTGGTCTAAGTGGGTTCCATCTTCCCTTAAGCACTTCTTTTGATTCATTTTGGCACAATTCACTTGACTCTTTGAGTCATTTCACCTCTTTCCAAGGGGTTAGAGAGACACATTGTCACTCTTTCTTATGCATTTCAAACCTTTTTCTCCTTTTTTCAATTTTTCACACCTTTCTTTCTTTTTCACTGCTTTTCTTGAATCCCTTTTTATTCTTTTTTTCACATTGAACTTTCTTTTGTCTTTTTGTTTTTCTTTCTTTTTCATTGCCTTTCCTGTTCTTCACGTTTGTGCCTTTTTACCACTTTGTTGCACTCCTCGTCTCTCCCCCCAAACTTATACTTTTGCCATGTGCTCAAGGAAAGATCGGGTGCCAAGAGAGGGTATCTTTTAGAATGGGTATAAGCTTGTAACATGGTTCTTGAAAGAAAAAGGTCTAAGGCTCAAAAGGGTTAACTAGGGATCATATCATTGGTAGACTATGGAATTTGTTCAACTATCATTTGGATCAAGGAGAGCCTATTATCACTTCCCAAGTCAAATTTCACTTAAGATTTCGCCTCAACAAATATTCAGGGCAAGTTCTAGACTAATGGCTCGGGACTTGGACTCGGAATTTGATTTCTCACCACAAAAGCTAGGGGATTGCTAAAGATATAGAGTCAGGGGCCCACAACGACCTTAGATACGATTTGAGCACAAAATGGTCCCGAAAAACCACTTGATGATTATCGGCTAACGCAAGAGTCTCAAGTGTTAGATCATGTTTTAATGATGCAAATAATATACATGTGCAGGAAATCAAGTTCAAGAAGTAAAGAAGACTGCTCGAATGGTTCATGATGAACAAGGGAAGAAATCAATCAGCATGTGATCAACAAATCTGGATTGGTCTCGTAAATCTGGGCGCAATCTAATCATCGAATCAATCAGCAATAACAATGATTAGCTGAGCTGAAAATATAAAATGAGCCTTGGTCAAAGGCACAAATCATGGGCAGAATCACAAAAGACTAAAGGATACGGGGAGATCTGGAAAGCGCCATATTTGGAAGATCCAACAATCAAGGAGAAATCAAGTGAAGCAATCTTCTGCTAAAGGAAAGTAATCAAGAGAAGCCACGACTCATTCCTTATCCTTGGAAAGAATCAATTCTTTCCAAGGATCAAATCTCTTGGGTTGTCAAGCCTCTACCATCCATCAAAGTATTTATACACCCTTGTAAACCCTAGCTTAGACATACTTTGATCAAACCAAATCACTCTCTTTATTCTACTGCAAACAAGCATTGTAGTTCACTAAGATCTGCTGTGTAACAAGTCAGGGATAGAAAGAGAGCACACAACTGGTGAGGCATTGTATCAAAAATGAGTGCTAGAGAAACTGAGCGATATACACCACATCTGTACTCGGAAGAAACTAATTTACTGAAGAGAACTCCCTTGCAACCCAAGGGGACTGGATTAGGATTCACATTGAATCCGAACCATTATAAAAATTCCAGTGTTTTTAATTCCTGCAATTATTCTCTGCATCTTACTTCCGTTACCATATCTGCTATATTTCATATTCAGTCGACTACTTATGTTTTAAGTCAACTTATAAGTAATTAATTTGAAGTATTTACAGTTCACCCCCCTCTTGTACTTTCAATTGGTATCAGAGCTTGGCTCACATTTTACCTTTTGCTTAACAGCTTGTGAGAAAAGATCATGGCAAATCAAGTTATCATAGGAGCCCTCTTTCAGGAAGGAACTTCACAAGTTAGACCACCATACTTCAATGGACAACATTTCTCTCACTGGAAAGTACGAATGGAAATCTTTGCTAAAGCATACGATGTCAAAGTCTGGAGAGTCATTAAAAAGGGAAACTATCCCCTACCTGCTAGCACTCCACCACTTGTTGATCCCGATGATATAGATTCATACTCAAAGGAGCAACTGGAAGCGGTGCAAGTGAATAACAAGGCAAGGAATCTGCTTCACAATGCTATAAGTGGTGAGGAATACGAGAAAATATCGAGTTGTGATACAGGCAAAGAGATGTGGGATAAACTTGAGGTCACCTATGAGGGAACCAGCAAAGTAAAGGAAACTCACATCAACATGCTAGTTCATGACTACGAACTCTTCTCAATGAAAGAAGGAGAATCCATTGAAGAAATGTTTGCCAGGTTTAGTAAGATTATTAGTGACTTAAAGGCATTTGGCAAGCCCTACACCAGTGGTGATCAAGTCAGAAAAATTCTCAGAAGTCTGCCAACCACTTGGCAGACCAAAGTAGTCACTGGAATCTCAAGACCTAAACAAATTGTCCTATGATACACTGCAAGGAGAACTCATTGCTTTCGAAAGGACACATTTAAAAAAGACAAATCAAGAGGAGAAAAAGAAAATAGTTGCATTCAAAACCTCTACTGAAATGGCTGAAAATGAAATTGATGATCCTGAAGCTCTATAAGAAGAGATTGCTATGATGTCTAGAAATATGGATGGATTGATGAGGAGATACAAAAATACAAAGAAAGGAAGATTCCCACCAAGACGATCCAGGCAATACAATGAACAGGATAAGAATGATGGAAAATGCTACGAATGTGGAAAATTTGGGCACATTCAAGCTGAATGCCCAGAACTGAAAAGAAAGAACTCTAGAGGCTTCAACAAGAACAAATCCTTCGGAAGCTGGAGCGATGAGGATGACGCAGAGCACGAAGAAATAGAAAATCTTTGTTTCATGAAAATTCTGGAAAATGAAATAAACAAAATCTCAGGATGCTGGACAGATGAAGATGATTCAGATGACGAGAACTGTTTCATGGCATGGGGTGAAACTAGTGAGGTAAGATCTTATGACTGTGAAAGATGTAATGAATTGTAGGATATTCTTGATTCAACCTTAAAAGAGTCTCAAAAAATGATGAATGAACTTAAGAGACTCACTAGGGAGGTTAAAGACTGGAAACTCAAACATGAAGTATGTGAAATCGAAAAAGAAGTACTTCAAGAAGAGTTTGAGGAGTTGCAACTGCAGCTTAACAGCTTGCGCAAATCCACCAGTCATAGTTCTGTTAGGTCAAACCAGATGACTTACAAGTCAACTGGAAAAGAACCAATCAAAACCAAGTCGACAAGTCGGTCGGACCAGATGACTTACAAGTCAATTGGGACAGAACCAGCTAAATCTAAGTCGGCTAGTTCTAACACCTATTCAAGACCTATAAACAGGTCTGGAGCTAAATGGCATTACTGTAATAAAAGTGGGCATAAATATTCTGGGGGTCACTTTCGTAAATCAAATGTGTCAGGATGGGTTTGGAAACAAAAAAATTCTGAACCTAGTAACACTAACCCACCAGAACCCAGGCAAGCTTGGGTACCTAAAAGAAAGTGATCATCTTGTCTTGCAGGAACACCACAGAGTAAGCCGCAAAGGAAAATGGTATCTAGATAGTGCGTGTTCCAGTCATATGACAGGTGACAAAAACCTGTTCAAGGAAGTTACAAAGATCGATGGAGGAAGTGTAAAATTCGGAGACGATTCACGAGGCAAAATAGTTGGACTGGAACAATTCCTTTCAATAACAACTGTGACATTACTGAAGTATATCTCGTTGATGGCCTAAACTACAATCTCTTGAGCATAAGTCAACTCTGCGACTCAGGATATGAGGTAAAGTTTAAAAGAACAGGGTGTGCTATTGAAGACGAATCAGGTAAGATAATTCTTCATGGAAAAAGGTATGGAAATGTTTATATACTTGATGGATTTGAAAAGATAGATGGCCACATTTGCTTATCCTCTATGTCTGATGATCCATGGTTATGGCATAGAAGACTT
>NC_031998.1:43881497-43897451 GCF_001879085.1 Nicotiana attenuata
AATGTTAATCTACAAGAATCCACGATAAAACAAGATGAAAATGCCCAAAATAGGCTAAAACTTGAGTCTCACGAGTGCTGCTGCTATCTGATGTCTAAAACTTGACCTAGAAATAATAAAATATTCTATTTATACTATGCTAGAAAAACTGGACAAAAATACCCCTGCGGGGCTGGCGCGTGCGGTCCGCGTCCCCAGCTTCAGAAGTGAATGATCGAAGGCCAAGACCCCTACGCGACCGCGCTACATTTCTGTGCGGTCCAAAGAGGTAGTGCGGCCGCGCAGGCTAATGGGCGCGGACCGCACAACAATGAAGCGCGACCGCGTAGACACCAGCGCTGACCGCGCGTGGAGACTCCTGAAATGGATGCTCTCTGAATCTCCTAGCGCGGCCGCGCAGCAAATCAGTGCGGTTCGCGCTAGGTCCTCCTGTCCCTACTTCAATGATTTTTGACACTTGAGCAGGTTTCACTCCGTTTCGAGCCGATTTTTGACTTTCGTCATCTTGTCGCTCAAACCTGCAATCAAGCGCACTTTGTAAGCATTCTGGGTCTATTTTATGATAATTCATACATAAGGCATAGGCAAGTATGGGCATAAAACGTGTTAAAATCACAGTTATCACTGGGTCATCAATTTCATGATAGAAAGTGCTGAAGATCACACTAGTTTACCCTATGGCATGGCAATCACTCATATTCTGGAAGCCCATCAAATTTCTCTATCCAACTATCCCTTCATTACTGTCTTCAAGTCCTATAATTCTAGAGCTTTTGCTAGTATGGGTTATGTGAATATCAAGGGCTCTTGGGTTAAGAAAAGTGAGAGTGAAGCAAAGCAGGCCCCTATAGAAACTTAACCTTCATCAGCTGTTCCTCCTCCTACTCTTGTCAGTTCTGAGCTTAGTGAGAAGCTTAGCTCTATTGAATCCAAACTCTCTGACATCAAGAATCTTCTTTCCGCCACTCAGTCCACTGTGGGTGACATTCATGCTATTTCAAAGGAAACAGGGTCTGACGTGTCAAAAATCAGAGTTGCCGTTCTCAGAGTAAGGGAGAATGCTGTCAAAGCCTTCACGGAGGTTCACGACAGGCTGGATGGTATGAGCGTCGCTGCAAATACTAGCTTCGAACAATTAAATGAGGCCATCTGCAACACCCTTACCTATTTCCTGCGCCGCTAGTGTGGATGTTTTTCAAAACTATTTTTTGACAACTTGTTTTGGTGGTATTGTGGGCTGTGGCTTAAGCCCTTGGATAATTCTGTTTTTTGCTACTATGGGCTGTTTCACCAGCCGCTGGATAATCTCTTTTTTGCTATCTATGTTTATAATCACTCTTTGTTGATGGCAAAAAGGGGGAGAAAAGGCCTATGCGATTTATGTTATTTTGCCTATGTTATGTGTATATGTACAGGTACAAGTCGACTTGTCTATATGTGTATGTGTACAGGACGACTGCACACATTTTATATGTGTATAGGTAGCATATATTATATACTGTACAGGTACAAGTCGGTCCAAGTCGACTGCACACATTAAGGGGGAGAATCATGGACAGGTCAAGTCAACTGCATACATTAAGGGGGAGTCAAGCGTCCATACATTGAGGGGGAATCAAGTCGACTAATAAAACATAAGGAAGTCGACTGGTGTTTACTTCTTTACCTTCTTATATTATTTTGCCATCATCAAAAAGGGGAGATTGTTAGATCATGTTTTAATGATGCAAATAATATACATGTGCAGGAAATCAAGTTCAAGAAGTAAAGAAGACTGCTCGAATGATTCATGATGAACAAGGGAAGAAATCAATCAGCATGTGATCAACAAATCTGGATCGGTCTCGTAAATCTGGGCGCAATCTAATCATCGAATCAATCAGCAATAACAATGATTAGCTGAGCTGGAAAAAATAAAATGAGCCTTGGTCAAACGCACGAATCATGGGTAGAATCACGGAAGACTAAAGGATACGAGGAGATTTGGAAAGCGACCACATTTGGAAGATCCAACAATCAAGGAGAAATCAAGTGAAGCAATCTTCTGCTAAAGGAAAGTAATCAAGAGAAGCAATGGCTCATTCCTTATTCTTGGAAAGAATCAATTCTTTCCAAGGATCAAATCTCTTGGGTTGTCAAGCCTCTACCATCCATCAAAGTATTTATACACCCTTGTAAACCCTAGCTTAGATATACTTTGATCAAACCAAATCACTCTCTTTATTCTACCGCAAACAAGCATTGTAGTTCACTAAGATCTGTTGTGTAACAAGTCAGGGATAGAAAGAGAGCACACAANGAAGAAATCAATCAGCATGTGATCAACAAATCTGGATTGGTCTCGTAAATCTGGGCGCAATCTAATCATCGAATCAATTAGCAATAACAATGATTAGCTGAGCTGAAAAATAAAATGAGCCTTGGTCAAAGGCACGAATCATGGGCAGAATCACGGAAGACTAAAGGATATGAGGAGATCTGGAAAGCGACCACATTTGGAAGATCCAACAATCAAGGAGAAATCAAGTGAAGCAATCTTCTGCTAAAGGAAAGTAATCAAGAGAAGCCACGACTCATTCCTTATTCTTGGAAAGAATCAATTCTTTCCAAGGATCAAATCTCTTGGGTTGTCAAGCCTCTACCATCCATCAAAGTATTTATACACCCTTGTAAACCCTAGCTTAGACATACTTTGATCAAACCAAATCACTCTCTTTATTCTACTGCAAACAAGCATTGTAGTTCACTAAGATCTGCTGTGTAACAAGTCAGGGATAGAAAGAGAGCGCACAATTGGTGAGGCATTGTATCAAAAACGAGTGCTAGAGAAACTGAGCGATATACACCACATCTGTACTCGAAAGAAACTAATTTACTGAAGAGAACTCCCTTGCAACCCAAGGGGACTGGATTAGGATTCACATTGAATCCGAACCAGTATAAAAATTCCGGTATTTTTAATTCCTGCAATTATTCTCTGCATCTTACTTTTCGTTACCATATCTGCTATATTATCATATTCAATCGACTACTTAAGTTTTAAGTCAACTTATAAGTAATTAATTTGAAGTATTTACAATTCACCCCCCCTCTTGTACTTTCATCAAGGCCACAACTTTCACCATCCTAAACACAACATTTTGTCTTTGACCATGGAATCAAAGGCAAATGTGCTAGGCCCAAGTGAAGCTTTGCTTGAGGTACCCTTAACCATAAACTACCAAAAACAAAAACAAAAACGGACTCAAACCCTTAAGAAGGTTGTCACGCCATCTATCAAGAGCCACCCGGTTCACACAATACTCCACCTTTGGAAAGAACCGTGGCATTAAGAAAACCAAAGGCTTATTAAAGCGTCAAAACAAAGCAAAAAGCTACGAGCCTATTTAAGAAGCTAAAAACAATTTTTTTTATGAAAAATAGAAAATAGAATGAATATGTACAAACGGGGAATGAATATACAATGGGGGATGAATATATACAAAAATGTAACTTTATATACAGACCAAAAGGAAGGTAAAAAGTACTATGAAAGTAACTAAATGTAAAGTTATATACAGACAAATAGAAAATCAAAAGAAAGCATAAACTAAATCAATTATATATACAGTCATCCAATGGATAAAAGTAGGGCACACCCCCTCAAATAAAAGATGGCATTGTCCCCTATGCCAACTAAAGCAAAAATAAGCATAAAAAAAAGTATAGGTAAAGGATATGAAGACTCCCTAAGCCTCGTCCGTCTGCATAGGAGCATGTGTGGTCCCTGGGTCCTCGGTATGCTTGGGAACCTCAGACTGGTTCCCGGTCTCCTGCTGCTCAGCTGCTGGGACTGCGGTCTGGGCCTGGACGGGCTGAATATCAGGAACATCCTACGGCTGACTGGAGGAAACCTCCGGTGGGTCCGCCAACTGGATGATCGCCTGATCTGCACTGGGAGCTTCCTCTTCTTCCTAGGAAGCCTCTGTGTCTGCTCCTGCTGTGGCTTTGCTGCTGGTACTGTAGTTGGAGCTGTATCCTCAAATAGCAAGTCTAAGGGTAGCTGGTCTGCCTTCAGCTTGTCCACCTCTGCTCTAAGCTCCTTCATAGACTCCTTGGAAGCCCGTGTTTTGTGCAGTTTCCTATGCTCCTGGCAAGCTCCTTCAGAGCCTTGCCGTGCGAATCCATTGCCTTAGACAAGGCATCCTGAGTACTGATGATCTTTTCCTGGTTTTCCAGGATCTTCTTCAATATGTCCTCCATGGATTGTGGAATCTGTGCTGGCTGTGGTGCTGACTGAGCCGCAATGGTAGAAGACAGTGTAGACAACTTGGATGACGCAGCTGACATCCAGTTGTTCAAGCTATGAAGTGCCTGGCTCAGCTGGTGGGCAGTGATAGGATGGGCCCGGGAAGACGGAATCCCCGGGCCAGCTGAAGTAGAAGGACCAACAGTAGTGGAAGGTCCCGGAGGCAACTCAACGGTGGTGGAGGCAGGCTCAGTGGAGGGCTCTACTGCAACCGGCTCTTCAGACTGGCCAATTGGAGCAGAGGCAGGCGGCTTGTAATTCTTGTCCTTGGTGTTGTCTGGCCCCTTCAAACTGTACCCCGAAAACGGAGCCACAGGGTTGACCTTGATATCAAAATCTCTCTTCTCCACCTTTAGGTCCCGGAAATACATAGTGAGGGTGTTGGGAAAAGGATAGTTCCGGTTATGCTCAAGCCCTACTGCAGAAATGACGCGGGACATAGCATTGCCCACATTGATAGGATATCCCGCCATAATAGATGCAACAAGAACAGCCCGAGCAAGTGGAATAGTCTGATCATGGGTCATAGGGTCAAGCCGATTGCACACAATAGTCAACCACCCCTAGCCTCAAAGTTAAAGGTCTTCCGAAGTATTTTGGTCCCTACTTGCAACCACTCTGGAACAGTGCTGAGATTTCCAGGTATGAATCTAACCACGGACGAACCTCTTCGCCCATTGCCAACTTTTCATTGTAAAGGGTCTCATCTTCGTCATCGAACCCCAATTATTCATTAAGTGCCTTCCCAGTAAATACCACCTTTTTGTTCCGCACTTTGGTCACTTTAGTGCCCTTCAAGATGTGGGCCACATTGCTATAGAACTCCTTGACCATGTGCTCATTTGCCTTTACACATTCACTCCGAAAATGCGCCTAACCCACTCGAGTGTGAAACTGTCTATGCACATTTGGGTGTAGGGGAAGAAGGTCTCGCTCAATAAAACTCCTCTCAAGAATTAGCTTTCGTATTGGCCACCATTCCCTAAACTTGTGGAACGCTACCTGACTGACGAACCTATCCTCCCAAGCTGTGGGATTTCTAGTTCGGTCAACACCCCCAACCTGAGGTTCACCACCCCCTATGCCTCCTCTTCGCCTCCTTCTGCACTCTCCCCAAACAAAGAAGCTGCGGGGGAGGTGGAGTAGTCCCCACTACCGGATGCCGAGCCCTCAGATGGCTCATGCACAACATTGATTGGCTGTCGGACAGTGGGTGATGGAAGAGGAGTATCATCAATCAATCGAAAGTCGGTGATGATATGAGTTGGGACTGAGTCCGAGGAGATGTCTTGAGAGGGCACATACTCACTCCCCGAAGAATGGGAAGCAGCTCTATCTGCGGCTTTTATCAGCTTTCGGGTTTTCTTTATGTTTTCCCGAGCTTGGAGAGTGAGTTTGACTATTCTCTTTCCTTTGCCCCCTCGGGAGGAATCACCTCTCCCGGGTTGTTTTGATCCTTTGCCTCCTCGTTGTTTAACCATTATCTGCAATCACACATATCTAGCTTTGTTAGTATCAGCACATGCAGTGAATCAATTGTGGGAAATGAATTGCAAAACAGAAGCCAAAAGTTGCAGAAAAAGGTGCACCGCGACCCGCGCAAAAAGGAGTGCGGCCGCACTAGTATAAGGTCACCCAAACATACTCTCTGAATCTCATCACCGCGGCCCGTACAAAATGGTACCGCGATCGCGGTGGTCCAGTGCGGACCACACAAAATGGAGTGCGGCCGCACTGGACTATGGATACCTCTCTGAATCTCATCACCGCGATCCGCGAAAAGTGGTAATGCGGCCGCGGTGAAGCCACCGCGGACCGCACTATCATGACCGCGGTCTGCGGTGGATGTCCAATCCTGGCATTGAGTTAGGGTTTCCAATTTTTGCAAATTTGTTCAAGTGTTTACCTAGAGTTTGTCCCTACTCAATTACCCAGTTCAACAAGTTTACCAAACACAAAAAATCCAACATTTACACTAACCTAAGCTAATAATTAAAGACAAGTGGGAAGAAAAAGAAGCTATGGGCTACTGGACATGAAAATAAATTGAAATTATAAAATTAAACAAAGAAAAATGGATGAAATGGTACCAGATGTGAAGATGGAATGCAAGAATTCATCCTAGGCAAAGATTTACGTGCAATAGAGAAGAGGAACAATAACTTTTAGGGTTCTGAGTGTTAAACTTTCGAAAAGTGTAACCGGTGACCCCTGGGGTCTATTTATAGAAAAACAGTGGGACCCAGCCTTACCTACCAGCGCGGCCGCACAAAACGGACCGCGGACCGCGGACCGCGCTGGGTTTGTTCAGAAGAAGTCTGAGAAGGCAACCTCTGCGGTTCGCACATAACAGACCGCGACCGCGAAGGTCCACCGCGGACTGCACTAAATGGGATGCGGCCGCGGTGGCAAACTTTAGAGAGCACCTCACTTGGCTTTTACCGGTGCGGACCACACAAAGTGCAATGTGGCCGCACTGGCAACTTCAGAGACTGTTCCATTTTTCCAAAATATTTTGCGATGCATCAACACAATCCCTGCAACATCTCACAACCATTAGTCCAAAATCAAACCTAAAATACAAAGAAAATCAAAGAAAACAAGAAGAAAAAGACATGGGTTGCCTCCCAAGAAGCGCCTGATTTAAGTCGCTTACACGACGCGGGTTTACCATCTCATCAAATTTCAAATGAACAACCAGCACCACATGGGCTATCATCAAACTTCCCAAGATAATGCCTTGAACAGATGCCATTCACCCTAAAGAACTTCACCAACTTTTTGTTCTTCAAAATCCTAGAGCACCAAACGGCGGTCACACATACAACTTCAAAATGGTCCACTCCACTTTGATTTCAGCTTTCCCGGAAATAACCTAGAACGAGAATTGAACAAAGAGGACAAATTCACGCAACTTTGAAACTCCTTTCCACGAGCATATTTGTCATGAGGTACTTATTATTGTCCTTATAACAAGAGACGCACTAGAAGTATGCATGGAATCGGATTTCATCCAAGTTCATTGAGTTGTATCAAGCACGAAGAATTGGCCGCTAAGCGAACTATCCCGGTCAAGATGTAGAGCTGTCCTCAGAGGCCCATCATGGCCAATTGTTCCAATCTCCATTGGTAGATGACATGCTTTCGCCAAACACCAAACCGGTAAAAGTGACATACAATCGGGGTTCTTGTAAGCGGTCCGTGTAAGCCATAGAGCATATCTAACTTTTTAGAACCAATCGGTCCTATTGGCATTGACGGTCTGGACAAAAACTCTTTATCTCCCTGTTGGACACTCAAACCTGGCCACTTGCTTGAGGATGATAAGGTGTAGAGAACTTTTGTTTGACACCATACTTGGATAGCAAGGTTATCCAAAAGCTCTATTACAAAATGGCGATCCTCCATCACTAATGATATTCTCGGGGTGTACCAACCTTGTGAAAATGCCTTTCTTTTTAGAAATGAACACACACTCCTTAGCTTCATTGGTTAGGCAAGGCCACGGCCTCAACCATTTTTGACCACATAATCAAACCGCTACAAGAATGTAAGTGTTCCCTAACACGAGCAAACAAAAGGGCCATAAAATCGATACCCCATACATCAAAGATATCAACTTCGAGAATTGTGTTCGAGAGGCTCTCATCTTTCCTTGGAATCCCGCCAGCATCGTTGAACATTGATCACATCTTTTCACTAGAATAACTTGCATCTTTGGAACAAGGTTGGCCAATAAAAAACCACAACTCAAAACTTTCATCAAAGCCGTTCTCACCCCTCCATGATGGCCCCATGGGGGATGAATGACAAGCCTCCCAAAAATAACTGCACATTGCTTTCTCTCTGCTGGGACACATGTCACCTTCGAACTCACACCATCCGTGCAAATTCTTAAACAAGTTATGGCTCATCCCAATAGAAGTCCAGACTATCCCGTTTGAGCTTCTTCCTTTGGTTAGAAGAGAGCTCACCCGGGATGATGCCAGTTACAATGAAATTAGCAATATCCGCAAACCATGACATATCACACATTGACACAGAAAGTAGTTGCTCATCGGGGAATGTATCATTGATCTCCAAGCCATCACACGGCCTTCCTTCCTCTTCCAAGCGGGACAAATGATCCGCAACTTGGTTCTCACTACCTTTCCGGTCCACTATTTCCAAATCAAACTCTTGAAGAAGTAATACCCATCTCATCAATCTTGCCTTGGAATCTTTCTTGGTCATCAAATACCTAAGGGCGGCATGGTCGGTGTGCACTATGACCTTGGCCCCCATAAGATATGGCCAAAAATTTTCCATGGCGAACACAATCGCCAACAATTCCTTCTCCGTCACCGTGTAATTCCGTTGAGCTTCATTCATAGTCTTACTTGCATAGTACACGGGATGGAACATTTTGCTCACTCGTTGGCCCAACACCGCCCCAACCGCCACGTCACTTGCATCGCACATTAGTTCGAAGGGCGAACTCCAATTGGGTGCGCTAATGATCGGGGTGGTGGTCAACTTGTGCTTTAGAAGTTCAAAGGCCTCCATGATTTTTCATCAAAAACAAACTTAACATCTTTCTCTAGCAACTTGCAAAGGGGATTTACAACCTTCGAGAAATCTTTGATAAACCGCCGGTAGAACCCGGCATGCCCAAGGAAACTCTCACCCCTTTGACAGAAGTGGGGGGAGGAAGCCTCGAGATCACCTAGATTTTAGCCTTGTCTACCTCAATCCCATGTTTAGAAATCTTGTGACCCAACACTATACCTTCTTCAACCATAAAATGGCATTTTTCCCAATTGAGAACGAGATTAGTTTCTTCACATCGGGCCAAGACTCTATCCAAATTTCTCAAACACTCTTCAAATGAATCACCAACCACAGTAAAATTATCCATAAAGACCTCCAAAATGTCTTCCACCATATCGGTGAAAATAGCCATCATGCATCGTTGGAAGGTCGCCGGAGCATTGCACAACCCGAACGGCATCCGAGAAAAAGCAAATGTACCATATGGGCAGGTGAATGTGGTCTTCTCTTGGTCCTCCGGAGCAATTAAGATTTGATTTTTCGCCTTTGAAGCACCGCCAAAGTGGCCTCAACCTGCATGTTAGTAAGGCAAGAAGAAAGTATAACTGGTAAAGTTGAATTAGAGCCCAAGAATTCATAGCTGAGGTGTGGAGGAAGTGGCTTCAACTCCAATACCGGTGGCTCCTCAATTGATGGTTTGATTGGTGGAGTTTTCCGATTTTCAAGATCCAAAGACAATCTTCTCGGCTCATAAGAATAAGAGCCAATCCCATGTAGAGCATTGACACACTCCACTCTACTTGCATCATCATTGACATCATGATTTAATAGCACGGCCTCAAGGGGATCCTCCACGTTAATCATAGAACTTGTGTCATCCACTATCACAGTTGTGACAATGTCCACAAATGAGCACACCTCGGTGCTATGGGCTGCTTCATGGATTTGCAAACATGGAAGACGACCTTCTCATCACCTACCCTGAAAGTTAGTTCACCCGTTTCAACATCAACCAATGCCTTCCTGGTTGCAAGGAAAGGTCTCCCTAGAATAATTGGGACCTCATAGTCCACCTCACAGTCCAAAATCACAAAGTCCGCCGGCAAGATAAATTTGTCCACCCGGATAAGCACATCATCTACTATACCCAGAGGACGCTTCATTGATCTATCTGCCATCTGTAATCTCATGGAAGTTGGCCTTGGTGGCCCAATACCTAGGGTCTTGAAAACTGAGAAGGGCATTAAATTGATGCTTGCCCCAAGATCACATAAAGCTTTGGCAAAGTCTGCACTACCAATAGTGCAAGGGATAGTGAAAGCACCGGGATCTTCTAATTTCGGGGCCATTGAATGTACTATGGCACTAACTTGGTGGGTCATCTTGATAGTTTCGCAGTCCATTGATCTTTTCTTTGTAACCAAATCTTTCATGAATTTCGCATACCCAGGCATTTGCTCCAAAGCCTCCACCAAAGGTACGTTGATGGATAAGCTCTTCATCATGTCAATGAACTTTTTGAATTGGTTGTCACTTTTCTGCTTGGCTAGCCTTTGAGGATAAGGCGGAGGTGGTCTAGGCAAAGGTGCCTTGTCTTTTGGCACCACCGGCTCCGGCATGTCAATTATGTGCTCCCTAGACGGGTTCACAGCCTCTTGAATTTCCACCTCGGCCTCATTAATTTCAATCCTCACATCATTGTTCACCTCATTCTCTACCACATCTTCAACTACCAAAGGAACATCATTTTCTTGCAACTCAACATCATCATCCACAACTTGCTTATCTTTCGAGGCATGCACATCACCGCCTCTCCCACTTCATGTTGTAACCGCCATCACATGATTGTTCCCACCCTTAGGGTTCACTACCGTATCACTTGGTAGAGCACCCTTTGGGCGAGTATTCAACGATTGAGAGATTTGGCCTATTTGCACCTCCAAATTCCGAATGGAGGTATTGTGGGAAGCCAATTGAGCATCGGAATCTTGGTTCTTCTTCATCATTTGTTCGAACATAATTTCTATTCTTCCCATATCATTACCCGAAGAACTAGATCCTTGAGAAGGGAACGGAGGTGGATTGTTCGGTTGTTGGTAAATTGGGGGCCTTTGAAAGCCTTGCCCCCGATTGCCTTGGTTTCCATTGTTGTTCCAGTTGCCTTGACCATTGCTGTTCCAATTGTTGTTATTTCTATTCCAATGCCCTTGGTTGCCTTGATTGTTGTTCCCCCAATTACCGCCTTGGTTGTTGTTGTTCCAATTACCACCACCTTGTTGTTGATTGCCCCAATTACCTTGGGGTCGCCATTGTTGGTTTGAAGAGTTGCCTATATTCCCTTGATAGTTGTTAACATATTGTACCTCTTCATTTTGCTCATCATAGCCCTTATTTTGAAACCCATCACAATCATCATCAAATTGTTTGGAATTCCCTTGATTTTGTTGCCTTCTTTGCCTTCTCTTGTTGTAAGCATATTAACACTTTCCATAGCATTCACTTGGCGAGGGTTTTGGACTTGTTGCAACTGTGCCTTAGCCAATTGGTTCATAGTAGTTGTCAACTCCGCTATAGCCTGTCCATGTTCATGTAATTCCTTGTGCATATGGATAACCGTAGGGTCACCTTGAGGAACATTGGCCCTACTTTGCCAAGCTGAAGAAGTGTCGGCCATCTCATCAAGAATCTCGCAAGCTTCGTCATAAGACAACTTCATAAAATTACCTCTGGCCAATTGATTGACTATGCATTGATTTGTAGTATTGATGCCCCGATAGAAAGTTTGTTGAATCATCGCCTCGGTCATATCGTTGTTTGGGCATTCTTTCACCATTGTTCTAAACCGCTCCCAAATCTCATGCAAAGGTTCCGTGGGTTCTTGCTTGAAAGCCAATATCTCATCTCGAAGTGCCGCCATGTGCCCGGGTGAGAAAAATTTAGCAATAAATTTATCCGCCAACTCATCCCAAGTTGTGATGGAATGATTGGGGAGTCTCTCTAGCCAATCTAATGCCTTTCCCCGAAGTGAGAACGGGAAAAGTCTCAACCTAAGAGCATCTTCGGACACATTCGTCTGCTTGCTACCCCAACATGTATCCACGAATCCTTTTAGATGTTTGTAGGCGTTTTGATCCGCAGCGCCTGTGAAATACCCACGCTGCTCAAGTAAGGTCAACATCACATTAGTTATCTGAAAATTGCCCGCCCGGATTCTGGGAGGGACTATAGCACTTGCATACCCTTGATTTGGTAGCACTCTTGGAGCCACTCTTGGAGGTGGCGGAGGAGGGTCTGGAAAATTATCATTAGCATTGGCCTGGCGGCCTCGTCTTGGTCCGGGAGGTACAAAAGGCACCTCATCCTCTCCAATTTCATCTACCTCCTCCCCCACAAGCACGTTTCCAAGAGGGTCGTTCGCGTTTAAAGCCATTGGGTACCTGTAGTAATCACACACACAAATTAGTAAATAAGAAGGAAAGAAGAACAACACACAAAACTAACTAAATAGATAGCCAAAACCGTTAGCTCCCCGGCAACGACGCCAAAAAGTTGATCGCTGCCAACTCCACTCTACTATAAAGTAGGAAGAGAGGGTCGCAATAGCTTTTACCCGATATGAGGGTCGGGATCGAATTCCTCAGAGAGCTAGAAATTGGAGTTGGGTATCTATCTAGACTAGAGTCGTGTAATTGTTCTAAATGTCACTTCCAACATTTTTGGGTTTTTCAATTATAAACTACTATTATCAAACTACTAATTGAAACTAGATTATGCTACGAAATAATTGCTAAGGTTGTATCTAATGGGAAGAGGGGCACTAGGGTCGTGACATCACCTAGGTGGCTAATTGACGGGTAGATGTTACTAAGGTTCGATTGACATAATTGGGGCTTATGCTATAACCGTTGCACAATTTTACCCACTCTCACACCTCTCGGTAGAGAGAGTGATTTTGCCCATTGACTCTCTCGAGACCAAATGGGTAGGCAAATTAGATCAAGCAACTAGGGTTCTAGTAGGGTGAGTTACTCTCTCGAGGTTTAACCCGGTTAATTAGGACTATCATTTCTCATGAGTCCATCCCAATTCCTTGTTGGGCTCAATTTTGGAGGCTTAGACTCTCTTTCTCTAGAAGAGTCAAATCCACAAAGCATAAATCAGTGTTTGCAACCACCAATTCATAGATTAAAACATAAAATCAACCTAAATAGCAAACACTCATAATCAATCTAACCCTAGATGGCAACACCCATCAATTACCCACACTAGGGTTGAGCCACAACCCTAGCTAATGGGTTTAGCTACTCATGCTTGAACAAGAAAATAGAGAAATAGATGAAGAACAAGAGATATTAATTAAATACTAAATTAAAGTAAAAGAATCTATCATTAATTTGAAGCTAAGATGCCAAAAATGGCTACAAATGATGTTCTCACAAGCGCAGCTACGTTCTGGAAATAACTGATGACCTAAAAATGGTAAAATGTTCTATTTATACTAGGCTGGAAAAACTGGACAAAAATACCCCTGCGGGGTCTATGCGGGCCGCATGAAATGGACCGCGGCCGCACTAGGCTCTTTGAATTTAATTTTGGGCTCTCTAAACTTGGGCTCCGCGGACCGCGTAGAATGGACCGCGGCCGCGGAGGCAGCTGGCGCGGTCCGCACAATCACGACCGCAGACCGCATGGCTTGGACTTGGCATAATTCCATCTCTCTGAATCTCTTGTCCGCGGACCGCACAAAAAGGTAGTGCGGCCGCGGAGCCTTTACCGCGGACCGCTAAATATGTACCGCGGCCGCTTTGCCTGAAGCCGAATTTTGTCAACTCTCTGAACCATCTAGTGCGGCCGCATTCGACTTTGCGCGGTCCGAACTAGGCTTGTTTGCCCTTAGTTTACGTGGTCTTTGATACTTGAGCAGGTTTCACTCTTTTTGAGCCGATCCTTGACATTTCGTCACTTTGTCGATCAAACCTGCAATCAAGTACAGCTTATGAGCCTTTTGGGACTATTTTGTACTCCCTCTGTTCCAGTTTATGTGAACCTATTTTCTTTTTGGTCCGTTCCAAAAAGAATGATCCCTTTCTAAATTTGGTAGCAATTTAGCTTAAACTTACAATTATACCTTAGTGAGAAACTTTTATAACCACACAAATAATCTGAGCCCCTTTTTGATTTGTTTAGGACCACAAATTCCAAAAGTCTTCATTTTTTCTTAAACTCCGTGCCCAGTCAAATTGGTTCACATAAATTGGAACGGAGGGAGTAACAACTTATATTCAAAGCATAGGCAAGTAGGAGCATAAAACACGTTAAAATCCCTACTTATCAATTTTCTTAAGAACACTTGAAATTTTTATTTTCGTAACCGGTCGTTCGAATCACGTCAAATCAGCCCTGTTTCTCACCAAATTTCATAGATACGACTTAAATACCATATTAAACTTGTGCCGGGCTCAAAAACCAAAATACGGGTCCGATACCAATGAGATCACACACTATTCTATTTCTTAAAATCCTTATATTTTCCAGCAAACAATTTTCTTCAAAAATTCATTTCTCGGGCTGGGGACCTCGGAATTCGATTACGGGCATACGCCCAAGTCCCATATTTTACTACGAACCCTACGAGACCGTCAAATCATGGGTCCGGATCTGTTTACAAAAAAATGTGACCGAAGTCAACTTTAATCAATTTTAAAGGCAAAATTCAATATATTTTCTCAAATTTCACATAAAGGCTTTCTGGAAATCCGCCCGGGATGCGCACGCAAATCGAGGAGAAAGAAAATAAGGTTTTCAAGGCCTGGGAATCCGGATTTGGATTCTAAAATAAATCATGACCCTTTAGGTCATCACATTCTCCACCTTTAAAACAACCGTTCGTCCTCGAACGGACATAGAAAAGTACCTGAGTCGGTGAAAAGATGGGGATATATGTTCCTCATATCGGACTCGGACTCCCAGGTGGCTGCCTCGACAGGCTGACCTCTCCACTGAGCATGCATCGAAGGATAACTCTTCGATCTCAACTGACGAACCCGCCGATTTAGAATAGCTACCGGCTCCTCCTCATAGGTCAAATCCTTGTCCAATTGGATAGTGCTGAAGTCCAACACGTGGAACGGATCGCCGTGATAACTTTCGAAGCATGGACACATGAAACACTAGATGCACAGCTGATAAACCCGGTGGCAATGCAAGTCCGTAAGCCACCTATCCCACTCGATCAAGGATCTCAAAAGGTCCAATGAACCTAGGGCTTAGCTTTCCCTTATTCCCAAATATTATCACGCCCTTCATGGGCGACACTCGAAGCAACACTCGCTCCCCGACCATGAATGCCACATCACGAACCTTACGGTCGGCATAACTCTTTTGCCTGGACTGAGCTGTACGAAGCCTATCCTAAATAATCTTAACCTTATCCAAGGCATCCTGTACCCAATTTGTACCCAACAACCGAGTCTCCCCCGGCTCAAACCACCCAATTGGCCATCGACACCGTCTACCATATAATGCCTCATAAGGTGCCATCTAGATGCTCGACTGGTAGCTGTTGTTGTAGGAAAACTCTGCTAACGGAAAAAACTGATCCCAAGAACCTCCAAAGTCAATAACACAAGCGCTGAGCATACCCTCCAAATCTGAATAGTACGCTCGGACTGACCGTCCGTCTGCGATGAAATGCTGTGCTCAACTCGACCCGCATACCCAACTCACGCTGAACTCCCCTCCAGAAATGCGAGGTAAATTGAGTACCCCGATCAGAAATGATAGACACGGGCACACCATGGGACGAACGATCTCCCGGATATAGATCTCAGCTAACCGCTCTGAAGAATAGGAAACTGTCACAGGAATGAAATGCGCTGACTTAGTCAGCCTATCAACAATAACCCATACTGCATCGAACTTCCTCTGAGTCCGTGAGAGTCCAAGAACAAAGTCCATAGTGATACGCTCCCACTTCCACTCAGGAATCTCAATCTTCTGAAACAAACCACCAGGTCTCTGATGCTCGTACTTTACCTACTGACAATTCAAACACCGAGCTACATCGCAACATATCCTCTTCATCCTCTCCACCAGTAATGCTGCCGCAAATCCTGACTGCATTTTGGCGGTGCCCG
>NC_031998.1:43897551-43898133 GCF_001879085.1 Nicotiana attenuata
AATCCCAGAGTTGAGTTTTTAGACATAGGGCCTCCATTCGCTAGTTGCCTTTTAGGAACATTAGGGCTCCAATCCTAGACTTGAGTTTTTAGACATAGGGCGTCTACTCCCTAGTCGCCTTTACCAACATTAGGGCTCCAATCCCTAAGTTGAGATTTTAGACATAGGGCCTCTATTTCCTAGTCGCCTTTTACCAACATTAGGGCTCCATTCCCTGAGTTGAGTTTTTAGACATAGGGCCTCCATTCCATAGTCGCCTTTACCAACATCAGGGCTCCAATCCCTAAGTTGAGTTTTAAGACATAGGGCCTCCATTGCCTAGTTGTCTTTTTTACCAACATTATGGCTACAATACTTGAGTTGAGTTTTTAGACATAGGGCCTCCATTCCCTAGTCGCCTTTTGTACCAACATTTGGGCTCCAATCCCTGAGTTGAGTTTTTAGACATAGGGCCTCCATTCCCTAGTCGCCTTTTACCAACATTAGGGCTCCAATGCCAGAGTTGAGTTTTTAGACACAGGGCCTCCATTCCCTAGTCGCCTTTTTACAAACATTAGGGCTCCAATCCCTGAGTTGAGTTTT
>NC_031998.1:43902718-43905233 GCF_001879085.1 Nicotiana attenuata
TCCAATCCCTGAGTTGAGATTTTAGACATAGGGCCTCCATTCCCTACTCGCCTTTTTTGGTAACATTAGGGCTCCAATCCCTGAGTTGAGAATTTTAGACATAGGGCCTCTATTTCCTAGTCGCCCTTTTTTACCAACATTAGGGCTCCAATCACTGTGTTGAGTTTTTAGATATAAGGCCTCCATTCCCTAGTCGCCTTCTTACCAACATTAGGGCTCCAATCCCTGAGTTACGTTTTTAGACATAGGGCCTCCATTCCCTAGTCGCCTTTTGTCAACATTAGGGCTTCAATCCCTGAGTTGAGTTTTTAGTGATAGGGCCTCTATTCCCTAGTCGCCTTTGCCAACATTAAGGCTCCAATCCCTAAGTTGAGCTATGTTCAGGCTTTGGGAAGACTCTGGATTTATGCTTCGTGTAGAGGTGATTTACAAGAAAGGTGATACAGCCGGGTGTTTCTTTGAAAAAGTGTTCATGTGCTAGCAGAGCCTCGGAATTGATTATATTTGGGACCAAGTCAGAGTGGGTGACTCTCAACAACGATCCTAGTGGATTTGAAAGTTAAAGTGCGGTGCCTAAGGATTTTGAGTCCGTAGTATGGTTAAGTATCGAGCTTTTACAGCGGATTATGAAAAAAGGCTTGGAGTGTTCTATGTTATCTTCGGTCGGCGGTGTAGCATTGGAGGAATGGGAGAAAAGTAACTTCGGACTCATAGAGGAATTTTCAGAATGGGTGTACCAGTTGAATATGCGAATATGCGCACGAGGAGGTTATGAGATGGTTCGTGGGTTTTTAGGCATGTGGCCTCGTGAAATGGGGTCACTCAGGATGAGTGCGGATTGAGTTCGTTATGTGTTGAATGAAGCTATCATTATTCCTAAGGCAAGTCTAAGGTAAATTAGAAGTCTGATCGATTAGCAATGGTTGAATTGGCATGATGGCGGCAATGATCATCTCCTTCAGCGTGTTAAACCATGCATGTGATTTGTGGCGGTACGTGCGAGGCTTGACGACCACCATAATTGATATTATTAAGAGGCATTCGAGTATTATGGCCTGTTACGTGTAGATGGATCTCGGAACAACTATGGTGGTTTAGACCACTATTAGAGGATTGTATTTTCTACGGTTATGGGAATTCAGTCACGTGTTGCAATGGTTCTCCTGAAATGAGTTAAGTGAAAGGTTTCTATATGATGAAGTGTGTACCCTATTAGTGGTTTAGGTGTTATGATGAAATTATTGTACATTTGTGTATTGGCATGATTAAGTGCAGTGAGTAGCATGAGATTTGGAAGTTGAGGATCAAGGTGGCGGTTTGGTGTTGACAAGAATGTCACCAGCTCGGACGAGCAGGGAAGAAGGGATTCAGGTGATTAGAGTAAGTTGGTATTGTCCTTAGCGTCACCCGAGATCGGTGTCCTGTGTAAGAGGCTTGCGTAATGATAGCAGATTCTTGATTTGCTTTACAGCATCATGGCCGATGGTATGGAGATGCAGACTTGTTAATTGGTACAGAAGGTCGTGGGAGCGTATTCCATGGGAAGATTATATAAGTGTGACATGTAGTCACTTAATTGATTAAAGATTTAAACCAAGAATGGAGATTGTGGTAGTACTGTTAATGTGAGGATTTATGCCTGAAAGGCGCTATATTCAGTTGGATGTGAATTGTGGAAGTTTGTTCCGGATTCGACGTCTGTTCTTGTATGTCCTGGGAAAAAGGGTTATTGTGAATCCTTGAAAGGTTATTAGCCCAGTGCGGTACGATCAGAATTGGCTTGAGGTCCGTGGATGGATCTAAATAAGAATGTGGGCTCTATATCAGGCTAGATGTGTTCATTTCAGCATAGCGCTCTGATCGGGTCCAACCCTACACCACTATAGAGTGGCAAGAGCGGTCGATGCAGCTTTTACCCGAGAATGTCGGGATCGAATCCACAGGGAGCTAGAATACGTTTGGGATTGGGTTCCTATCTAAACTAGCAATGGCGATGTAATTGTTTACACTTCCAAACATGCTTTGATTTTTTTACTATTCTAAATTTTATACTAATGATGCAGGAAATTTGACTAAGTATGATATTTTTTTGTAGGGTTTTCTGGATTGGTAAAGAGGCACTAGGGAAGTGACTTACTCCTAGGTGAGTATCTAACGGGATCTAAAATTTAGGGAAATTTGTTATAGCTGGGATCGTGATATAGCCAATACATGAAACTACTCACTCTATACCTCTCGGTAGTTTGAGTGACTATGCCCTAATTGGCTTTCTCAAGTCCAATTGGGTGTTCAAATTGGTGCAAGCAAAATTGGCTCAAGTCGGGTATTACTATCTCTAGGTTTAACCCTTTAATTGGGGCTATCAATCTCTTGAATGAGATAGAATGCACCCCAATTCCTTGTTGGCCTGAATTTCCTAGACTTGGACTCTCTTTCTCAAGAAGAACCTAAGTCAAAAAGGCACAAATTAGTGTTTGCAACCACCAATTCAACATTAAAAGCACAAAACAGGCCA
>NC_031998.1:43911758-43958728 GCF_001879085.1 Nicotiana attenuata
CCACTTTCGGAATACGTCCAATCCCTGACGTTGTAGATTTTTAGACATAGGGCCTCCATTCCCTAGTCGCCTTTTTTACCAACATTAGGGCTCCAATCCCTGTGTTGAGTTTTTATATATAAGGCCTCCATTCCCTAGTCGCATTCTTACCAACATTAGGTCTCCAATCTCTGAGTTAAGTTTTTAGACATAGGGCCTCCATTCCCTAGTCGCCTTTTACCAACATTAGGGCTCCAATCCTAGAGTTGAGTTTTTAGACATAGGGCCTCCATTCCCTAGTCGCCTTTTACCAACATTAGGGCTCCAATCCTAGAGTTGAGTTTTTAGACATAGGGCCTCCATTCCCTAGTCGCCTTTTTACTAACATTAGGGCTCCAATCCCTGAGTTGAGAATTTTAGACATAGGGCCTCCATTCCCTAGTCGCCTTTTTTACCAACATTAGGGCTCCAATCCCTGAGTTATGTTTTTAGACATAGGGCCTCCATTCCCTAGTCGCCTTTTGCCAACATTAGTGCTTCAATCCCTGAGTTGAGTTTTTAGAGATAGGGCCTCTATTCCCTAGTCGCCTTTGCCAACATTAAGGCTCCAATCCCTAAGTTGAGTTTTTGGACATATGGCCTCCATTCCCTAGTCGCCTTCTTTTACCAACATTAGGGCTCCAATCCCTAAGTTGAGAATTTAGACATAGGGCCTCCATTCCCTAGTCGCCTTTTTACCAACATTAGGGTTCCAATCCCATAGTTGAGTTTTTAGACATAGGGCCTCCATTCTCTAGTCGCCTTTTTTACCGAGATTAGGGCTCCAATCCCAGAGTTGAGATTGTAGACATAGGGCCTCCATTCCCTAGTTGCCTTTTTTACCAACATTAGGGCTCCAATCCCAGAGTTAAGTTTTTTAGACATAGGGCCCGCATTCCCTACTCGCCTTTTTTTTTTTACCAACAATAGGGCTCTAATCCTTGAGTTGAGAATTTTAGACATAGGGCCTCCATTCCCTAGTTGCTCTATTTTGCCAACATTAGGGCTCCAATCCCTGAGTTGAGATTTTTAGACATAGGGCCTCCAATTCCTAGTCGCCTTTTTTGCCAGCATTAGGGCTCCAATCCCTGAGTTGAGATTTTTAGTCATAGGGCCTCCACTCCCAAGTCGCCTTTTTGCCCAACATTAGGGCTCGAGTCCCTGAGTTGAGAATATTAGACATAGGGCCTCCATTCCCTAGTCGCCTTCTTGCCAACATTAGGGCTCTAATCCCTAAGTTGAGAATTTTAGACATAGCGCCTCCATTCCCTAGTCGCCTTTTTTGCCAACATTAGGGATCCAATCCCTGAGTTGAGATTTTTAGACATAGGGCCTCCTTTCCCTAGTCGCCTTTTTTTTACCAACATTAGGGCTCCAATCCCTGAGTTGACTTTATTAGACATAGGGCCTCCATTACCTAGTCGCCTTTTACCAACATTAGGGCTCCAATCCCTGAGTTGAGTTTTTAGATATAGGGCCTCCATTCCCTAGTCGCCTTCTTACTAACATTAGGGCTCCAATCCCTGGTTTATGGTACCAAAGCTGTCATCCCAGCCGAGGTAGAGGTTCCTTCTTTAAGGATTGATGTTCTAAACGTCAATACCACGCAGGGGGGGGGGGGTGATTTGTGTGGTACCCAATTTTCGCTCTAAAAGAACCTGGTTCTTCTAGGTATACTAACTACTACTGTTTGCGGAATAATAAGTACATAAAATAAAGAACACAGAGATTTTTACGTGAAAAACACCTGGCTCAAAAGGTGAACAAACCACGACCTACTACTCAATAGGATTTTCCCAAACATCCACTAATATCACTAAGCCAAAACAACATTTACAAAAACTCTTGGTAAAACTAAGGATTAAGTCTAATCCCGTTGTAGCACACAAACTCAACTGTTGCGACAACTTCAAGTTAGTATATAACTTGAACACTCTAAGTACCTAATACAATTGCTTCTATGAAAGTTGAAAGGTACAACATTAAACCATCTACTGCAATTGAACTAGAAAAAGAAAGACACAATGGAATTGGTTCTTCTATATCGTTCAAGTAGCTTCAGGAGTGCACACTCAAATCTCACATAAATTGCTTGCAAAATCGCCTTGCTCTTTCGCTCTCAATTTAGTTTAACTTCTACGTTTGTGCAATGCCTGTAAAAGAGAACAATCACTGTCTTTTAATAGGTTAGTAATCAGAGTTTGATTGAGACTCAATTGCTGATCTTCTATCGTAGTTGAGTCCTTGAAGAACTCAAAGTCCAACACTATCTTTATCCGGATTGTGTTCTCTTCATATAAGGAGACTTTCTCCACTTATCCAATATGCAACCTTTTCGATCAGATCAGGAGATATTTTTGACCAGTAGGACTTATCTCCTTCACGTGCATCTCACATGTGTAGGTTGATCATGACTGTGCCTCACAAGATGGACCTGGTCCATGACTGAGTTCTTTGTCATTCTTCAAAACTTCACCTGTTCTTGGGCCAACAAGGATCACACAGGAAGCCGATCTCAATGATGCAGAATGGATATGGAGCCGCTATGAACAATTGGCCCTTATAGATGGAAAAAGGATGAACACAGTATGTCACGGTCAGCTTTACCAGAATAGAATGTCCAGAGCTTTCAACAAAAGGTTCAACCCAAGACAGTTTGCACCAGGATAACTGCTACTGAAGAACATCTTCCCACATCAAGATAAAGCCAACGGGAAATTCTCTCCCAACTGCCAAGGTCCTTATATGGTTCATAGGGTGCTAACAGGAGGAGCTCTCACACTTGTAGAAATGGACGGAGAAATTTGGCCAAAACCAATCAATTCAGACGCATTCAAAAGATATTATGCTTAGATGTCTCACATTCACATGATGTAATTGAACTACGCTTGACCCGATTCCCGTTTAAGAGGGGATACGTAGGCAGCCCTCTAGGTTCGGTCACATCATAGTAAAATTTCCATTTTCCCAAAGATCAGAAACTGGGGCAAAATTTGGAGGAGGACCCTCAAAATTATGGAGCAAGTCCAGTCGACGCCAACATATGCCACACAGTCAGAAATCAGTTAAGAAATTGGGGGCAGAATTTTGAGAAGGATTCTCAAAATTACGAAGGAGGTTCAACAAGGCTCGTTACCCGGAAATGGCTGAAGGATCATCTACAAAATTGGGGTAGAATTTTGAGGAGGACCCTCAAAATTCTAACATGAGAAAGCTTCAATGTCTCTGAAATATGTTACAGTCACTAGTTCATCTAAAATTACTTAATATTTCAATATGTTTCTTAAATGACTCTTTTTTATCAATAATTGCATATTTCGAACTATATTTCTGTAACAATCAGGTGTTACCCAGGGAAACTCAAACGAGGCCTCTGGAACGGAACATAGCAAGGCCAGCAGACAAAGACACGAACCAACCTCCCCTTACCAACTTACAATTTTTCTTTGAGCGCAGGCACATCTGACATAGCGATAGCATTCGCAAACATATATACACGAAGCAAAATCACTATCGAACGGGCCACCATAGACCGAATCCATCCCCATTTAAGAGACATTCTACCCTTATTTGCTATTTGTTCTTTGCATGGCACAAAGCCCTGTCCCGCATCCTGCATGAGGCTAATCCCTGCCTCCGTATCTGCACGAGGCTAATCACTGCCTCCATATTTGCATGAGGCTAATCCCTGCCTCCATATTTGCATGAGCCTAATCCCTGCCTCTTTATCTGCGTGAGGCTAATCCCTGCCTCCATAACTGCATGAGGCTAATCCCTGCCTCTATATCTGCATGAGGCAAATCCCTGCCTCCATATTTGCATGAGGCTGATCCTTGCCTCCATATTTGCATGAGGCTAATCCCAGCCTCCATATTTAAATGAGGCTAATCCCTACCTCCATACCTGCATAAGGCTAATCCCTGCCATCATATCTGGATGAGGCTAATCCCTGCCTCCATATCTGCATGAGGCTAATCCCTGCCTCCATATTTGCATAAGGCTAATCTCTGCCTCCCTATCTGCATGATGCAAATCCCTACCTCCATATTGGCATGAGGTTAATCTCTTCTTCCATATCTGCATGAGGCAAATCCCTGCCTCCATATCTGCATGAGGCTAATCCCTACCTCCATATTTGCATGAGTCTAATCCCTGCCTCCATATCTGCATGAGGCTAATCCCTGCCTCCATATCTGCATGAGGCTAATCCTTGTCTCCATATCTGCATAAGGCTAATACCTGCCTCCATATTTGCATAAGGCTAATCCCTGCCTCAATATTTGCATGAGGCTAATCCCTGCCTCCATTTGCATGGGACTAAGCACTGCCCCTTCTTGCATGAATGTTGCTCGGTTCTGGTACTATCTATATGCTCTTCCGTCGGGCTAAGCCTAGCCCTACATTTTGGAAGACTAAGCCTTGTCTTTTCAACATCTTATTATTGCATCTCATGCGCTGAAACATCACCAATCTATGCGAAGGCATCATAGTCTAAGGGCATCATCCTCATAGCCGGAAGACACCATGCCATGGCCTGAGGATCTCTCAAATTTGCATATCATTATTCAAATGCGTCATGGTTCGGAGGCACCATCTTCATGGCCCGAGAACATCATTTCATGGCATGTGAATCCCTCACTGAACAATTCATGGCCCAGGACATCATGGTCTTAGGACGTCATCCTTAACCGTCCGAAGACAACTCTTGTGGTCCAAAAAGGGAATCTGCATTATATTTAAATTCTCGCACAAATACATGTTTGTATCATCTCTTTAGCTGCAAGTGACCAGTAAGCAACCGTTATCCCAGCAGGAGCACCTCGCTCTGGTTCCTTCAACTATTTCAAACTTGACCATTTATCATCACCCCTTATCCCGAAATCTCGTGTCCATTCTTGTATTGACTTCATCGGTATATTCCGCCGATGGATCTGGAACTACACAAGGCCTTATTCCTGTAAAACGAGGGATATATAAGCAGCTCAAAGACCAAAGTCCAGCCTCTATCTTTCAAAACATCCCATCCGGTGAAAATTGGCCATCATTTCTTTACTCGAAAATTCATTCATCCTTCCCGGGTAAAGAGGGGCAGCTGTTGATACCCAATTTATCCCCATAATATTTTTGAAATGCATATATACTTTAAAACTATGCATTAGCATCAATGGGTAATTTCGCATAATTCTGACCTCCTTAAATTAATTTAGTTCAATATTTTCTTCATATAAATTATTGCAAAGTTACATCACAATTGAATTTAGAACGTGACTTGATTTAATATTAATATTACGGTCCTATTGAGTCTAAATTATTTCATAAATAGCCAAATGGGCACCTTTTGGCTATAGTTGCAATAACATTGAATTATAGCCCATGCGTACTTTTTTGTATTATTTTACTAGAGATTAATCATTTGTATTTTTAAATACTAAATAACTATTTTAAAAAATTTCTATGCATGAAATTCACTTTTTATAACTAGTAATTATTTTACAAATTATTTTTAATCGATTATTTTGGGTATTTAATAAACAACCTCTTTTATTTTAATTCTAACCTAAATTCTACCAGCCTAAAACCCCACTAATATTAAACCAAAACCAGCTCAAAAGCCTTTGGCCCAATCCATACTCTCCCGACCCAAACCCCTTGGCCAATCCTTGTCGTTGATCACTTTTGATCAACGGTCAGGATATCTCCTACCATAATTAAACCCACCTACACCCCCCAAACACTAATCATTTCCCCACCATACCCCGCCGTCACTTGTTCCCTTCTCTCTCAAACGCTCTCTACCTAAACCCTAGTCTTCAGGTGACGTCACCGGCTTAGCCCTCCGTTTAACGATGCTTCTCTGTCGTCTCAGGACTATATCGGTCTCCTGCTTGCTATGGTATCTCCATTTCTTGGATCCTTGAGGAGATTCTCAAGGGACCTAGGCGGTTTGTTTACATCTTGGGGTTTTTCTTGCCTACTTCAGTCCATTTGACTCGACCTTGAATAAGATCTTTCTCATTTTATTCGTGAATTCCCAAGTCTATGTTCTAATTTCTGTTTTGCTTCTAAAAAAAACCTTAATTTTATCCTTGATCTTCTAAGATCTGTACAGATCTGAGACGGATTGAACGCACTTCACATGCTTTCTTGAAAGTCTTCTGGTTTTTCAAGTGACTTTCTGTTTTCCTAAAACTAGGGTTTAGTGAAACTCGTCTTCTCAAAGTTTTTCTGATTTTTGTATGTTAATCGTCTGTTCTTAAGTATTATTGATTTATTTTTGCCAAAATTGTTTGGACCCTAATCGATTTATGCTAAAGCCCTAATTTCATATATTTTGCTTCGATTCTGAGTCTTTTCGTGTTACTAGTTACATTGTTTGTTTTGTGCTTTGACTTTCATGATTTCCCCTTAGTCTAATTCAATGTATTGTGATTTGTTTTACCCTAGTTCATCTCTATTAGGGTTTCTGATTCGATTTCTTGGCTAATTTCTGTATGGAATTCTATCTTTTAGTCTATTCGTCTATTTGTACCTTAAATCAGTACTGTTTGAATTTCTGATCCGCTGATTGGATCTGTTAAAAATGACTATTTGCTGATTCTTGATTATTTCCTTTATTTACGACCCTAATTAGTTTCCTTGCCTTATTTGAATTAACTGTGATACTTGCTAGTTTTTACTAATTGAACTCCTATTTATTCACCCCTAATCGCCTACTCTGTACCTAAGTCTTACTTTATTTTATTCCTTAAATATCTGTCCTGTTCTTTGATCACCCCTTGATTAAGGGGAGACTTTACTGATTTTACGTGTGACTGATTCTGTAAATTTCTTTAATTGCTACATAATTGATTCTTTACTTTATTCTGTTTAACTCTTGACTACTATATATACTCTCCTCTATTCTCACTTCTGGACGCGAACATTAGTTCACCATTACACTCACACTCTAAAACTCTCTCTCTCTCTCTCTCTCTCTCTCTCTCTCTCTCTCTCTCTCTCTCTCTCTCTCTCTGTGCTTCTCTGTTACTTGTGATATTCATTGGCCTAGCTGACAGCCAAGGCTAACCACTGCACAACCTTTGCTCTACATTCTGTGTTCTTCTTCCTAGCTGGTATGCCCCTGGTCAATTTTTGAAATGTAAACCCTATGTGTTTCATTACTGCCTTAGTTCATCAGTCATGAGTTCCATTCTTGTTCCCGTTTACTGTCTTGATTAGCATGCCCGACACTATCTTGTTCAATATGTCACTAGCATGTCTCAACCATACTTGCCTGTCTACTACTCACCATGTTTTGTTCTATATGTGATTATCATTTCTGAGCTATAATTTCCCGTGTGGTGCTTGCCTAGTCTGTTCATTTAAGTCTTTGCCTACACAACTTTACTAATGAGACCATGCTAAGTCATCTAGACTCTCAAGGAAACTCTAGTTGTTTTTTGGTTATGTCCGAGGTCTATGTGTTCTCAACATGTCTCTAATGTAATATTTTTAATTAATTTAGCAACTCTACAAATTGTTGATAATTCTGTGCATCTTCTTTTGCTTATGTGATCCACTATACACTAAGGTGTACTCTATGTATCCCCAACCCCTCCCTCCCTCTGTGGAATCTATTTGCCAAAGTATTTCTGAATCTCGTTGTTATTTGATTTGTGTTCTGATTTCCAAGTATTTTTATACTTTTCTCAATCTGTTTTACCACCTAGCTAGTACTCGTTTTCAGAAAATCTTTTCACCTCTAAGAGTCCTCTCTATATTGTTTACCAAAACCTTTCCAAATTATGTCAAGCACTCTCACTTACTCTTATGTTACTAAGTCGTACCCCTCTGGTATGTGTACTGCTTAGAGATCCCTTGAGATCTATCTGAACTATGGCATATCAAGGCTGGCTTTTCCACACTGTGCATAATCAGTCTTGATTAGAAAAATTCTGGGTGTGAGCACTGCCCGGGATCCTTGAGGTCCATAGGGAACTCTAACACACCTAGACACAAATGTGGAAATGAAATCTTGGGCATTTGAGACTACTGAAGGCCTAGTACACCAGGATTTGCTTTCGGCATACTTCAGGCTCCCTATAGCTTAATTTATATTTATATTTTATATAATTTATTCAATCATTGCTCTGTAATAATTAAACTTAAACAGATATTGGGGTGACTAATGAAAAGGGAAGGTAGTTGTACGGTACTGTGGATAAAACTTGGTAGAAAACATGCTATAGGCTTTATGTTTTGCAAATCTGTATTAGAATCCATGTTCTAGGACATTGTGTTCATTTGCATTTAAACCGTGATGATCTTGTGCATTGGATAACCTAATTTTAGAACCTTCACGTTATTGCTTTAGTATGCTACACATCACTATTCCATGTTTTAATTTTGCACAAGTATTGTCACTTTGAGATCCTACTACTAGGCTAATAATCCCGTCGTAATAAAACTGGCACCCCTGTATGCATTAGATATCATGTATTTTAGGAACTCTGTTTGCATTTTGTTGAGCATGTCTATTTTGATTAAAGTAAATAGCTGCCCATGAAAAGGTTCAAAACAGGCCCCTCCCCCCACGCATAGACACCATGTCTCTACACACAAATCAGTATAAATCACCTGTTATAATCCGTGTCACCTTGAATGACATGTTTGTAGATTGAACAATTTCTTAAACTGTTAATCATCTCATATAATTGTGATTGCATACAGTCCCGCGCCTTGGCAAGCCTTAGATAATCAATCTCTATATAAAAACTGGAAATTGCATTTTTATTGCACTACTTAACTTAACAGGCCATAAAACCAATAGGCAAACTAGTTAGGATTCTGCCACTTTCCTTGTATATATCTTGTATCGGTAACATCCATCTAGATATCATGTTCATAGGATTTATGAACTTCTTCAAAATCTGTGTTTTAGACGTGCTGTTTGTTTGCCTATATACATGCGGAGGTAAATATGAGCCTTCTAACTGTTCGTCGTTATTTGCTTGTCCTACATGTTATTTGTTTTTTGCCATGATTTTTACCTTTTAAATACCATAGGATTGTCTAGAACTGCCCAGATTTAGGGGTGCTAAGTTCCTCCAGGACCATAAGGAAGGGACGGGTAACAACACGCTTAGGGGTCCTTAATCAAACTCGCTTATATAATCATTAAGGGTGGGGTAATGGGTAATAAAAGGATATGATTACATGCACGCTAATGTCACGTGTAGCCCCTCTAGTTGAGGAGGATTACCGGGCATTGCACAGATTGATCTTGTAGGCTAATCAAATTATGATTCCCCTTTCCCAATTCCCATATGTGTTTAAATTCTCTAAACTTCCTTTTCTTTACATATACATGTACAAGCTGTCCGAACCTCTCTTTCTTTTATTATCTGAATTTCCTTGATCATATGTGTGTTTAGACTGTGAAAACTAACTTTATTTGCAAATATGTGTTAAAGTTGTTTACTTGTTAAAATGACTAATTCACATAATTTAAGTTCGGTCGGGACCCGCCGTTGTGGACCGCGAGGGGTGCCTAACACCTTCTCCTCAAGGTTATTTCGAGCCCTTACCCTAATCTCTGGTAATGCAAACTGGTTACACGAGTTAATTACTCTAGGTGCCCCAATGCACCATAATCCATTAGGTGGCGACTCTTGAAATACCCAATTCCCAAAAGGAAATGAGTTGTTCCCCCATGAATGTCGGAACCCGGACTCCGCGAGGAAAAAGGGGGCGCGACAGCATGGTCACAGGCATAACAACATAATCCGCCCGGGATGATCAAAGGCACCCAGTCCGAGTCATATCACACAGAAGCAGGTATACAAAAACACATGTATGTGATCCATAAAAATGAGAAACAATATAGCTTAAAGCATAACAGTCAACTCTAGGCATATCATGGCCTAAGCTCTACCCCGGGCATGGATAAATACCTTGGTGTATTCACATGGGTTCAAAGCCCACACATATGCGTACCTATAGCACATAGCTATCATAAATAATTCAGGCAACTAGTGCCTCAACCAAGTTTAGATAGGATACATACCTCAAACAAGCCAAGATAAATACCGACCAAGCCAAACGACACTCTAGAAATGCCATCCCTCATGTACAAACCTCCGAACGACTCGAAACTAGCCAAAAGCAACTTAAGAATGTCAAATAATGCCAAAGGAAACAAACCCAATCGGTAAAGGTTGAATCTTTAATCAAAAGCCCAAGTCAACCAAAAGCAAAGCCCAGGCCCACGCTGTAAAACCCGACAAAACTCACAAAATACAACAGCCCATTAAATAACGAGTCCAACCATAATAGTTTCACTCGAATCTAACTGCGAATCGATGTTCAAAACTCAAAAATTCACCTTATGAAACTATTGACAACAACCCCCAATTTTTCTATTGAAATTATCAATCAAATGCCAAAAACGAAGATGGAATAACTGAATAAAATCAATACGAAGTAGAAAACAATTTCCCCATTTCGTATGGTTTAATTCACCTCAGAAATCGCCTCAATCTGAGCACCATAGCTCAAATTATGATAAAATGGCCAAAACCTCCGAAAATAGAGTATTTATAATCACTAGACAAATTATTGAATCGCGATTGCGGAAATACCGTCGTGATTGGGAAGAAGAAAAATGCTCTACCCCTGAAATACTCAAAGCGTTCGCGAGCTTCCTCATGAGATTGCGGTGCCCACAGATGCACACTCTGCGCGAACCCAGACTGACCTATATGAACGCGGAAGAGGAATAACCAGCGCCCAGCTCTCAGCTCAGCACTATGCGAACGCATAATGTAACCAACACAAAGGTAACGCAATCTTCCAATCGTGACAGCGATGAAGAAAGTGCCCAACTCCAGATTTTCATCTATGCGATCACACCTCCATCTTCGCGATTGGGAAGAACAATTGGTGTACCAGACACCAACGGAAACCAACAATGAAAATAGGAAGAAAAATTGTCCGAAATCAATCTGAAACATGCCTGAGCCCCTCATAACATAACTCGCACCTACTCGAGGCCTCAAATCCTAGACATCAAACCCACGAATCGTACCTCAAATCGAACATAATGAACTTTCAACTTCCAAAACAAGTGTCGAACCATATCAAATCAACTCGGAATGAACTCAAATTTTGCACACAAGTCCCAAATGACATAACGAAGATATTCCAGTTCCCGCAACCACAATCCGAACCAGATATCATCAAAGTCAACTCCCGATCAAACTTATGAACATTTCTAACCTTTAATCTTCCATCATTCGTCAAATACTATCGAAACCTTCTAGAAACATCCGTATACAATTTCGGGCATACGCCCAAGTCTAAAGTCGCCATCCGGATCTATCAGAACCAACAAAACTTTGATTCGAGGTAAAATACGCAAAAGTCAAAGTTGGTAAACTCTTCCAACTTAAAGCTTGAAACATGAAATTCATCTTTCCAAAGTAATTCCAAATCACCCGAAAATCAAAAATCAGGATACACACAAGTCATAATACATCACACAGAGTTATTCATGCCCTCAAACCGCCGAGCGAAGTGCAAATGCTAAAGACGACCGGTCGGGTCATTACATTCTCCCATACTTAAACATACGTTCATCCTCGAACGTGCCCAGAGTTTGATCAAGCTATATTGAGTCATAACTCGCATACTCGTAGCAATAATTCTGCTCACAGTAGGTGTTAAGAACAAACCTGATGCTGGTAGTAAGCCTCATATAAAATAAAGACCCGCTCAAAACCTTCTTACATTGCCAATGATGAAAGAAATACCTAGAAACTCATAACCATTCATCAGATCAACAAGTCATGGAGCTCTCTCTCGTCCGACGAGAACCAAAGCCAAATTCTAAGACATCTTCTAATGTTATTCCACCATACATACTGTAATCAAATCCTGCAATACCCATAAAGGTTCTAATGACTTTATGTCATCAAACGCAAACATTCTATTGACCTGCCACACCAACACAACCTAAAGTCACAAACCGTGCAATCCGTGCACCAATAAGCAATAATTTAAATGTACTCAAACTTTAAAATGACTAAAATGAGAGAACCACCCCGCAAGGTCAATATATACCACCACAAGCACAATGCTACGAACCCATCACAAAAGGGAGAACCAAAACATATCGAAATTGTTACAAAGGATCATATCCCAACATAACCCCACCGTTGTGCGTGACCCAATCCGTGCATCGATCCATAAGAACTATCTAGAGCCACAATGCTCAAAATAAACAACCATACGTAAATCAACTAACAAACACACTAAATGCATGACCATATCCATTGAGAAGCAAATACGATAATATACCACAACCATGTAAGGCCATAACCAAAGCACAATCAACCATTTCACAACCCAATCACCATCTCGCTCGAATTCCGCAACAAGGCCAAAATAGAATCGCACTATGTGTGCAATTAACCAATGAATCACAACCCCTTCATAGCATAGAAGAGTAACACGTACAACGTATCAGATGCGAATAAGATAAATTCTAACAGAATGACACATCCCTCAACAATTGCAGTATGGAGTAAACCAACGCGACCCGGTGTAGAATACATATCCTCATTAGGCCTACCAATGACCCTCCGAATCAACCCTGGTCATCCACAAATAGATGAATAACCCTCAGAAAGTCCACAATGACCTAACTGTAACACATAGTACCAGCTGTCTAACATTGGTCACATTTTCTCAATCCATAACCATGAAGCAATCTGCTTCTAAGAACTCCTAATCTCCAAATCCATAGAACACACGAATTACCATAGCTGATACCAACTCCACCACTCGAATGTATAAAACATCTCTCATACACGATCATCCCACGAGGAATACTGCCATAATTCTTCATCTTCACTGCCACATAGCAAACCAACTAGGCGACTATCGCAATACCAATGAACCGTGTGTAAGTCAAAACACAATGCTCTTTCTAAAATGTGTTCCTTTCTCAAACAATACCAAGTAGTAATAGCATCCATCTTATCATCTAAACTCGTCCATGCTGTCTAAGAATTCATGTCCATCCCTTCAAAACTGAACCACCACGTTGTACATGCAAATCTTAATCCCACAGGACGCACCGCATCTATCATGCCATCATATGAAAAGCACGAGAATCTCATAAGCAACTATGAGTCAAAGGCATAATACATACCCAATAAGTCAAAACATTGCACTCGATCCCATCTAGGAGAAAATCATAACACACAATATACCCGTCATACCTGTAGATAATATCCATCTCAAGTTGTAGCAGAAATCATCGAGAACACTTTAAAGCCCATTTGCACATAACCAAGCCATCAAGACTGGATCTCTCTAACTCAATCAAGCCATGTAGGTTGCCAATCCTAAGAGTTTTGACATAAAACAGCTGTAGAGACTCACCACATCATAAATACTGAAAGAACCAATTGTTTCCATTACTCTGCTGATTCAACCTACTACCAAGTTGTCCTATTTCTCTGAGTTCCTTCTGATTTACCCTCAAGTTGACATTTCTCCTTGACAAAACACCACGATCCTTACCCAAAGCTCACCAGAAGAGAAGCATAAACCACATTGCTCCAAGGCCCATAAGCCATTGTATACCCTCTTAGCACCCAAAAAGTACCAAAACCAAGACAACCACTCTGAAGAGGCCTTATATGAATTAAAGTTGTTCCTTTTACCTTCCTAATACTGAAAGATCAAATCCATAGTGATACAAAAATATCACAAGTCCCGGCACCATCTATGAAAATATCAGATCTTAGCCATATATGAATCAGGAAAAAAAATTCTCAATTGCCACATATAAATCTTGAACCCATTAGAACCTTCTCGATAGTCATCCACTCTACTCAAATCTGAATTGCATTACCCTAACGGGCCAAACAACCTGTGCCCCAGTAGCCACACCTCTAAGTAACCGAGTGAATCCTGTTTCTTAGTACATTGCATCCATAACGACTAGCAAACCTAGACCATTCCAAGACTCCCATATATCCGTATGGTGCAATACATCATGCATCCATAAATTCCGTACTCAAATCATCCTCAATACTAACCTCCATGAGTCATAACCGATCCACAAGTATGACTCAGGCCGAAACCAATACAACATATAACCATGCAATCAAATAGCCGATGGTAAACTCCCCCATTTGGCTCAAAGACATAGAATAAATCATCCTATAATTCACAATATTCATACTCTATTACTGCCATAATCCAACAATAATCAACTTAATTCTTCAGAAGCTCATGCAACACAAACCATAAAATAGCTCAAATCACTTGCTAAGCTCGAATTCATCCTTGTGACTGTCAGGTCAACTTTCACCACCGACCGAAACTTAAATCGCAAAATATATAACCCAGTGATAGAAAGAATTTCTCCAATAATCATCATAAGGATCAAACATCCGTTACCTCGCGGAAACCCACCCGATAAGCCTCAAACTGACATCTCTTTATACCCTTTCACAGCCATAATTACTACGCAATCACTTAATCTTCTCGAGTATGAACTTGTTAACAAGTCATGAGAATTTACTTCATTCCACAAATGAAAAACATGAAAGAATTCATCAATACACTCATAACTTAAGACTTTATAACACACCAGAGAAATCAAGCACCCAATAGTTCTGTTTGCATTCCAAGCAACCTTTCTCATCAGACTAAAGCCATCTGAACGCACTCTTTAGTCGCATCATACTCATCATATAATAATCCAACCACTCACTAAGCCAAAAATCTCCCTAATAGGGATACTGCCAGATATATATGCCCCAAAGCACATGCTCACACAACTAAAAATACCGAGCCCAAGCCGCTACCTAATCTTGGCCTCAAGTCCTTCAGACTGGCCCAACACCAAAACCCAGAAAACACATCTCGTAACTCATTATTGAAATCCCAAGCCATCGATGCACAACTAATATTGAGCGCTCACATACGCATACAGGTGAGTGGAAGGAATTCAAGGAGATATGCTTCAAGCTGAATCGATGCCACACGATAAGGAACGAAAGATGGGGATTTTATCCTTAATGCCCTTGTAACGGCGGGTCGTTTTAAGAATTAATGCCCTAATCCCCTATTAAATTTTTTCCCAATGTTTATTTCTGCTATTTTGAGTTGCCGGTAGGTTTCATTTTTAGTTTTGGAGTGTTTAGGGACACTTAGTCCCTAAATGAGAGTTTAAACTTTAAAATTTGGACCGTAGTCGGAGCAGCGTGAAGACGACCTCGGAATGGAATTTCTTTGGTTCCTCGATTTCGGGCTTAGGGGTGTGTTCGGATTGTATTTTGGGGGTCCGTAGCTTAATTAGGCTTGAAATGCCGAAAGTTGAATTTTTGAAGTTTCCGGTTGGGTAGTGAGATTTTGATATAGGGGTTGGAATGGAGTTCCGAAAGTCGCACTAGGTCCGTTGTTTCATTTGGGATGTGTGTGCAAAATTTCAGGTCATTCGGACGAGGTTTGATAGACTTTTTGATCAAAAGCGGAATTCGAAAGTCTTTAGAGTTTCTAGGCTTGAATCCATGGTTAATTCGATGTTTCGATGTTGTTTTAGGTGTTTTTTGGAATGGTAAAAGTTTGGAAGGTGGTATATGACTTGCTCACGCCTTTGGTTGAGGTCCCGGGGGCCTCGGGGCGATTTCGGGTGGTTAACGGGTGATTTTGAGTTGAGTTTGGCAGCTGAAGGAGTTCTGTTGTTGTCATAACTACACCTGCGGCTAGGGGACCGCAGGTGCAGGCACGCAAGAGCAGATAGGAAGCCGCAGATGCGGCCAAGAGAGGGGCCGGCTAGGATCGCAGAAGCGAGGTCTTGGTCGCACCTGCAATTGCGCAGATGCGGGATTTCTTGCGGAGGTGTAGCCCTGGTGTTTTAAGTGAAGTTCGCAGGTGCGAACCTCGGACCGCAGGTGCGCCTCCGCAGGTGCGACTATTTAACCACAGGTGCAATTTTGCTAGGGCGGAAACTATAAATTCCACCCTTCGCGATTTTTGGCCATTTCTCTCAATTTTTCATTCGGGGTGAAGCTTTGGATGGCATTTTAACGGGAGATTTTCAGAGGGATTCATTGAGGTAAGGTCTTCGGTCCTTAAGCTCGTTATTATGGTGATTTTATCATTGTAAGCATTAAATTTGAAGGAAAATCGGTACATTGGGGGTTAGGGCTTTGTTAATTGGAGTGATTTGAGTGGTGATTTGAGGGACCAGTTGAGGTCCGATTTTGGTACTTTTGTTATCAGTGAACTCATGAGAGTGTGAGGATTCCGAATTTGTAAATTTTACCCGATTCCGAGACGTGGTCCTGGGGGGCATTTATGTCATTTTTCCTAATTTCACGTATTAGCTTAGAATTGGTTAGTTAAATTAATTACTTGAAGTGTTATTTACATTATGCAGTTACTTTGAATAGATTTTGGCCATTTGGAGTCGGATACTCGTGGCAAGAATGTGGTATAGATTTGATTGAGCTAGTTCGAGGTAAGTGGCTTGTCTAACCTCGTGTGGGGGAACTCCCCTTAGGATTGGGTACTGTGATATTTGAAATGCCTTGTACGTGAGGTGATGAGCGCGTACTAGTGCTGATTTTTGAAAATCCTGTTTTTCATTTAAGTATCTATAATTTCGTAATTTTCTTCACTGTTTACACTACTTGAACTTTGAGATTACTGTTAGCTTAGGAAAGCATGCCTAAATGACTAACTTGCCTACTTACTCAAACTGCCTTATCTGAACTTTGTGCAGCATGCTAGGATAGAATTACCTGTCTATTTTGATATTAAATTGAATTTAGTTGATTATTCTTGTGTTGTTGCTGCGTGTTTACATTGGGACTACGGGCGGTTCCCGGTAGATCCCCCTTGTCTGTTTATATGGGACTACGGATGTGGTATTTCGGTAAATCCCCCTGCACAGTGATATGGACTACAGGTAGCAGCCGGGAGTTCCACTGATAATTTACTTTTGCGCTACAGGACGGGATCCTGGTAGACCCCCGGTTGTTATCTCTATGTTGAGTTGTATAACTTCTGTGATTATTTGTCTTTGTTGTGGTTGTACGGGTAGCAGCCGGGAGTTCCACTAATAATTTACTTTTGCGCTACAGGACGGGATCCTGGTAGATCCCCGGTTGTTATCTCTATGTTGAGTTGTATAACTTCTGTGATTATTTGTCTTTGTTGTGGTTGTTGTTTCTCTCATTATCTGTATTTCTTTACTACTTCTTATCTTACTTATGTATTATTGTATATGACCAGTAGGGCCCTGACCTTCCTCGTCACTACTCGACCTAGGTTAGGCTTGGCACTTACTAGGTACCTCTATGGTCTACTCAGGCCCATTCCTGCACATGTTTGTTCGTGTGCAGATCCAGGTACTTCCACCCAGTCTTATCACCTTAAAGTGAGGCACTTCTGTAGAGACTTCGAGGTATATTTGTTGCGTCCGCAGATCTAAGAGTCCCTTTCTATTCTCTATACTAGTATAGCCCTTCGGTATCTTCCTTGTTGATAGACATTTCTGGAGTTAGTATGTACTCTTAGCTTGTGATTCATGGGGTCCGGATTTTGGGGGTGTTAGGTTGAGATTCTTATACTGTTATATGCCTGGCGACATCTTACCTAGTCGTAGGGACTAGGTGCCGTCACGACTGTTCACGGAGAGCGAACTTGGGTTGTGACAAGTTGGTATCAGAGCTATAGGTTCATAGGAGTCATGAATCAATAGCCGGTTTATTAGAGTCTCGCTGATCGATACAGAGACGTATGTACTTATCTACGAGAGGCTATGTAGCCGTTAGGAAAATTCCACTTCATTTGATTTCCCTATCGTGCGAGATTTTTGACATCACAATCCTAAACCTCTGTTTTCCATTCTCTCACAGATGGTGAGGACACATGCTGCCGGAGGTGACCAAACACCCGCGCCCCATGTGAGCGCCTTTAGAGGTCGGGGACGGGGTAGGGGCCGAGGACGTGCACGCGGTGCAGCCAGAGCACCCGCGCGAGCTATTGCCGATGAGCCACAAGTAGTTCCAGCTGGAACCCAGGCGCCTGATACTTCCACAGCTACTACTACTCCAGCACTCAAGGAGAGAGAGGAGGGAGGGACCCAGACATCCGCCGTCCCAACTTAGGAACATCGATTTCACATTGGTCAGGTTTCAGGTGTCATGGCGACACAGCCTGTTGTCTCAGTTCAGCGGGTGGTGAGGATCCCTCACCGAGTAGAGGATAGGTGGGTCCAGGAGAGTGAGGACTGACAAAGTCAGGAGACTGAGGATCTCTCATTTGCTACCTATGCTATTCTGAATCCTCATTCTTAGCTGGCTGAAAGCCAAGGCTATTTAGGTTATGTCCTTGACCTCCCTAGTGTGAACACTGCTCGAGGTTTATGTGAGACCCTTAGGAACTCTGTCACACTAGGATTTGGTCTCTAGTCTTCCTTAAACTGTTTCTGATCGGTTTCTCTAGTGTGAGCACTGCCCTGGGTTCTTGAAGCCCTTGGGAACTCTAACACACTAGATTTTTGGATTCTGTATGCTTATCCTTGAACATGTGTAAAGCACTCACCACATGTCTTGTTGTATCTATGAATATGGGCTTCTGGAGCTATTGTGATTTGAAGGCCTGGCCTGTCCAGCTGTATTTGGGCCTGTTGTAGGCTCCGTATGGTTATACTTATTATGTAGTTCACTACATTCATTTCTGGGTCTGTTATAATTATTGTTATAATATTTTGGGGTGTTAGTAAAATTGGGAAAGGGATTTCCGTATGCTTGAAACAAATTGGGTAGAAATCTTGCCTATAGGTTCAACAATATGTTATTGCATGTTCAATTATTATGTGCTAGAAAGCATGCCTATAGGTATCCTATTATGTTCAGCCATTATATGTTAGCAACCCTTCCTGTAGGTTCAGTACTTTGTTTTATTGTGTTAGAAGCCATGCCTATAGGAAATTGTATATTCAATGTGTGTGCAAAACCTCATTCGCATGCCGTTCTATAAAAATCATGTCTATAGGATCTAAAATTGGAATAAATTGTAGGTAGAATGCCTATAGGTTTGAATTTACAAAATTATCATTTCTGCTCATTTGTTCACGAGTTTCCAAACACTGCGCTTTTACTCTCACTAGAAAACATGCCTATAGGATTCAACAAATAATTCTGGACTTGTGACCTGCCACTGTCTACTATTGCATAAATCCACTACATATCATGCCTGTAGGTTTAAGCTCGTACAATGTATAATTAGTCGGCAATTGCGTAGTCTTTTAGAAATCGTATTATGAAATTGGATTCTGTACATGAAAATCCCTGCCCATTAAAATCCAGAATCACATAGAGACCATGTCTATAGGATTACATATCTTTAATTAGCCTAAAATCAGCAATTGTCCTTGTTAATCTGACTTGAATGCATTTGTTGTCTAATTGCCGAGGCGAACTTGAGCCCTTAGCTGCTTATAAATGAAAGTCCTAATTGTTTTTGTCTGTCGCTTAGTATTTTTACCTTTTGAGCAACCTAAAATATGGTCTAGAACTACCTAAATAGAGGTCCAAAGCCTCCTGGACCATAGGCACGGGACGGGTAGTGAACGCATAGGATACAGTTTAGAATCAACTAGTGCGATTTAGGTAACAACTTAAAGATAGAAATCGTGTAGCAGGAGATGATCTCTATGCCCGCTGAATAATATGAATAACACCCCATCTTGAGGGAGTTACGAAGTATTATTTATGTTGCACGGGGTGATCCTTTAGGCTAAAAAATTTAGGACACCCAACCTTGTCTTTCGGTCAATTATTTGTGTTTAGTAATGAACATCCCAAATTCCCTGTTTTTCTTATCTTTGATCACATAGACTAATTCATATTATTGTGTTCGGCCGGGACCCACAGTTATGGACCTCGAAAAGTACCTAACACCTTCTCTTGAAGGTAATTTCTAGCCCTTACCCGATATTTGGTGACGCAAACTGGTTAAACAGAGTTATCAGCAAATAGGTGCCCTTACGCACCTTAATCCGTTAGGTGGCGACTCTCTCTTTTAAAACCCTTCCTTAAAAGAGTTGTCGCATGTCGAAACCTGATTTCACGAGAAAAGGGGCGTGACAATCGTACTCAAAACATTAATACACACAGACCATGAAGGCCTTTGACATGCTGTACATACTGAACCTGTGTCTACTAAGCCTTTAAGAATATATGACATCAAAATATGGTCAGGATAGGACACCGACCTACCCATAAGAATATGTATATACATAGGACTATCTGATAACCTCTAGACTTGGCTCTACTCCGAATCGAATGGAGCTTTGCCAATCCTCACCTGGATATCAAATCCGTCCATGATAAGAGCCCATCAAACTGGTTACATTAACCTGCAGGCATGAATGCAGTGCCCTGACGATGGGACATTAGTTCAAAGAAATGTTCTACGTATGTAAGGTAGATAACATATGAATAACATTATTGAAACTGATCTGGCATGTTTAAATGATATACTGAAAGAAATCTGGACGGTCAATTAGATCCGGGAATCATTCTTACCATATTCTGACTCGTAACATATCTAATAATTTATTTACCCAACCTACCTTGCAAATGATGTAGACTGTAAAGGGAAGGCTCTCTTGGCCGAGAACACCTAATGTAGTATATACATCTAATTCGTGTCACGATATACCTGAACTTGTTCTCATATGCTATCTGTACTGGAAACTGTCATATTATTGAACTTCATCTATTTCATTCTTCTAGCTATCATACCTCATAACTTAATGCTTACCTCTGACAGATCAAACATCTCAAGGGTACTAAAACATAAAAGTGGCACTTATGCTTTTCATAAGATATCTTCCGTAAGTCTCACCCAAAAACAATGAATAACTAGTGGCTCATACGCGTAACGTATTAGACCGTCCGTATGACTTATAATACCGAGGTTTAGCTATGCGTGCAATTGAGACCGTCCATAGTGCATCACTGTACACCTACGCGTTCATAGACCATTCGTAGGGATCATGTCTTATACATATTCATTTCATATCACTCGTGCAGACATCATTCACTCATCAATAGATAAACTCGTATTCATTAACATACAAGCTCGTAAGTAATTCGTTACAATAATCAATCTTTATATCTTAGCCACTTTCTATGTCATACTTTGTATTCTGTATTATTTAGCCATAAAGAATGTTGTAACTATTTTCAAACTGCATTCTATCCTTATTTTACATTACGGCTCATTTATTTGGATTACATGTTTCTTTCTACTTATAGCTATTTATTATTCTTAGCTTGGAGGCTAAGAATATATATAACTCGATAGCAACGCAACTACCTTCATGGGTCTTTATCAGTTTTGTGAACACAAACGTGTAACTATTGGAAATCATGGAATTTTTTAGGTCAAATCATTCTTATCTTTTTGGAAACTATACATTATGCTACCTTGTTGAACAATTCGTATATAACCATCCCTCATTATATGGACACTATATTGCTTCTGATTCGTCAAACCATTCGTACTTAATGTTTAATTAACATCTACACGTCTTTTTACATATAGAAGTCATTGACCTTTCGGAAGGCTCTATTGACTCCTTGAGAATACATGAAACTGCGATCAACACAATCCATTTCAACATTTGTATGACTAAATTCTTGAACGAACCTTAATTGCCGGTATGGTACGCATACAAAGCCTCGTCCCCTTGAATTTCTTATAAGGGCAACATAATTTACGGAATCAAGCCAAAGAAAAGAAAGGAAGACCTTACATAACTCAAAATATCCCATTCAATCCCCAAGGTAACTTAACCTGCAGCTCCTGTATCTACAAGCAATGAACACTACTTTCGTCACAATACAAATGTCATAACTTTTTTCATTTGAACAACACACTTTATTCTACGATAAAATGGACAGTGCCTCCCCTGTTTATATGACATCCCACAAGTAATAACAACCAACAGCAGCCCAATCAATTTCAACAATACTCATAATATGACTTACATAATAGTTTAACAATCCCGACGAGCGACAATCTCGGTTAGTTACTAAACAACTATAGTTTTAAACTCCTTCCTCCTTCCAGAATTTATAAACAACATTAACCGCATATTCAATTATACTTACTAATTTTCAGCCACAATACAACTTTAAAACGACCTCATAACAGTCACACAAGTTCAGCAACTCAAAACTTATTTTTCAGATTACTAAAACACGTTTTCAACTTGCCTTTTCTTTCAAATCAAGCAACACAACCAACAGATTACTAAAACACATTTCAAACTTGTCTCTTATCATATAAACCATCCATGAATTACACTTAAAAATAAGTTCACAGCCACCAAACAGTGATATAACCACAAAGAACATACTACTCTTTCGAAACTCACAAGTTCTAGTCTTTATGATCGAGCTACAACTTGTAGAAGTTTAGATAATAGAGGAGAAGCATAAAATTATCTTGTAGAAAATAGAACACACGAAAACTGGTCCTTTACATCCCCACCCAATCCCCAAACGCAGCTACAAGCAGGAGAAAGGGAAACTAGCAAGCTGTCCAGGTTTTTTGGCACTAGGTAACTTCGTATCACCCAAAATCACCTAGGGTTTGTGTGAGATTTTTGGGGGAGGAGTTCCAGAGGTTTAAACTGATGTTCTTGTCCAGAAATATGTGTTAAATAAATGGGTTATTTAAGCCCTTAAAAATCCCCTTGGCCTCCCCTTTTTGGGGATATTTTTGGTCCCTTCATTTGAGCAAGTAGGTAATGCACCAATTCGTTACCTAGCAGTCTGCGCCGAAAACGCGAATTTCTCTCTATTCCGACATAAAAATCGACAAACGATTTAATGCGATAGAAACTAAACTCGTAGATTTTTAAATTGGTAGATGGATCGTCCCGTAAGTTCCATATATATTGGGGGGAAAAGCAACTCAAGAACATCAAATAGTGTCAAATGAAATAAACCCAATCAATAATGGTCTAATCTTTAATCAAAAGCCCAAAGTCAACCCAAAATATCAAACCCAGGCTTGCACCTCGGAACCCGACAAAACTCATAAAAAAATCTGACAACCCATTCTATTATGAGTTCATGAATACTACTTTCACTCAAATTCTACCCAGAATCGATGTTCAAAACTCAAAAATTCACCTTATGAACCTATTGATAAAAACTCCGAATTTATCTTTTGAAATCATCAATCAAATTTCAAAAATGAACCTGATATCGTCAATGTCAACTCCCGGTCAAATTTATGAACATTTCAAACCTTCAAACTTCCATCATTTTTCAAATAGTTCTGAAATCTTCTAGAAATGCTTGTATGCAATTCCGCGCATACCCCCAAATCCAAAATTGTCATCCGGATCTATTTGAACCAACATAACATTGACCCAAGATCAAATACTCAAAAGTCCAAGATGGGGAACTTCAAACAGGAAATTCATCCTTTCAAACTAATTCCAAATCACCCAGAAAATGAAACTTGCGATACACACAAGTCGTAATACATCATAAGGAGCTAATCATACCCTCAAACCACCGCGCAAAGATCAAATGCTCAAAATAACCGGTCGGGTCATTACATGTTTGCTATAAGTGGCGTGATTTATTGTTGAATACTCCCCACACTCTTACGTTGTTGTTATGGTTCTTATGTACATTCTTGTTGAGCCGTGGGGTATATCTTGATATGAGTTTGGTATTGTTGATTTGGTGACATTGTGGATCATGTGTACGAGTTGTGCGGGTTGATTGTTTTTGTGTGAACGAGATGCGCATGCGTCGACATTAGGGAGGTATTTCATTGTGATGTGCATGCGGCGAGAAAGGGTGGCTAATTATGTGCAGGAGGCGACATAAGGGACGCATTCAATTATTTATGAGCATGCGAGACATAAGGGTGCCTTTGTCGGGGATGTTATGAGATACAAGTATATCGGGTGTTGCTTTGTTGTTGTTACACGTTCTTTGAGATTGTTATATTGTTCTGTTATGCTTTTCGTTGCTAGTTTCTATGATAATTTGCATAGGTTATTTGACTAGTGAGTGTCTTGACTTGAAGCTCGTCACTACTCCACTGATGTTAGTCATGATACTTACTAGGTAGCGACTGTGGTGTACTTATATTACGCTTTTGCACATTCTTTGTGCAGATCCAGGTACTTCTGGTCGAGCTGCTAGAGCTGGATGGAGCCTTCAAGGTATCCCTATTGTCAGCTCGTAGGCCTTTGAGTCACCCTCTTTTACCTCTTTTCTATTTTTTATGTCTTCCAAATAGTGATGTGCATTTGAGACTTATTATGTATTTCTTGTAGAGCCCATCGCTCAGTATTACCAAGTTTTGAAATTTATGACGGCTGTATTTCCATTTTTGGCTATGTTATGGCATTTCTGATCTTTTATTTAACATTTAAGATGTTATAGTCTATTTGATCTCGTCTTATGATAGCCTTACTTAATCTTAGGAACTAGATGTCATCACAACCCTTATATGTGATTTTGAGTCATGAGAAAAACCCACAATCAAAATAGTCAGATTACTCTTGCCCCTATCCATTATATTGTATTATATAGAAACAAAAATGTTATCTTTCTCCTCGATAGTTGATTTGAAGGGTCATTAGGGAAGTCAAACGTAGTATCATTTCAAACAATACAGATGCAACAATGTAATCAATTTATGTACTTAAGAGTTCCTTTTTTGATTTTGCTTAGACTTAGTAGAAAAAATATAGAGATTTTGAGTCATGACAAAATCCCGCAATCCAAATAGTGAGACTACTCTTGCCCCTATCCATTATATTGTATTATATAAAAACAAAATTTTACGAAAAGTTATCTTTCTCCTCGATAGTTGATTTGAAGGGTCATTAGGGAAGTCAAACGTAGTATCATTTCAAGCAATACAGATGCAACAATGTAATCATTTTATGTACTTAAGAGTTCCTTTTTTGATTTTGCTTAGACTTAGTAGAAAAAATATAGAGAACCTCAACCAGCTCAACCGTCGATATAGAAAAATAATCTTTGCTATCTTCATGAATATTATTTAAGCTAGTCCTGTTACAAACTCTTCTAACTTAATCAATTCCCTTTTTCATAATTAATCATTCATCTTATAGCTATTAATGTTGAATTCGTTAATGTTATTGTTGTTGTCGTTATCGATGTTAGTATCAAAATTTTTGTTTGTGCTTTCTACTGGCAATATGCTACCCAAATTTCACAACATTTATGAGAGTAACTCCAACTACCAATTGAAGCGGCACCACTTCGACATTCATATAGGGGAAGTTCTTACAATATGTTTGTCACATTTGAGACACTTGTTCCTTGAACTGAACTTCATTAAGAGTATTATGACTCATCCCTCTTACCTGTGACAAGCTGTAACGACCCGACCCGTCGTTACGGGAGTTACCGCCCCGTTTTCCCCGTTTTATGCTTCTATATGTTTCATTATATGTGTATGGAGAATTGGAAGTAATTCGCATAGAGTTCGGTTAGAAATGGGACAATAAGTCTCTTTATGAGAAGGTTAGTTTGGAAAAGTCAACCGAATGTTGACTTATGAGTTAGAAGGCTCGGAATGGATTTCCGATGATTCGACTAGTTTCGGGGGATGATTTGTGACTTAGGAGCACAATCGGAATTGAATTTGGAGGTCCGGTGTAGAATTAGGCTTGAATTGGCTAAGGTTGGATTTTGGCGAATTCCGGATGGTAGGTGAGATTTTGATCCGAGGGTTGGAATGGAATTTCGAGAGTTGCAGTAGCTCCGTTAGGTGATTTTGGATATGCGTGCAAAGTTTCAGATCATTCGGAGGTGTTTAGGTCGGGTTTTAGATCAAATGCAAGTTTCGGAAGTTTTAGTTTAACTTTGGCTTGAATCCGTGGTAATTCGATGATTTTGGTGTTTATGATAGTATTTTTATGTTATGAGCAAGTTTGAATGAAGTAATAGAACATATCTGTGCATTTGGTTGAGGTCCCGAGGGCCTCGGGGTGATTTCGGATGGCTAACGGGGAGTTTTGAACATGAAAAAGTGCAGCAGAAATTGCAGAGGAATTTTCCTCTATGCGATCGTGTAGGTATGCCTGCGATCGCATAGAAGGTTCAGAGGGGGATGAAGATTTGCTCTATGCGATCGCGTATAGGGGTCTGCGATCGCATAGGTTGAGGAGATTGGGCAGTGCGGTCGCGTGGGAAGTAATGCGATCGCGTAGAAGGGGGAGACAGTGCTATGCGATCGCATGGCCTGTCCTACGATCGCGTAAGAGGAATTGAGGGCCTGGAAATTTTGGCTTATGCGATCGCAGGGGTAGTGATGCGATCGCATAGGGGTCGCTAGAGTAATCTGGCAGAATGTTTAAAACCCTTATATCCGCGACCCCCATTATTTTTCCACCATTTTTACTCCGCCAAGAGAACTTTTTGAGCGATTTGAAGAGGGTTTTCAACGGGTATTGATTTGAGGTAAGTCTCTTGACTAGAAAACACCATTTTATGGANGATAGTGTTTTGATGATTGGAACAAGTTTGAATAAGGTCTTGGGGTGTGTTGGTGCTATTGGTTGAGGTCCCGGGGGCCTCGGAGTGATTTCGGGTGGTTAAACGGAGAATCTTGATGTTGTTGCAGGTCTGGTGCACCTGGCTTCTGGTATTTCCGCATCTGCGGAAAAGGAGCCGCAGAAGCGGTTCCGCAGATGCGGCTAAGAGATCGCATAAGCGGTCCATGAGGGACCGGGGTAATTCCGCAAAAGCGGACGGGGTATCGCTTCAGCGGGTCCGCATAGGCGAAAATGAGGCCGCAGAAGCGGAATGGTGAGATCCGCAGAAGCGGATGGTTGGGCGCAAAAGCGGAGGCCAAGGATATAAGGAAAAACCGCATAAGCGGTCATATGGCCGCAAAAGCGGTCCCACATAAGCGGTTACGGGACCGCAGAAGCAAAAATTGCTGAAGGGTTTTAATGAATCAGTGTTCGCGAATTTCAGAAGATAAGAAAACATTTTTTACTCCGCCAAGAGAGCTTTTTGAGCGATTTGAAGAGGGTTTTCAACGGGTATTGATTTGAGGTAAGTCTCTTGACTAGAAAACACCATTTTATGGAAGAATCAACACTCAAATTCATGAAAGTAGGTAGAAATTGTGAAGAACTAGGGCTTGGTTTTTGAAAATGAATTTTTAGGATTTGAAAGGCCATTTGAGCTCCGTTTTCGGTAAACTTTATATGTACGGACTCGTGGCGAGACGAGGAATCCGTTGGTGTGATTTTCGGAATTTTTCGAGAAGTGGGCCCGGGGCTCGGGTTTTACCAACTTTGTGAATTTTAGTGCTTTTCGAGTATTTTTATTGGGTTATGTTTCTTTAACCCATATTTATGTATTCATTGTGATTTTGACTAGATTCGACGCGCGAGGAGGTCGATACGAAAGGAAAAGGCATTGCGGACCATTCTACGGCCGGATAGAGGTGAGTAGTTGGTGTATATGATGGCCTGAGGGTTTGAAACCCCGGCTTATCACATTGTGACGCTATTGTAGGGCGTGACTCGCACCCCATGGCAGGTGCGGGATTGGTTATGACTGGGGATTGTGACTTGGTCCATCCCGAACAAGAATGTTTCTATATTGGCGACTGATACGCACCCTGTATTGAATATATCTGGGCTTATTGTCGTGTTTGGGGCCTTGTGCCGATCTGTAGCATCCTTAGAGGATGAATGTCATTGTGATAGCATGCTTTGTATAATCATTGATCTCAGTCCTGTGTTTAATCATTATTATGAAATGCTAAGTCACTTTTCCTGAAGTTAAATATCTAAAGTATATCCTTCTTAATAAATTGGAAATTGGGAAATTAATTGAATCTGTTACGTGACTCATATGCATATTGTGGACTGAGTATGGATCGGGCTGCACGCCGCAGCGAATGGTATGATTATATTGCGCTTGGGCTGAAGGAGCCCCTCCGGAGTCTGTACACACCCCCAGTGAGCGTCGTCGACGTTAAATGGATCGGGCTGTACGCCACAGTGTGTTCATGTGCATTGCATTGCATCCTTACATTTTACTTGACTGTTATATTTGAAGTTGTTTTGCTGTTGGTTCGTAGTAAGGTGTCGGACTATTAGTTTTAGCTTTGCTTTGTGGCATTTCGTGGATTTCTTATCTTCAGACATTTTATATGCTTATTACTCACTGAGTCGGTAGTACTCACCCCTACTCCCTTCACCTTGTGTGCAGATTCAGGTGCACCGGAGGCTTAGCTGAGTAGTCTTTGTTTTCCAGAGCTTATCAGAGTTGTTGAGGTAGCTGCTTGACGTTCACAGGACCTGACTACTCTTCCTATTTCAGTTTTATTTATATATATACATTTCCAGACTTGAGTATTTTCGTTCAGATATTGTTATTCAGATTGTTTTAGAGGCTCTAGACTCGTGACCCCAGATCTTTTGAGAGTGTTTTTATCAGACTTCGTATTTCTCAGTATTATTCTTCGATAAATATTGGATTATTATTCTAATACTATTATATTCTCTTTAAATTGTCGGTTTTGAGGTTTACGGTTGATTTGGGAACGACTGTGGTCAGGCTTGCCTAGCAATTGTGTTGGGCGCCACCACGACCGGGTTTGGGGTCGTGACACAAGCAGTACTAGTATATCTCTTACTTAAGTACTGCAACGCCCACTTATCAATAACATGTTATTATCATTTGAACCCAAAACTACTCGTTTCATGGCGTTAGGTAGGGTTGTCGTTATTACTAGACTTAATAAGGAGTTTTAACCCAATAAAACTCGAAGTCATCTTCGTTGACTGCCTTGTAAGAAGTTTAGTAAGTTGATCAGCCGAATTAGTTTTTGACTTCACAAATGTAAGAGAGATAATTCCATCTTTAATTAATTTTCCTACATAATCGTGTCGAAGATTTATGTGTCTTGACATTCCATTATATACATTGCTATATGCTCGAGCTAGTGTGACTTGGCTATCCCAATAAATTTAAATTGAGCTCATACTTTTTGAGATCAACGTAATTTCTAATTGAAAATCCCTCAGCCACTTAGCTTCTTCTCCTGCTTTTGTTAATGCAATGAATTCTACCTCCATGGTTGAATGTGTTATACAAGTTTTTTTTTTTTTGAATTTCCAAGAAATTGTATCTTCTCCCAAGGTAAACACCCAACCAGTTATAGATTTGTGTCTCCTAAACTCGATATCCAACATACGTCAGTATATCATTCAGAAATAGAAGGAAACTTTGATTCTTGAATACACAAATCTTTTGTTTTCTTAAGGAAACCAAGAACTCGCTCAATGGCTTTGTAATGATCAATACTCGATTGCTAGTAAACCTGCTTAATTTTTTAATTTCAAATGCTATGTCTACTCGTGTGGATTGTGTAGCATACATCCGACTTCCAATAGCACTTGCATACCCAAGTTGAGCCACAACTCTTCCTTGATTCTTGACTAGCTTGATGCTTGGATCAAATGGGGTATTAACCTCTTTTATGTTTAAGTGACTAAATTTATTTAGCACTTATTCAATATAATGAGCTTGACTCAATATATATACTCCACTATTATTTTAATCTTGATACCCAATATGGTAAAACTTGTCCAAGATCCTTCATCTCAAATTAGGAAGATAGAAACCTCTTCGTGTCTATAATTCCATTCTTATCATTGCTTACAATAAGGATGTCATCGACATATAAACAAACTAACAAAACATAACTACTACATACTGAGGAGCTCCGGGCGTATATGGTTTTCTGCCCGTACTCTGTCAAATTATAGCAAATCTTAAGATATCGTCCCACAGAGATTGGAACCACCTAGGCTACATATTTGCGTTCTCTAAAGATAATGGTTCTTCTTTCCACTGAAAAGTCATGCCTATTTATAGGAAATTATGCCCTTAAATTTTTCGGGGATATCATCCTTGGATTGGGGATGACATCCCTAGCTCTTGAATTAATTTCTTTCACATGCCTCTTTCCACGGATGACATCCTACGATTGGGGATGACATCCTTGACTTTTTTGATGTCTCTACTTGAGCACTCTTCTTTCTTCTCTTTTTTCTTTTTTCCTGCAACATTTAATATTATTTTGTACAAATATTGAACAAAAGGTCATATCAATTGTCATGAACCAATTTCACCTATATACCGTGATGTCGGTGTTTTTTCCTTGAAAATGTGAGTAACAATTAAAGATAATTTGTGATTTTAAAGATATGTGATATATTCTAAAACTAGTAATTGTACAAGTAATATTCTGCTTAAGTAAGAAGGAAAAGTGAACCAAATTAGTATTGCTGGAGCAATAGGGGGCTCGAGCTCGGTTATTCCAAGGACCTCGAGGTCAGCTAAGAATAATAAATTATGAACAATACAGTAAAGACAATAAAGCTGAATAATAATTGTTGAGCACATTAAACAAGACAGGCAGAACAGAATGTTCTATTGTAGAGAATAATTTTAGATGATCCTTACAAAAATAATTGGGGTCCCCTTTATATAGGAGGAGAAAGCCCCAATATAGTACATTTCTAATTTTAGTAAAGAATTCAATTGGTAAAGGTGTATAACAACCTAGTACGGACTTGTATCATTTCGTACGAATCCTATCCTTTAATTTATGCCCTGGTCCACGTGACCTTGAGAAATTATAGCTCTTTCTTGATTGACTTCGAGACTGCGTTGTCCTCGATGCAGGCCGTGCCAGGCCTTCGATCAGCTTCCTCGAGGTATGCGTCCCTTAGCCGGATCCGACCTCTACTTCGAGTCTCTCTGACTCAGACCCAGAGCCCGATTTAAGACTTCAAAATCATGCTCCTCAATTTTGACCGTAAACAGATAGCCCCTGCATTTCTTAGAATGAAATGATACAAAAAGAATTGAACCTCGATTCTCCCGAACCACTTGTGATGACGTCATGGCAGTGACCTACGAATTTTGAAGTGACCAGAAATGTCATGGCAGTGAGATTCCCTAGAACGTCAAATACATTTCAGCCTTTGTCGGCCACTTGTGGCGCCGGTTCCGTCTTCGCCTTTCTATAAATAGGAGGTTGCTTTGCTTGACAACAACTACAGTTATTCCTCTTAATCCTTTTGCTTCTTTACCTCTTTCTCTAACCACCTATTTCCATGGTTCAAACCGGTGGCCACAAGGTCACATTTCTACGACTTTATCAATTACGCCAAGGCTTCCTTTTCAGAGCTTCGACTGGAGAAAATGGAAGAAAGGCTCCGGATCCCTTACGTATCAGAAGATATGCAAACTTTACACTGCTGCTCATTTCCTTTCATCTTCAACCTAGTGTGGAGCTTCATTCCCTTTGATTTCAATGGAATGAGGTGGTACTATCATCTACTAAATTTTGCATTCCACAGCAGAACATAGTTCCGGGGGTGACCACTCTTGTGCTGTTGCTTGTGCACCTTGCACCCCCTTTTTGCCTCTTCCTTTTTCCTGTTCTTCCATAATGTATTGTGGCCCAAAACTTCATCGGAATGCTCGATCTCGGCCGTTGGAGATATATTTACCTTTATCAAGGGCCTCCTGCCCCATATATACGTTCCCGGAGATCTGGAATGACGCCTGCGAGGAAAGACGATGCTCCCGAGGACGTAGTCTTTAAAGTGGATTAGGTTTTTTGTTTCTTTGCTCCTATTTAAGCATTCTTCTTGGGTGGCGTAGCTGCAATTTGTAAATATTTCTTTGAAGCAAAAAAGGATCCTTTTGTATCCCTTCTGGTACGTCTTGAATTTTGCTCTATCTTTATTCGTAAAAGACTTTGATGAAATGATTTCAATAGCTAGCTCAAATATCGAGCTTAGAACTAACAAACCCTTAGGTTTTTTAATATAGTACCCCTCAAGGTTCTCGCCAATCTTCGAGTTGAGCTTAAATGTGAATCCTGAAAATCATGATCCCCGAGCTCGAGTCGGGTGAGAGCAAGATCTCGAAATGAAGTTAATCCGTAGTCCCTGAGTGAGAATTTACTCGAACTTGAAATAAAGTTAGCCCTTATGTCTTTTAGATAGTCCTCGAGTGAGAATTTGCTCGAACTCGGGTAGCCCTTGGGCTTAATGGTTGAGCGAGTGTTTGTTCGAACTCGAAATAAAGTTAGCCCTTAGGATGGATAGATAATCCCCGAGTGAGAATTTGCTCGAACTCGGGTAGCCTATGGGCTTAATAGTCGACTGAGTATTTTCTCGAACTCGACTTGTAAACTGCCCTTTATGATTTTTGACAAATTAACTCCCGATGCCTTGGTCCTGATGCCAGTATCATGACATAAGCGGTTGAAGTGGCTGAAAAGTTGCTTTTTGTACGATTCCCAAAATAATTAATTAGAGACGACTGACGGTCGGCCTTTTGGCTTCCTCGGCACGCTTAAATGACTTTTATATATAAATATATCCCACAACCTCACAGACATTATTCCCAAATTGTTTTCAAAGTCTCATTTTGCCTTTTTTCAATTTCCTTGAACTCTCCTTTCTCTTCACTAACAATATTCTTCACCTTCTTGGATCTACCACATAGTGATGGCTAAAACATCTAAATCGCTCCTCAAAAGGAAAAAGCTCCTTCATCTTCTCGATCGACCAAGAGTAAACCGGTAGTGCCGCCCCGTATCGAGGAATGCATCCCCCTACTGTGTTAGATTGCATCCGATTTCAAAATCCAAAGTCCTTTTTCGACACCAGGCCAATGCGAGCCCATGTCTCGATATTTTTGTTTGGTGACCAAAGCCGAGCTCAAACAAGTAAAGGAGGATTGCAAATGGGACAATAAGGAAATAGTGATTCCTTTATATGAGGAGGATATCACCACATATAAAGCGGGGTACCTAAGCGTATAAAATTACCCGTTTTCATTGGGCCCTGCAATTCCGGCTTAGGGTCCCACAGACCCAGTTAGCCTCGACTTTGTCCAACAATATCGAGTGACGCTCGGCTAGATCTACCCCTCCTTATGGAGAATCATTTACTTAATCAGGTTCTTTGCGAACCAAATCGAGGGGATGTCTTTTACCCTCGATCATCTGATCAGATTGTACAGTCCTCGACTTTATCATGGGGGGCTTGATAAAATTGCAATGCCGAAGAGTGGAACATGAAACATGTGTATGCAACAAGTTTATACACTGCTTCCTTTTTTTATATCCTGCTTCCTTCATCGATCTAATTTTTTTACGATGGTGTAGCAGCCGCTTGGTTTCCTGGTGGGGTGCCAGACCTCGAGGGCTAGCTCCGAAATTTGGCCTCCACCTCCTCTTACTTAGAGCACAGTTGACGACTGTCTATTGGTAACTCGAAAAAGAAACAATGTCGATGTTCGAAACCTATCAAACCAGTTGCGGTTGATGTGGCTCATTCCAGAGCCGAAGAAATCTCCGAAGGGAGTTCAAACAAAGTCCCCGAACCGTCATCCAGAAAGAAGACGCCTCGCTCGGGAGATCATTATGAGGGCGAGGCTGAACGAACTGACCTCGCGCCTCTTCAAATAAAAGAGAATGCCCCGAGCGGACCTCTCGGGGTGATCAACATGGGTGATTCTCCTCCTGGCCCCGAGTTTTCCGAGGGACAAATCCAGGAGGCTCTGAATATGAGGTCTTATGAGGTAGAAGCAAGTCATGAAGGGGACGACATCTTTCAAGAATGCCTCATAGGGCTTGAAGATGACCCCAACCCCAACGCTTTCATTTTTGATGAGGCTCGTAGACTCTTTAAACAAGTGAGTTTTCTGTTTTTATACTTGGCCTTTATTTCAGTTGTTCTGAATCTATCTTTCCTCTTTTCTCATGAAGGCTGTGGTGCTCCATAAAAGGGCATTTTTCCAGTCTTGAGCCGATCTTGCTCGATGCAAGGTCAAACTTAAGAAGACTTTGGAGGAGAGCGACGCCGTCAAAGCCCTCTATGCTAAGAAAGAGGTTGAGATCTATGATCTTCGAGTCGAGTTGACGCAGGCATGGCAAGGTTGAGCCGAATATGTGGAGTAAGGTAATATAGCTCCTGAGGGTCTGTTACGTACTTGTTTTTGTTTTTGCGGCTGACACTTTAAATTTCGCCATTCCACCAGAAGGCTGATTTGGAGGCGCAGCTTTGGGAGGAGCTTAAGATGAAAGAAGCCGAGGCCCTGAGGTGGAGGCAGGGTATGGACGATCTCGCATCTGAGAAGGAAACGTTAAAAGAGCAGTTATCTTCGCTCAAACGCCAGCTTCGATGTGCGAAGGAGGAGAGCCTAGCTCGGGGCCTCAAAATCGAGGATCTTAAAGCCAAATCTGTTCCTAAGCTGGCCAAGGCCAGATCCGATGCTCTGGAAATTATGAACTCATATTGAGCCGATGCCGAAGCAGCTAATTCTTGGGCAAAGGAGAACTTTTCTATGGCGGAGGCTATGTTAGCAAGTGCCCTTGACCATGCTAGGCGTTAATCCCGGAGGATGACCCTCGAGGAGATACATGCTCGCGGCTTCAATCTTTCAGCCGATATTGAAGCGTAGAAGATTTTGGAAGAAGACGCGGATGCTCTGATTTCTGATGAAGATGATTCAGCTAGTGTCTCTGAGAGTGAAGGAGACGGGGATGAAGCCCCCGAGGGCGAGCCTCCCGAAGATGTGACTCCTTAAGATGTAGCTAGTAAGGATGTGACCCCAAAGTAGTTTTGGATTACTTTATTTTGTTTCCTTGTAAGGCTCCCTTGTGTAAAGATTTCCTGTAATCATCTTTTGAAGATACGAGCGGAACTTTCGTCTCGTCTTGGGTTAGTACTGGTTTTAGCATTGCCTTTATTCAGCGCTGCCTTTATTTATGGAAAACTTCATTTGAATGATTAGTCCGATGATTGGTTCGGGGTATTATAAACCCATAGATCTTTATTGACAGGTATAACTATTTTCGAGCTGAGTTTAAATCAATTTGATGTGAGCTCGGGATATTTTGGCCCTTAAGCCTTTCGAGGTTGGCCCTTTGGCTCTTATATGTCGGCCCTTAGGCTCTTTAACTTGGCCCTTGGGCTCTTATAAATCGGCCCTTAGGCTCTTTAAGTTGTCCCTTGGGCTCTTAGAATGGCTAGATAATTTTCCCCTCATTTCAGCTTAAAAGACTTTGTGAAATTTTAATTATGCCTTAGCATGTGTTTTTTGCACTCGTAGGTTTTTCGATGGTTTGAAATATCGGGTCCTTATTAGTGATTTGTTTGTGTAAACATAATCGAACACCTCTTGAGGTATTTTCGAGGGCTGAATTTATCGAAGCCCTTCGTATTTTGCTTTTGCCGATGGTAGCCTAATTTAACCGATTTTTACAAAGTGTTTGAAGGCCTTTAATTTATAGTGGAAGTCGGACATCTCCGAGACGCATTATTTGGCCGTACCCTTTATATGACCGTAGTCTTTAGTATGGTCGTAGCCTTGGGGTATGTCACTTGGAATTGTTTCCCGATAACTTTCCGAACTTGTTCGAGAAGTTAGTCCCTGAGAATATTGGCCTTGTCCATTATTTCGAAAGGGTGCCTCTTTGAGGTCTTATAATTTTGGATTTTTTAAGACAGCCCCCGAGTATTCGGGGTGCTTTTATGTTTTGGTTCTTAAGCCATTTCCCATCGGATTGTATGTGTAGAGCTCGTACGAGACACAAAGTATCTTTGATGTAACTATAATGCTTTCTTTAAATAGTTGATACATGCGTACACGTTTTGCCATTGGGGCTCGACTATACTATATGAACACTGTTCGTTTGACCATTTGGCCCATTACAAAGTTCTCCTACCGAGACCCTCTTAGGCGTGAAGTGTCTTTCCCAAAAATGTAACCTCCGAGGGTTATGCCCCCCAGTATTCGAGGTTGATTAAAAAGAAACCTTGGATACTGTTGAGTTTTCATTGGGCAGCACATAGTTGTTGCCTCGTTAAAAACCTTGCCGGTAAAACCCATTTGGGACAAAAATGGAGCCAAAGGAAAAAGAGTGCAACGTATGCTTTAAAACCAAAGGCCTTCGTGTGAAAAGGGTGTCTTCGAGATCATGCGCCTTAGAGAGCTCCCATCATGTCGGGCTTGTGAAATCCTTTACAAATGATTACGAGGGCTCAATGCGGTCCTTTCTTGCTATCCACGATCATAATATCTTCGAAAGCCTCGACCTGGTATGTATGATTCTGATGCCTCGATCCGACCATGAAGTAGGGAAACTTACCCGTGCAAACCTCGAAGGCATGTTTCTCTGGATTAAGCTTCATGCCGCATCGCCACGAAATGTTGGCTATTACCTACAAATGAATTAAATTGGTCATCTGTGCATAGGGACTTAACCAGTCATATCATCAATATAAGCTTTCATTATTGTACCTGTTTATTCTTCGAGCGGAATCCCTGTCATATTTAAATTGGGCAAAGCAATGCAATCTATATTATCAATAAGAAACTAAATGAGATTTTTCTTGGGTGCAGGGGTTAATCCCGTTCCCAGGTGTACCTTTCTCTTGAGCGGTTGGCTTGGTAGCATCGGGCTTCTCGGGAACAACGAAGGTTCGAGGATCTGGGGAATTCCTTTCTTCGCCTTCGGTTACCTATTATTCTGCTTCTGTCGAGGTTCGGGGCTGTAACTACTACTTAGCCACATGCTTACCTTTGGAGTTCGATGTTTCTGAGGTTAAGGTTTCCGGTATTGGTACCACTTCCTTGATTGTGAACATCTCTTTTGCAGCATGGTGTTCTCCGTGGATTGTTTGCACTCCTTCCTTTGTCAGGAACTTCATCACCTGATGGAGAGTCGAAGGCACTGCCCTCATATTGTGTATCCATGGCCTCCGGAGGAGTGCGTTATACCTCATGTCACCTTTGATGACATGGAACCTGGTGTCATGTATGGTCCCGGCTACGTTTATTGGCAAGATAATTTCTCCATTCGTTGTTTCACTTGCCACGTTGAAGCCATTCAACATCCGGGATGCACGTACAATCTTATCTTGCAGGCCGAGTTATTTCACGACACTCGATCTGATTATGTTCGTCGAGCTACCTGGATCAACCAAAACATGTTTAACCTGAATTTTGTTCAAAAGGATGGAGATTACCAGGCCAGCCTTGTGAGGCTGGGACACGTCTTTTGCATCCTTGTCGCAGAATGATGGAGCGTCCTCGGGCACATAACTCCGAGTCTGTTTTCCTTTGTGATGGATACTTTAGTACGTTTGAATATAGGTCTCTGTGGGACATCGGCTCCACTGATGATCGTGTGAATGACATGTTGAGGTTCTTCGAATTCATTCTTCCTATTTGTGTCTCTTTCTCAGAATTGGTTTTTTGCTCGATCACTGAGAAATTCACGAAGGTGGCCCTCATTGAATAGTCGGGCTACCTCCTATCTAAGCTGCCTACAATCCTCGGTCTTATGCCCGTGAGTACCATGATAATTACACATTAAGTTGGGGTTTCTCTCAGAAGGATCTGTCTGTATGGGCTTGGGCCATCTAACATATTTAATTGCTAACAGCTTAGACAATACTTGAAGGGTCGATTGAAGTTGTGTTCTGATAATCTAGGTGCGTCCACTGGTCTCGAGCACCTGTCGGGCCTAATTTTGCCTATAAGTCCCCAGGAGCTTTTGCCTCGATCTACTCTTCGATCATTCCGAGGTGCATTGCGTCTTGAAACGTTCCTTCGATCTTCGACGTACGGTTGATATCTTTCCTTGTTGAATCTTGATCCCCGGTCTGTGTCCCTCAGGGGCTTGGCTGCGAATCTGTTTGGGTGAACTAAGCCCGAGGGGGCTCCCAACTGGTCGTCCTCGACCTTAACTTTTGACTGATACCGATTGTGCATATCCGACTGACCATGTTGTAACTTGATATTCGATCAAGTTATGCTTTAGCTATCAGGATGCTATCGAGTTTCAATCATTCAAACCTTGCATAAAGGTCTGGACTGCCCAGTCATGGGAGACCGGTGGTAATTCCATCCTTTCCATCAGAAACCGGGACACGATCTCCCTTAGCATCTCGTCGTCCCTTTGATTTATTTTGAAGATGTCCTATTTTCTTGTGGCCACCTTTTCGGCCCCGGCATGTGCTTTCATGAAGGCGTTCGCCAACATAGCAAATAAATCAATAGAGCTAGGAGCTATGTTGTGATACCAGATCATAGCTCCTTTTGATAACGTTTCCCCAAACGTTTTTAACAAAACTGACTTGATTTCATCATCATTCAAGTCGTTTCCTTTGATTGCATAAGTGTATGAAGTAATATGTTCATTAGGGTCAGTTGTTCCATTATATTTCGGTAAATTGAGCATGCGAAACTTCTTGGGAATGGGCATTGGAGCCGACTTGGGTGAAGGTTTTTGTATGAACTTTTTTGAATCCAGTCCTTTCAAAATCGGAGGTGCTCCTCGTATCTGGTCGACTCTTGAATTGTATGTCTGCACCTTTTTTGTCATTTTCTTCAATTTTCCTTTATCCGGAATCGATTCTTTTGGTCTGCTCTTCGACCATTTTCATAATAGCAGGATTAGTCCTCGACCTATTTTCATCGAGCCTTTCAGGCGCAGGTTCCCTATGACGGGCGTCAATTTGTTCGGCGGTGTTTGGAGTTCTATTCTGACTCTAAAGTTGTGCAATGGCGACTTGCTGAGCTTGCAGCATCTTGAATATCACTTGGAGGCTGACTCCTCCTTCCATTCCTCGCGTTTCCTGGCCTCCGCCTCGGGCTTCCCTGTGTGCATTTCTCACGGGGTCTGTGCCTGCGTCCGTGTTTAGAGCGTTGGGCGAACTGATATCAACTAGCACCACATTTTGCACTCCCTCAGGGTTTATGGGTGGTACACCAAGCCCTATACCACTGTTTTCTCCAAGTCCCTCACTATCATGAGCAGGCGCGTTTTGTGTGCTAGACATATTTTGGCCTGAAATCAAATAATCTTTGACAAGAAAAAGTGTGAAGAATAACGTGTGTTATCAAAAAACTAGCACTAAAATAATCACTATTATCATTATCCCTGCGGTGGGCGCCAAACAATTTACCTCGAAAAATGTGAGTAATTAAAGATAATTTGTGCTTTTAAAGATATGCGATATATTCTAATACTAGTGATTATACATGTAATATTGAGCTTAAGAAAGAAGGAAAAGTGAACCAAATCACTGTTGTTGGAGCAATAAGGGCCTCGAGCTCGGTTATTCTGAGGACCTCGAGGTCAGGTAAGAACAATAAAGTAAAGACAATAAAGCAAAAGAATAATTGTTTAGCACGCTAAACAAGAAAGGCAGAGCAGCATGTTTTATTGCAGAGAATTATATCAGATGTTCCTTATAAAAATGATTGGGGTCCCCTTTATATAGGAGGAGAAAACCCCAATATTGTACATTCCTAATTGTAGTAAAGAATTCTAATGGTACGGGTGTATAACAACCTTAAAAGAACCTGTACCATTTCGTACAAATCTAATCCTTTAACTTATGCCTTGTTCCACGTGCCCTTGAAAAATTCGCGCTCTTTCTTGATTGACTTCGAGATTACGCTGTCCTCGATGCAGGCCGTGCCAGGCTTTCGATCAGCTTCCTTAAAGTATGCGTCCCTAGCCGGATCTGACCTCTACTTTGAGTCTCTTGGACTCGGACCCATAGCCCAATTTAAGACTTCAAAATCATGCTCCTCGATTTTGACCGTATACATGCGCCCAATGTCACCGCTAGGCAAGCCGACGGTGAACTAACCATGTAATTGTGCTTTTTAATAATTTCAAATTAGTTGAAGTTTATCTATTAAGAAAATAAGAAGTGGAAAAATTTAATAAAGTAAAGCGAAATCTAATGAATGATCAAGTGCAGCGAAATAAATGCTCAAAAACCATAAAGTCTACTAGCATGTTTCCAGGCCCTAGTGTCACAAGTGTATGAGCAACTAGTAGAATATACAAAACACTATACTACTGTCTGAAATAGGGTAGACAAAAAGTAAAAGCAAAAGAGTGATTCCGGGTGCTGCATAATGGACTCAAAAGCAGATCAACACTAAGCCTCGGGGTAACGGGGGTGCGTGACGGAATGGTTGCCAGATGCACCTATCTCAGGTCCTGCACAATTAGTGCAAAAGTGTAGCGTGAGTACATAAATAACATGTACCCAGTAAGTATCTAGTCTAACCTCGAAGAGGTAGTGACGAGGGGTCGACATTGACACTTACTATGGGCCAACAATAAAATACAGGAATGCTAAATAGGCATGCTAAATAATAAACACAATATCAAGCACTGATTAAAAGATTCTTTAACTTATAGTAGTTTAAAAAAGTCTTTAACTGTGAGGCCCCGTAAAAATTTTTGGCTCAAAACCTAGTATCTTGTGGTGTCGACTCCGAATATGTGTTAGGAATGCGTAGAATTCTTCGCGGCGAGCACCCTTGGTATTGATCTAAGCTTGTAAAAATCAAAAGAATTAATTTTTCCAGAAAATGCCATTCTGCGGCCCAGAATGCGGTCGCAGATCTAGTACGCGGACCGCATTCCTACCGCAGAGTGAAACAGAAGAGTTGTCAAAATTATTGTTGAAAATGCGGTCTATTATGCGATCACATAACCAATATGCGGACCGCATAATCGTCGCATAAGTTTCTCAAGGATTTGTGAAGGTCAGTTCTGCGGTGCACAATGCGACCGCATAACAGGATTGCGGACCGCATTCTTGTCGCAGACCCAAACAGACTCCTCAGAGTTTGGGGGCACTTCTGCGGTCCAATCTGCGGACCGCATTTCGGTTCTGCGATCACAGAATGCGACTGCAGATCTTGCTCGGGCTTCTATTTTTCTAAATTTTAAAACCCGACCCTTTTGAAATAAAACACCCATCCCCCTCATTCTTTAACGATCTTCTGCACAAAATAAGAGAGAGGAAGAGAGGGTCTTGAGAGAGACAGTCATCTTCTCCAAAATTTGATTCTTCAAAACTATCCGGGCTGGGAAATTTCAAGCTTATCTTCATCCCCCTTTTTTTGCAGGTAAAATCCCTAACCCTTTTCATTGAATTTCAGGTTTAAACTGGGGGGGGGGGAGTCTCATGCATTGGTTCTTGAAAATAATGGTTGAACTCATACATGCATGCCTTTCTATAACCTAAAATCTAGTAGGAGTTGTTGGGTGGGAGCAAAGACTTGTACAAAGAAGGGGCTGATAAACTAGATAAGTTTGAGAAGCATTTGTGAACCCCAATTCTAAGTTATATGTATTAAATTGTGCACTAGATTGACGTTGCTAGATTATTTGGTGAATTGGAAATAGAAGTTAAAAGGGAATTCGGCTCCAGGTATGTATGGCTAACTTTGATCTTTGTAAAATCATCTTGCTTGATGTTCAATATTTGGTACGTGTTGTCTACGTGGGTTATTTGTGAAGTTAAACTCTTGCTAGTAATATGTGTTTACTTGTGTGAACCATTTATGAATTCATGTAAATATTGTGCCTTAAACGTTGTTGGTTAAGACGTCCGATATGATTGTGCAAGTAAATGGCAATAAACCAAGTTGTGATTGCGAATGTGTTATGTGGTAAGAACTGTGGAATAAATGATGGAAAGGAATCGAGATTTGTGAAATTGAGATAGCTGTGGTAACATCCTTTGTGGCTAGTTGTGGAAAATTATTGTCGTGATTTAAATGGTACAACGAGCTGTTGAAAAAGATGGAAATGGCATTGATAGTCATATAAACCCTGTGTGAGTTGTGTTGTTGTTCCTTGAGATGTGTTGTCGTTGTTATTGGGATTTGTTGTTGTTGTTCCTAAAACTTGTTGTTGTTCTCCTTGTAAATTGTCATTGCTGTGGTATTGTTTGTGAATTGTGATTGCTCGGTGGGATCGGGTTGCGCGCCGCAACATGAAGTAATAAGGTGTGGGTTATGGTGATATGGGTGGCCGAGGTAATAAGGGTGGTCGAGGTAATAAGGGTGGAAAGTGATCGAAATCACTATTGAAATGAAATTATGAACAAATTGTGAAATTATTGATGTGGAAATGTGGAAGGGGAAAACAGGAGAGATCGTAAACTTGTTTGGCTTGATTGTTCCTTCTTTGTGTATTTGATTGTTATTTCTATTACGATTACATACTTGCTTATAAATTGTGAATTTATTGATGTGGAAGTGTGGAAGAGGAAGGAGGAGATATTGTATACTTGTTTGGCTTAGTTGTTCCCTCTTTGTTGATTTGATTGTTGTTTTTACTACTGCTACATACTTGTTTATGGTTCGAGTTTACTTGGAGCAAGGTTTGTTCATACATACCAGTACAATTCAAATGTACTGACGTCCCTTTTGCCGGGGGCGCTACATTCGTGTTATGATTGTAGGTGGATTCGTAGCAGGTACTCCAGTCCACCGATCGTAGCTCTCCTTCGTCCTCCATCAGCTTTTTGGTGAGCCCCTTTCCTCTCGGGGCCCCGCGTGGCTCAGGCAGCTTGTTTCCGGAGTTTTATTTTGATTTTTGTGTAAGGTATAGCCGGAGCCTTGTTACCGGCAAATACTATATTATCCTGTTGTACTTTTAGAGGCTCCATGGACAGTAGATGCGGGTTAAGAACTTGTGTAAATCTATGTTCATGTGTTAGGCAAAGAATTTGTAATTTCATTAACTATTATGTACGTATATATGTTTTGCAAAAAGGTGTTCTAAGTTAATTATATGGCTAATTCTTGGAATATTGAGTAAGGAAAACATGGGGTAATACGTGGGTAAGGAAAGGCACCCAGGTCCGCTTGACTGGGGCTACCCGGTCGGGCGCCGGTCATGTCCCTGAATTTGGGGCGTGACAAACTTGGTATCAGAGCCTAAGGGGTTAAGGAGCTGTCACACCTCCTTTTCTCTACACCTGTGAGGGTGCAAAGGAGTTTTTCCAATTAAAGGACAGTCGGAACGAGTTTTATTATTAATATTCAGAGTCGCCACTTGGGAGATTAATAGTGTCCCAAGTCACCGTTTGAATCCCGATCCGAGGAAATTATGACTCTGTTAACAGTCCGCGAACCAGAACTCCGAGTAAGGAATTCTGTTAACCCGGGAGAAGGTATTAAGCATTCCCGGATTCCGTGGTTCTAGCACGGTCGCTCAACTGCTGTATTTGCTTTTATCTGATTTTAAAACATATTCTAACCTATATGCCTTTTAGTAGTAAACCACTTTTATTGTTATTTTTAATAAGAATTACAACGTCGTGAAAATGCGTCTCGAACCACGTCGCACCAGTGCACCCGTGACTGTCAACATATTTCAACTTCGTTGAGATTTGGATTTGGGTCACATAAATGTGCACCCACATTTAGGAAGGTAATATTTAAAATACGCGCCTAAAGCCACTACGCATTTATTATCTTTGGGGAAGACCGTGAAATTCGCTAAGCGGTCCGCCCGAATTCTAAGGAAAAGCATTCAACTAAATGAACTACGGATATTCACGATTATTTTTTCCCTAAATTTGAGATTATAAATTGATGGAATCATTTGGCAAGAGTGCATCAATTGACCGAACAAATCCATATCAAGAACATCCAAGTTAGTCTCTTTATTAAGAAATTAGGCATCACTTTTACATGGAAATCACCACAATTTCTATGGCATCACATGACCTTACTGTACTATTATTTATATGTGCCTTTGCCCTAAATCAGGAACTCCAAACCTTATCTCATTGGTCATATCAGTAATCTGGGGTCTTTTCTATAACCCACAGTGGAGCCTGCTGAGTAAAAGCAAAAGCATCATGAAAACGCAATTCTACTCTTTTATTGAGTTAACTTAAAGCCACCAATAAACTCAATTAAACCAAAACCACTTTCAACTTTACAAAATCATTCATTTACCAAATGACTTTCATATTTCCCAAACCATAGCTGTAGTAATTTAAAGTCAACAAATATATGAATAGCTAATCTCGCACATAACAGGCACATAAGTGAATAAATTGCAATAACATCATGACATTTAATTAGCAATTATAGCAATTACATTATTTAAAACTGAGATACATACCTCAATGGCAAGTAACAAACTTAGCAGAACTAAAAGGCTAAAAAACGACCACAAACTGGAGTTCGGCTAAAATTAAGCGAAACAGCAACAAACAAACAGCGATTCGATCGAGACCCGCGCCGGCGCCGAAAACCTTGAACCCAACTCAAAACTCGACATGAACTTGGGTGGCTTTACACAGTTAAAACGAAACTCTGTTCGTCGGCAAACATGGTGCGACAACGACTAGTTTTGGGGTGATTTGGTGCTACGGTTCAGCTAGATTTGGGTGGTTCTTTCAGCATTTGGAGCTGCTGTTTCAGGTTGTTTTTTGATGGTGGGATGGCTGCATCTTTTGTGAGGGTTTAATGGAGGTTTTTGTTTTGATGGAACAAGAAGGAGTGTAGCTAGGAAGAAGAAGAAAAAGAAGAAAGTAGCCCCTCCTTCTCTCTGTATTTTGTGTGTTTCTTTCAGTTAATGAGAAAGAGATGATTGAGGGTTTTCTTATGGGGTGAGCAGCTGAAACTTAAGATGAAGAAGATCGTTTATTCTCCTCTCCGTGTGTGTGTTGGAGATGAGGCATCGAGAAGAAGAAGAGAAAAGGAAAGCTGTGCTGGGTTCTTCTCCTTCTTTTGTGTTTGTGGTATAGGTAGTATTATATAGGGTAGGGATTAGGTTAAGGGTATGGGCCTAGGAACTATGGGCTAGGTATTAAAAAAGAGGAGAATCAGGTTTAGCTTTTCAAATATGTAATATTTGGTTAACATGATACCGCCAGCCACCAAACTGGGCAGAAATGTTTCTTTGTTTTTCTATTTCTGTTGAATATTCAAGGCGCCCACCTGTGTTAGAACAAGGAATACGTTTCAGTTCGCAATCAGGTCCCACCTGGGAAACAAGGGAATACATTTCAAGTTTCAAGCAATTCAGGCGCAGAAGCACCACCTGGAGAACAAGGGAATACATTTCAAAATTTCAGCAATCAGGCCGCCCTGGAGAAGCAAGGGAATCAGACCATTTCTATAATTTCCAGCAATCAGGTTGCCCACCTGGAGAACAAGGGAATCACTTTCAAATTTCAAGCAAATCAGGCGCCCACTGGAGACCAAGGGGAATGGCAGTTTTCAAATTTCATGCAATCAAGGCGGCCCACAGACTGGAGAACAAGGGAATACCATTTCAAGATTTAGCAATCAGCGCCCCCCTGGAGAACAAAAGGGAATAGCATTTTAAGTCAAGCAGTCAGCGCCCACCTGGAGAAAAGGGAAGTATAATTCAGGATTTTAGGCTTTTGCCAATTCTAGTTATATTTCGGTAACACGATGTCCCAGTGCATCCAAACAAGACAGAACAATTCTTCTTTTGTTTGTCTATTTTTGTTGGAAATGCAGGAGCCGCATGGAGACAGAGGGCATTTATTTCAAGTTTTAAGGCAATCAGGAGCCACGCCTGGAGAACAGAGGCAATTTATTTCAAGTTTTAGCAATCAGGAGCCCGCTCTGGCGAACAGAGGCATTTATTTCAAGTTTAACGCAATCAGTGAGCCCGCTGGAGAACAGAGGCATCTATTTCAAGTTTTAGCATCAGGGAGCCGCCGTGGAGAACAGACGGCATCTATTTCCAAGTTTGGCAATAGGGAGCCCCGCCTGAGAACAGAGGGAATACATTCAAAGTTCAGGGGGTCAAACATCACTCGGAGAAAGGCAAAGCATCTCAGATCACAATTCAAGTCAGCAACAAGGAGGCTTGCGGAAAGAATGCGAGTCAATAGTCCGAGACGGACCAGCGGAAGTTGCGTCAGCAATCCAAAATAATACAAGAAGAGGAAAAAGCAAAAAGAACGGCAAAAGGAATCCAATGTAGAAAGTGAGAAAGATGTTGAATTGCTTAAGAGACGTGATTGGAGTCACAAACCGTTGGGGTGGCTGTCGCGGGTTTGGGTCCGAAAAGCTTGAGGAAGAACTGAATTAGCACGCGGTGCCAACTAGCAAACATCAAGGCTTCAGATCCAAAAGTCTGCATGAAGAAAACCATGTCAAACTCAAAATCAAGCTTTAAGAAGACTTAATAGATAGGAATCTTGTGAACTTGTAGTGACAAGGCTTAGCTTAGTCTATTTCATTTATTTTGATTTTTTGCATGTAATAGACAAGGACCGCGGACCGGAACCCTCGGCGGAACGGCACCTCGAGCTAGCTCTCCTACGCTCGGGCATACTCCATCATCTCACTCACTTCTGAACTACCACGTGGCCTGATTCGTTTATAGCCAAGATATGTAGGCAAGCTCAGATACCAGGGAACGTCACATTCTCGCTTTCCTCTTAGTTTTTGCTCTCCTTAAATAAGGGTCCGGTCAAAAAACCTGTCTAGTCATTCATTTGTCTGAAAAACTCTTCGCGTTTCCAGTCAAAGAGGGCAAGCTTGTTGACATGTGATTTTTGACCCTCGCCCGGAAATTATTACGCCATTTTAGCATGTGTAATACTTTAGTTTAGGCCTAATAGTCGCCATTTCAACTAATTTTTCTATTTTACTTTATTTTATTTAAGAAAAATGAAAAAATTACAACAAAATAGGTTTATTTAATTATTTGTATAGTCATTTTTAAATCTTAAAAAAAAATTACCAAAATAGTCCCTCTATTCTTTATTTTGTATAAATCTTGAAAACACACACAAACAAAAAAAATAGTTTTTATGTTTATATAGGTTTTAGTTCAATTAATTAAAAATCTATTTTTTAATATTTTTATATTATAAATTGTACATAATTTTAGGAGAAAGAAATTAGTTTGTAGGTTGGTTTATCCCGTTTTTTATAAACTTATAGTCCATTTTTAGTCCTTTGGCCCAAAATACTAAAGCG
>NC_031998.1:43966241-43971796 GCF_001879085.1 Nicotiana attenuata
AAAGAAGAAGATCAAATTGGGGCAAAAGATTTTTCTTCTGTGCATGGTTCATCTACTTTGTTGCAGGTCAGGAGCCCACCTGGAGAACAACGGGAATGCTTTTCAGTCAGCAATCTGGGGAGCTCACCTGGAGAACAGGGAATAGCTTTGCAGCATTGCAGCAGTCAGAGATCCCGCTGGAGAACAGAGGCAAAACATTTCAAGTTTCATGCAGGTGCAGGTAACCGCATGGAGAATAGAGGTATACGATATCAATGTTAGTTTTCATAATCTTATAATTATCGGTGTGTAATGTGATGCCAGCCACCAAAACATGAGGCAGCAAAAGTCTGTGCCATGTAGAAGTCAGGGCCCGCCTGGAGACCAAGGATTACATTTCAAGTTTCTATCCTCTAGCATCAGGAGCCGGCCTGAAGAACAGGAGGCATTACATGTTCAAGTGTTCAGCGTCAGGAGCCCGCCTGGAGAACACGAGGACTACAGTTTCAAGTGAAACGGAGTCAGGCACGCCGCCTGAGACAGATGGAAATACATTTAAGGCGGGTCAAGCTCACCTGGAGAAAAGGGAAACTTCAGAATGCAATTCAAGTCAGCAGGAAGAGGCTTGCGGAAAGATGCGAGTCGAACAGTCCGAGATGATCACGGGAGTTAGTCACACTAGAGAATTAAAAAATGAAGAGGAGAAGATAAAGGGGCAAAGTGAATCCACAATGCGAGTAAGTAGAATATGTGTATTGCTTAGACGGACAGTGATTGGAGAATCACACTACCGTGTGTGAGTCCCGGGTTATGTGGTCCAAAAGCTGCAGAAAAGATAGCGCTGCAACTAGCATGCGTCAAGGTTCAGATCCAAAGTCGCATGAAAGAACCATTCAAAGACCAAGATCAAGCCTTCAGAAGACTTATAGATAGGAATCTTGTATAACTCGTAGTTGATAGGCTTAGCTAGTCTTTTCATGTTTGATTTTGTAATAACAGGACCGCGGACAGAGCCCTCGACGGCACCGTCGCCAGGCTCTCAACCTCGGTACTCCATCACCTCAACTCACCTTCTAACTTACGTGGCCTGATTCCTTATTGGCAAGGATATGTAGGCAAGCCTCAATAAACCAGGCCGTCACATTTCCCCTTTTTCAGTGTTTAGTCTCCCTAAATTAAGGATCGGGAAAAAACCTGCTCTAGTCGTTCTTTGTCTGAAAACTCTTCGCGTTTCCAGTCAAAGAGGGCAGCTGTAGACATGTGATTTTTGACCCTCCCCAAAATTTCTTATATTTTTAGCATGTAAATATTTAATCTATGCCTAATAATACAATATAGCTATTTCAACTAATTTTTACTCTTTTACGTTATTTTATTACAAGAAAATAAAATTACAAAAAATATTTTATTTTTATGTACCTTTCATAAAGTAAAAAAAATACAAAAATAGTACCTTATTTTTACATTTATATAATTTAAAAAAATACAAAAAATATATATATAATAGTTTCATGTTTTAATATAGTTTAGTTTAATTAATTAGAATTTGTTTTTGCATCATGTAGTATAGTTATCTTATATTAAAGGAATTTAGCTATGATTTTGAATAATAATTTTTGGAGTCTTCTTAGCCCAAAATTGAGATACAAAAAGACATGGCCCAACCCAATTACCCTTAGCCCATTCTACCCAACCCATTAGCCCATTTAAGTGCAAGATGTAATCCTAGCCATCTATTTCCTTCTAATCCAATGGCCATCATCCCTTCCCACTTCCATATAAAATACCCAATTATAGAAACCCTACCCTAAGTTTTCAATCCGAATACCCTATACACTCTATTAAACACACAATCAGCCGCAATACCAAGAACCCCTCCCTGCTTCGTCCTTCCTCTTCATTTTATTCACGGACCAAGCTCTTCTGTATAAAGGTGAAATCACTATAAAAGCAAAGAAGCTTATTTGGATCTCACAGGTTCAACCAATAATTAATCGTCACTTCACATGAGACCTCCTAGAGACCTAAAGAAAGAAAAGCTGCACAGCAGCTGATAAAAAAAGCAGCATCAAGAGCTAAAAAAAACCAGCTTCATCTCCCTCAAGAACACCTGCTAATCACCATTAAAGCACACCAAAATCAGCTCCACACCAGAAGAGAAAGACAAAATTCCATGAAAACGAAGAAAAGAAAAGAAACGGATAAAACAAAAAGTGAAACCAAAAGGAAAGACAACCGCAACTTTCTCTTCAAGCACAAGTGAAATAGCTTCCGTGGCATCGATTGTTGGCGCGTCTTACGATTTTCTGACGATTCGAGTTCCATTTTTCCGTTCAGGGTTGTGTTGCTGGTCCGGGGTTCCAGTTAATGCCTCGTTTGAGCATTATTATTTCTTTGGTGTTAGCTTCTTTATATGCAGCAAAAAGGTTAGAATCCAATAACAAAAAGTCTATTTTTTATCTACATATGCTTTTGGTTAATTTCTTTTCGGAAATGTTTTATATAATTCCTCTATAACTAGTATCTGTACCCGTGCGTTGCGCGGAAATATTAAATATAATTTTATAATAAAATATTATTTGAAAAATGTGATAGACACAAAAGTTGTAAATGGTAAATTATTTTATGAATATATAAAGGCACTGTATATTCATACATTCAAGTCATGAAGGAAAATCTTGTTGTAAATAGCTAGTGAAGACAACATTCATAAGAAATGAAACCTTAGATGATTGATCATTTTTTTATTGTAAGACATTAATCTGATCAACCAAGTAACCCATTAATTAGTTAACTCCCACAATATGAAGCCTTTGCAGGAGGAGTAAATCGTAATTACGATGGATGTTCCCAACAACTATGTTATCAATTAGGAGTACAACTTTGTATAGTAACCAAAATTCTACCTGAGAAATGAGAAGTAATAGTATTAAGGTGTGAGAAATTCCAAAGCTTCATAAGGAACAAATTCACTTTTGTTGAAAAATATAATTATCTTAAATGCAACCTCAAACTGGTGACATGGTACAGTTTCACAATCCGGGTATCTGCATGAAGAGAAGGTCAATGAATTGCCTGATTTCTCGAACTCAAGCAGGTCAAAGTGGATGTGAAAGCGATCCCAGGTTCTTGTCCGAATATGCCTTCTGTTAATGCTCTTTTGTGGGATTACCTTCTGATGAAATATGAGCAGATCCTTGCTTCATGTTTGCAGGACTCTATTGGTGAAATACTTATGGTCTCGGAGTATAGTACAATAGCAATGCACTTCATCACAATTTCAAGGAAATAATGGCTTAGTATTACCAAACATCAGATTTGAAGAGTTTGGTAAGGCCAATCTTTCACATTTTGGAACACCAAAAAAGACTTTGCTAGCATTTGGCCATAGATACCAAATTTATTTTGAAAAATCTAATTTGGGTGAAGTTTGGTTTGAAGATGAAAATGTGTTTGGACATACGTTTTCAAAATATATTTTCCAACTTTATTTTGGAAAAACATGTATATAATTCCCAAGTTTTGGGATTTTGGCCCAAAATCAGCTCAATAGCTGATTTTGGGATTTGAGATTTGAGATTTGGAATTTGGCCAAAATATGGGCAAAATTTATGGCCAAATATGAGTTTTGAAAATAAATCCCAAATTTATTTTGACAAAACTCATGGCCAAACAGGGCCTTTGTACAAGCAACAGCCTGTAGTAGCAGCCCCCAACTCATATCAAAATTACAATCATTTGCATAATGCCCCTCTACCAAATGTAAAAGATCACATAAGTAATTACACAGATATCTTGTCATCATATTCTTTTCTGGATAGGACCTCATGAGCAATATAAGCTGAGTCGCAACAGTTGATTTTGGCCTCGAATGCAACAGGGACGACTGCAATTGCAGGACGAAAACTATGAGTCTTTCTTAGGGGGATAATAAGTCTATATACATATAAATACCCAGAACATCATTAAATTTTGAGTACTCAAAATCACATTTCTTCAAGCGCGGAGCTGGACTTCCATCAAGAAGGGTATTCTCCAGCTTCAAATCTTTATGGAAGTTTCAAGAAGATTAAGCTCCTTTAAACTAAAAAGATGGCACTTGGAATAAAATTTATACACATAAATCCAGGCTTAAGATGTATCTAAATTTCTATTCATATGTTCACACATAAAGAAAGTTTTTTTTTTGTTGGTAAATTCTTGTAAGTTTCACCATGCTGTGACAGTAGTGGACTCCTTAAATAAGCTGCTGGAAAAAGTACATAGCCTAAAATGACAGCAGCAAGAAACCCGAAGAGAGAAGCATTAAAAATAGTGAGCCAAGGCTCTTAAAATCACAACAATTTGACCTTTTATAATCACAGACATCATTACATTTCTTTATTCTTAAGAATCCTTCTATATGGTAGTCTATGTGAGAGAGTGATTATTGACAAAGTTAAAATTTTAAAATATACATCATCTTCGCTAAACCTTCCTGCATTATGAATGCACTCAAACAGTTCTCTACCGGCTGTATATTTCATAACAATGGCAAGTTAAGTGGGTGTCACTAACACCTGTATCTCACAAAACAAATGCACAACAATTAGGCCAGCTATTCCTTAGCTTTTCTTGCCATTTTCAAAACAAACCAATATTATCAAAACATCATTGCAGAATAATAAAACATAAGCACGCAAACTTGCCTCCTTGAAGCGAATTATGTTTGGATGTCGAAGTGATTTATGATTAATGATATCCCTTGCTACATTCTCATCAATCTACAATAAAAGGTGACATCTCAAGTTCATAGAACATTACATGATATTGCTAATTGCATACAGGATCAGTAGTTTCCTCAACTATTGCCCTCTGCGTAAATGTCAGCCTCAAATTGTGTGTCATAGTCTTTAATTTCAAATTATTTGGTCCGACAACAAAATAGGTCATGCGATATAACCCGAGTTCCTGTATCTTATTCCTAAGAACTTAATAACATACTCCCTGATTGAGGCATGTATACGATCACCCTAGAAAATCATATTAATTATTAGGATGTATTAGATTGGTATAAATTGTTAGTGATGGAAATTAGTAAATAATTGTCAACAATCAATGTAAATTTTTTAGGCAGAATGTGCATATTTTTGGAATTTGCAGTAGTTATAGAGATTAAATAATTGTCAACAAACATTCTAACTTCCTTTGGCAGAATATATGCATATTGTACTAATTTTTGCAGAAGTTTCAGGAGGAACATCATATTTTATTTCTCAGGTGGATTATATAAGATGTAATATATTGGTAATAATTTCTTTTTTGCTGGAAATTAGTAAACAATTATCAATCAGATGTTCACAAACAGAAATAGAAATAAGACTACACCAAATAATCACTTCAAGTAGGTAGTTTCATCTTTTTGAGGATTGCTGGAAACTAATAAACAAATGGAAAAATAACGTTTGAAACAGAAGGAGCAATAAGGGTACTATGCAAATAGTTTCACGTAGAAATTTTCATCATTTTGAAAATTTTGGAAATTTTATGAATCATAACAGTAGAGAAGAGGAAGAAAAAAGTGAAAGCAATTAAAA
>NC_031998.1:43974321-43975069 GCF_001879085.1 Nicotiana attenuata
GTTCGTTAATTACACTTCTATTCATTTTTGGGGTTTTTGTTTACTTCTACTATTATCAAACTACAAATGGTAATTGCAACTAAATTATGCTAAGAGTTGTTCAAATAGGTTTAAAAGGCGCTAGGGTAGTGACTACCGCCTAGGTGGTCAATTGACGGGTATTTGAATCTAAAGCACGTTCGACATGTTTGGGGAGTATGTTATAACCGTTTCACGACTTTACCCACTCTACACCTCTCGGTGGTTCGAGTGATTTTGCCCGAATTGGCTTTCTCAAGACCAATTGGGTATGCAAATTTGCACAAGCAACTAGGGTTCAATTCAGGTATTATTCTCTCGAGGTTTAACCCTTTAATTGGGGCTATCAATCTCTTGAGTATGCCCCAATTCATTGTTGGACCAATTTCGGAGACTTAGGCTCTCTTTCTCAAGAAGAGCTTAAGTCAACTCAACACAAACTAGTGTTTGCAACCACTAATTCAGAAATTAACCATGAAATTGGCCCGAATAACAAACACCCATAGTCAAATTAGCCCTAAAATACAAGACCCATCAATTACCCACACTAGGGTTGAGCCACAACCCTAGCTATGGGGTCTAGCTACTCATATTCAAAGAAGAAAAACAAGAAATAGAAGAAGAAAAGCTCATAATAATTAATCACTAAGTTAAACACAAAGATTCAATGATAAAAATTGGCTAAAAGTGCCCAAAATAGCTAAGAATCTCGAACCCACGAGTGCAGCAG
>NC_031998.1:43977391-44110009 GCF_001879085.1 Nicotiana attenuata
CCCCATTAAAAACCTTGTTTTGAAGTTGAAATTATGTTTAAGGATGTTAAGGAGTAAAGAAAATTAGTTAGAAAATACTTACCAATCGTTTTGAAGAAGTGAAATCGTTTGGAAAATCGCCTCTTATGTTTTGGGTTTTGAAAAAGTGAAAAATGACTGAAAATCCCGACTTTATAATACTGTGCTGGAGACTAGCGCGGACCGCACAAAAATGCACCGCGGCCGCGCCGAGGAAGGGAAGAAAAATGACTCTCTGAACCTACCCAGCGCGGACCGCACTGATTTGGTGCGCGGCCGCGCTGGTTGAATGGACCCAAGACCCACTCTCTGAATCTCCCAGCGCGGACCGCACTGATTTGGTGCGCGGCCGCGCTGGTCGACCTAGACTTCACTGGCCCTCTGAACCTAGCCACGCGGACCGCGCAGAGATGCATCGCGGCCGTGCGGCTTCCAGCGCGGACCGCGCGGAAATGACCGCGGCCGCGCTGGGGGCCTGCAACCCCTGAACCTGCAACCATCTGCTATTTTTTTTCTAGCCTAAGACCTCCCGGGACCTACTCAAACTCACTCGAGCCCTCGGGGCTCAAAACCGAACATACATGTAAACTCAAAAACATCCTACGGACTCATCCGCGCGATCAAATCGCCCAAACAACATCAAAATCATCAAATTAGGCCTCAAGACCCAGGATTTCCTTCCAATTTTCATAAAACATCAAGTATAGAGTTTTTAGTCCAAAACACGTCAAACGACGTCCAAATTCAACCAAACTTTACAGAAAGTACTTAAGCCGTATATAAGACTTGTACCGGGCGTCGGAACCAAAATACGAGCCCGATACCACAGTCTTTTAATCAAATTCCATTTCCAATTTCCTTAATTATTTCCAGAAAACAATTTCACACAATAATTCATTTCTCGGGTTTGGGACCTCGGAATTTGATTCTGGGCATACGCCCAAGTCCCATATTTTCCTACGGACCCTCCGGGACCATCAAATCACGGGTCCGGGTCCGTTGCCCAAAACGTTGACTGAAGTCATGATTAATCAATTAAATACCAAGATTTAATAATTTTCTCACAAATTTCATATTTAAACTTTTCCGGCTACGCGCCCGGACTGCGCACACAACTCGAGGCAACCCCAAATAAGGTTTTCACAGCCTCAGAAGTACAGAGGGAGTAGGAATACAGGTGATGACCCTTTGGGTCGTCACAGTGCTGTAATGGTTGCACAGAGGATCAAATCCCCTATCAAATACCAAAACTATCCAATGCCTCCACCCACATATCAGCCTACCCCGAACTACCAAGCACCCTCGCCCTCTTACAAAACTCCACAACTCACTTATCAATCACCTCCCACATATCAGCCCACTTCACCCAAATACTCCCAACCAGCACATGTTTACCAAGCCTACAACACCCAACCATCCCACTATCAATCACCTCCCCCACGTCAAAACTTCCCTAGACCTCGACCAAATTTTGACCGCAGACCTCCCAAACAGTATACCGCCATTGCTGAACCAATTGACCAGTTGTACGAAAGGCTCAAAGCTGTTGGTTATGTCACCCCTATCCCTGCTATAACACCTGAAAACCCTTCTCAGTGGGTCAATCCAAATAAATCATGTGCATACCATTCCGACATGAAAGGACATACCATTGATGAATGTCACTCTCTGAAGGATAAGATCCAGACTTTGATTGACAACAAGATCATTGTAGCAAAGGAGCCTGCTCCGAACGTCCGCAATAACCCTCTGCCAGACCACAAAGGCGGAGGTGTTCACATGATCGAGATACAGGATGACTGGGACCCCAAGGGATCAATTGGTTTAATCACAGAAGGCGGCGGTCCAAAGAAGCCAGTAGTCACCCTTAATCCGATTGTGGTCCAGATTCAGCCTTCCGGGGACGCTGAGGTAAACATGTCCATGCCACTCGAGTTTGAAGCACCATCCTCTGCAAAGACACCAGCGCCGAATGAGGTTAAGTTTATTCACCAGCAAACACACCTGCACCCTTTGAAGTTGTAGTTTTACCACCTGAGGGGCCTGCTCCGTTCGGGTAAAGATAGCCACGCCAATTCCAGTGGCAATGCCATCCATAACACCGTTCCATACAAAGGCTATACCATTGGACTACACAGTCGAAGCCAAAAGAAAGGGGAAGGTCAAGTTCAGAGAAGCCGTTGCAGCACAGGGTATGACAAGAACCGGCAGGGTTTATACCCTGGAGCATTTGGCCGAGTCAAGCAAACAGGCCTCTAGTCGGCCAACTATCACTGAAACTGGGCCCGATGATCTCTGGAGAAAGATACAAGCCAAAGAATTCTCAGTCATTGATCAGCTGAACAAAACACCGGCACAAATTTCTATCCTTGCTTTGCTACAAAGTTCCAATGCACACAAAAATGCCTTGCTAAGAGTGCTGAGTGAGGCATATGTACCAAGTAACATCACCGGCGGAGAAATGGCTAACATGGTAGGCCAAGTATTGGAAAGTCACAAGATCACTTTTCACAAAGATGAGCTGCCGCCAGAGGGGTTGAGTCACAACAAGGCATTGCACATCACCGTGCAGTGCGAAGATTATTTTATCACCAGGATCCTGATTGACGGAGGGTCCAGCCTCAACATTTGTCCGATGGTAACACTCAGGACATTGGGAAAAGGGCTGCATGAGATCAAGGACGGGGCCATCAACGTCAAAGCTTTCGATGGTTCCCAAAGGTCCACTATTGGGGAAATTAGCCTGTGTTTGCAAATGGGGCCTACTTGGTTTGATGTTGATTTTCAAGTAATAGACGTGCCAGCATCTTACAATCTGTTGTTGGGACGACCATGGATTCATGCCGCTGGGGCTATAGCGTCAACACTACATCAGGCAGTGAAGTTTGAGTGGAACCACCAAGAGGTGATCATTCACGGCAACACTAGCAATCCCATATACACTCGCCAGACTATCCCAGCAATAGGAGGGGAAAGAAGGATAGGCGGGGAAACGTACCACCACATCGAGCGAGTCAACGCCGTTGATAAGGATAAATGGTGGGACAACAAAAATTGAAAGCATACTAAACTGGAGCGGATATGAGCCTGGCAAGGGACTTGGCAAGAATCTCCAAGGAATCACTAAGCCCATCAAGCTCAAGAAACATGGCACCACCTTCGGATTGGGGTATGAGTATACCTGGAAAGAGTTCAACGACTGGTCGCCACCATGGCGCGGTCCTTACTACCCATTGGAGAAGCCAATACCCCATTTGGAGCAGACTTTCCAACCGGCCGAAGTTATCTATGAGTCAGAAGAAGAGGAAGCACTGGCAGCAGTCAGGAATTTGTTCTTGGAAGACGATGACATGATTGTTGTGTCATTTCGAGGAGGATGGGGAGGAAGGCCCTTCCATACAGGCTGTAAGCAGAGGAGCATGCCTCAATAACTGGACTATCAGAACCACCAGAGCCCGGTGAGCCTCGGGGTAGCAAGGCTGAACAAGCATCATGCACTATTTTATTTTACTAGTTTACTTTCCTTTCGTTTTTTTTTTGAGCTCCAATGTTCAAAAATAGTTACCGAATTTATCAAAGCATTTCGGTTTACTTATAAATCTTACACTTATTATTTTCTCTCATTACTTTACTTATACAACATTACTGTTACTTATCTTGATGCACCAATGACTGTGACATGCAACGAGACAATACAACAAACGGACATAGATTCAGAGGAAGATGATATACCGGAAGAGATCGTTAAAGAAGTTGAGAATTTTGAGAACAGACCTAAGTCCAACCTGGACGAGACTGAGATTGTTAACCTAGGAGATGCAGAAAACATCAAAGAAACACGAATCAGTGTTCATTTGTCACCATCAGAAAAGGAAGAATACACAGAGTTTCTAAGAGAATATGAGGACATATTCGCCTGGTCGTATGATGACATGACTGGGCTAGGTACATCGATTGTGGCACACAAACTGCCGACTGATCCAACATGTCCACCGGTAAAACAGAAGCTCAGAAAGTTCAAGCCAGACATGAGTTTGAAAATCAAGGAAGAAGTCACTAAGCAGGTCAAAGCTAAGGTTCTCAGGGTAGTGGAATATTCAACGTGGTTAGCCAACATTGTGCCAGTACCGAAGAAGGATGGGGAGGTCAGAGTCTGTGTCGACTACCGGGACCTCAACCGGGCCAGTTCAAAAGATGACTTCCCTTTTCCAAACATACACATCCTGATTGACAATTGCGCCAAGCATGAGCTGCAATCATTTGTAGATTGTTTCGCGGGTTATCATCAGATCTGGATGGATGAAGAAGATGCTGAGAAAACGGCTTTCATTACGCCGTGGGGGATGTACTGCTACAAAATGATGACATTCGGGTTAAAGAATGCTGGTGCCACCTACATGAGGGCTATGACTACCATTTTTCACGATATGATACACAAGGAGATCGAAGTATATGTAGATGATGTCATCATCAAGTCCAAGAAAGCCACTGATCACATGGAAGATTTGAGGAAGTTCTTCAATAGACTGAGAAGGTACAACCTGAAACTATTTCCCGCAAAATGTGCATTCGGGGTTCCAGCTGGAAAATTGCTCGGGTTTATTGTGAGTCGCCGGGGAATAGAACTGGATCCATCGAAGATCAAAGCCATTCAAGAATTGCCACCGCCAAAGAACAAGAAGGACGTAATGAGTTTCTTGGGGAGACTTAACTACATCAGCCGGTTCATAGCACAATCTACAGTTATCTGTGAGCCAATCTTCAAGATGTTAAAGAAGGATGCCGCCACCGAATGGACTGATGACTGCCAGAAAGCTTTCGACAGAATCAAGGAATACCTGTCAACACCACCAGTCTTAGTTCCGCCTGAACTAGGTAGACCTCTGTTACTCTACATCGCAGTGTTAGATGGTGCCTTCAGGAGCGTCCTGGCGCAACATGATGAAATGGAGAGGAAAGAGCAGGTCATCTATTATCTCAGCAAGAAGTTCACTCCGTACGAGGACCGGTATTCTCTGTTAGAACGCACCTGTTGTGCTCTAACTTGGGTGGCTCAGAAGCTAAGGCACTACTTCTGTGCCTATACTACATACCTCATATCAAGGATGGATCCTCTAAAGTACATCTTTCAGAAGCCCATGCCCACCGGCAAGCTAGCCAAGTGGCAAATCCTGTTTAGCAAATTTGATATTATCTACGTAACTCAGAAAGCAGTCAAGGGACAGGCACTAGCAGATCACCTTGCTGAAAACCCCGTGGATGGAGAATACAAACCCCTAAAACGTATTTTCCTAACGAAGAGGTAGTATTCATAGGAGAAGATATTGCGGAATCCTACGACGGGTGAAGAATGTCTTTCGATGGAGCAGCAAATTTCAAAGGAGTCGGCATAGGAGCAGTCCTAGTATCAGAAACTGGTCAGCATTATCCGGTGTCTGCTAAGCTCAGGTTCCCCTGCACCAACAATATGACCGAGTATGAAGCCTGCATTTTAGGGCTCAAGATGGCTATTGACATGAACGTTCAAGAATTGCTAGTAATTGGGGATTCAGACCTGCTCATACACCAGGTCCGAGAAGAATGGGCAACCAAGAACTCCACGATACTCCCTTATCTGCATCATGTACAGAAGTTGAGGAAGAGGTTCACAAAGACAGAATTCCGACATGTTCCTAGAATCCAGAATGAGTTCGCCGATGCGTTGGCTACCCTGTCATCCATGATACAACATCCGGACAAAAACTTCATTGATCCCATTCCAGTAAAGATCTATGATTAGCCAGCTTACTGTGCTCATGTCGAGGAAGAAGCAGACGGAAAACCTTGGTTTCATGATATCAAGGAGTACTTGACAAAAGGAGAATACCCAGAACTTGCAAACTCTACTCAGAATCGCACACTTCGAAGGTTGTCCAACAATTTCTTTCACAGCGGAGGAATCCTATATAGGAGGACTCCTAACTTGGGACTATTAAGGCATGTCGACGCAAAAGAAGCATCCAGGCTGTTAGAGGAAATTCATGTCGGGACCTGCGGTCCACATATAAACGGCTTTGTTTTGGCAAAGAAAAGACTCCGAGCTGGTTACTTATGGATGACTATGGAGACGAATTGCATCCAGTATGTCAGGAAATGTCACCGCTGTCAGGTACATGCAGACATGATAAAGGTACCTCCCAATGAGCTTAATGCAGCAAGCTCACCATGGCCGTTCGCCGCTTGGGGAATGGATGTTATTGGACCAATCGAACCTGCCGCTTCCAATGGGCATAGGTTTATCCTAGTGCCAATTGATTATTTCACCAAAATGGGTTGAAGCAGCATCTTACAAAGCAGTAACCAAGAAAGTCGTGGCAGACTTCGTCCGCGACCGTATCGTTTGTCGGTTCAGAATTCCAGAGTCCATCATTACTGATAATGGCTCCAACCTCAACAGTGACCTGATGAGAGCCATGTGTGAAACCTTCAAGATCAAACACAAGAATTCTATGGCCTACAGACCTCAGATGAACGGAGCCGTAGAGGCCGCCAACAAGAACATCAAGAAGATACTAAGGAAAATGATAGAGAAGCATAAGCAGTGGCACGAGAAGCTACCATTTGCTTTATTGGGGTACCGCACCACAGTTCGCACATCAACTGGTGCAACTCCCTATATGCTGGTTTATGGTACAGAAGCCGTCATTCCCGCCGAGGTAGAAATTCCTTCCTTGAGGATCGTACAAGAAGCTGACTCGACGACGCAGAGTGGGTGAAAAGTCATTACGAGCAGCTAGCTCTTCTAGATGGAAAAAGAATGAATGCAGTATGTCATGGTCAGCTTTATCAGAATAGAATGTCCAGAGCCTTCAACAAAAGAGTCAAGCCGAGACAGTTCACACCGGGACAGCTGGTGTTAAAGAAAATTTTCCCGCATCAAGATGAAGCCAAAGGGAAATTCTCTCCCAACTGGCAAGGTCCATACATGGTTCACCGAGTTCTAACAGGAGGAGCCCTTATACTTCCAGAAATGGACGGAGAAGTTTGGCCAAAGCCAATCAATTCAGATGCAGTCAAGCGCTACTATGTGTGATCTTCATGCTTTTCCTATATGATGTAATTTGAACTACGTCTGACCTGATTCCCGTTTAAGAGGGGATACGTAGGCAGCCTTATGGGTTCGGTCACAATTTAATAAAATTTTCATTTCCCCCGCAATTGGAAATCGGGGCAGAATTTTGAGGAGGACCCTCAAAATTCCGAAGTAACTTTAGACGATCATTGCAAGCAACCGTCAGAAGCAGCAGCCCAGTAAAACTGGGGCAGAATTTTGAGGAGGACCCTCAAAATTCCGTAGCAGGAGAGGTTGCAATGTCCTGAACCACGTCACAATCGTCGGTTCATCCAAAAACTATTTCTTAAATATATACTTATGTCATATTTTTACGAATTCATGCATGTTTATTATCGAAACTGCTTTGTTCAGCAACGCTACCCCAATGATACACACCGTGTCATCAGATCAAAGCGGAACAGGGCAAGCAAAGCCCGCGGGGACAAGAACAAACCTTTCCCCTTTACAGAACTCACGATTTTTCTTTGGATGCAGGCACCCAAGTCACAAGATCATCGAATATATTTTACATTCATACTGTTCAGGAAAACAACTCTCAGAACCGCCACACCTATGCACAGTTGCTATCCGCACGCAATATCCCCAGCAGCCACAATATCACACTCAGCTATCAGCTATCAGCTAAGAAAATTTTATTACTATTCTCCTTTTATCTCTTGCATAAGGCTTCCATTCTGCCTTTCGAGGTTAAGCTCTACCTCCATCTGCATTCCTGCATTGCATAAGGCTACCATTCTGCCTTCCGAGGTTAAGTTCTACCTCCATCTGCATTCTTGCATTGCATAAGGCTACCATTCTGCCTTCCGAGACTAAGCTCTGTCTCCATCTGCATTTCCTGCATTGCATAAGGCTACCATTCTGCCTTCCGAGGTTAAGCTCTACCTCCATCTGCATGGCTGAAATATCGCCACCTTTATCTCCATCTGCATGGCTGAAATATCGCCACCTTTATCTCCCTCTGCATGGCTGAATATCGCCACCTTTATCTACATTTCGCATGGCTGAAAGATCGCCACCTCTATTTTACGTTTCGCATGGCTGAGATATCGCCACCTTTATTTACACTTGCATGGCTGAAAGATCGCAGCTTTTATTTACATCTTGCATCGGCTGAAAGATCGCCACTTTATTTACATCTTGCATCGGCTGAAAGATCGCCACTTTATTTACGCTTTCATGGGCTGAAATATCGCCACCTTTATTTAAATCTTGCATCGGTTGAAAGATCGCCACTTCTTCTTACATCTTGCATCGGCTGAAAGATCACCACTTTATTTACGCTTTCATGGGCTGAAAGATCGCCACCCACTGCATCTCATGGGCTGAAAGATCGCCAAATTGTCCAAAGGCGTCATTGTTCAGAGGCACCATTTTCATAGCCCGAGAACACCATGCCATGGCTTGAGGATCCCTTTAATCTTTTGCATATCATTATTCAAAGGCATCATGGTTCGGAGGCATCATTCTCATAGCCCGAGAGCATCATTTCATAGCCTGCGAATCCTTTATTATACGCTTCATGGCCCAGGACATCATGGTCTAAGGACGTCATCTTAACCGTCCAAAGACAACATTCATGGTCCAACAGGAACTTGCATCATGTTTAAATTTATGCACAATATTGCTTGTATTGTTTATTTGCAGGTAAACCGGCGAGCAACGGCCGTCTCAGCAGGAGCGATCCCGCTCCAGTTCCCGCAGCCCTATTAGGCTTTAACCATCCATCCCAAACCTGAATATCGCGTCCGTTCTTGGAAAACCTCCATCGGCATATTCCGCCGATAGATCCTGAACTACATATGGCTTGATTCCTGTAAGACCAGGGATATGTAGGCAACTCAGGAACCAGAGCACGGTCAAATTCTTCAAACCATTCCGTTCGGTCAAATTGGCCATCATATCTTTACCCGACAACTCTTTCATCCTTCCCGATAAAGAGGGGCAGCTGTTGATACCCAATTTTTCCCTGTATATTTTTTATATGAAAAATACTTTCAAAATAACATATGTCTGCATATATAAGTGTGTCCAAATGTTTTAGTATTTTTTCCTAATTTTAAAAGATTTTTAAATCAATTTATTGCCCTATTTTAGCTATACAAAAACCAATAATTATTCCTCAAATTATCATTTTTGGTGATTAATTTATTTTACTCTCATATTTATCCCAAAATAAAGCTAAGGTAATTTTTCCACAATTTTACAAATTTATTTAGTATTTTTAAAGCTAAATTGCATATAATTGCAATATTAGCCTATTTTAAGAATTAATTGCGCTTATAATTACAAATTTGATTCCAGTATTTTTAAATTAATATTTATAGATTATTAATAAAATTAGTACCTTTAATTTGTTTTCAGAAATCATTTTATTATTTTATAAAATAAAAAGGAAAAAGTGGCTATTTAAAATCTAGCCCTATTTATTTCAATTTTAGCCCAAATCGACCACCCCAATTAACCCAATTTCAATCTCAATTGGACCAGCCCAATTCCTAAACTACCCGCCCATGACCCGATTTAATCCAACCCGCCCGGCTCCCCAATAAATCCAGGCCGTTAATCAAAATGATCAACGACCACGATCCCTCCATTCCTTTTTAATTTACCAAACCCCCTCAACCCTAAATCATTTCACCTAAGACGCTGCCTTTGAATCCCTTCACCCCCTCAAACTCCCTCGAACCTTCTCTGAACCCTAATTGTCTCCTACCATCTCCCACCGTGAAACCCACCGGAATCCATGGCTTCTCAGGCTGTGGGAGTCCTATACTCACTTCCTATTGCTCCTATGTGCTTGATACCTGAAGATTCGAGGCCTGACTTCGAAGGCTTTCACCCAGACCTCTATCGATTCAAGGTTCTCTGGTCATCTCCGGCCTTGCTCCGGCGTACTATAATTGTTTGAGTCTGATTCTGACCTCTCTGACTCAGATCGATGACCTCTCAAAGCCTTTCTCATTTCTAGGATTCTTCTGAAACCCTAACCCTTTGAGGTTTTCTCCGATTTCTTTAGATCTGTGGGGTATCTCTGCTCTCTTTGAGTTTTCAAACGAGTTCCCTAACTTTTCTTTCGAAAATTACTTTTTAAAATCTTTCTTTCCGATCTAGGGTTTTCTGGAAAAAAATTTAAGTGTTTCTCTTCCCCCTTTCTTCTGTGTATTTGCCTTTATTGTTCTCCTGTGTTTTTATCTACCACGTTCTTGTATGTGTTCTGTTCTTGTATGCTCTTCTACTCAGTTTTTATACTCCGTTCTTGTATGTTCTTTTTTTTTTACTGTGTTTTATATGCTCCATGCTTGTATGTTTTTCTACCATGTTTTCCTTACTATGTTCTCGTATTTTCTTCTACTATGTTCTGCTATGTTTTGCCTACTACATTATTTCTACTGTGTTCCTAAGGTTTTGCTATTTTTCTTCTACTGAACCTTGTTTGAATTTCTCCTGAAAGATCCTCTTAAGCATGCTTCTTCTACTGTTCTTATCAGTATTTGTCATTACGTTCTTTGAATCCTTCTACTGTGATTGCACGTTACTTTGCTATCATGTTTTCTCATGAGTTCTGTTGCTGAAGAAGCATGTTTTTTTTCTGAAACTTCTAAACACGATTTCGATTCAATTGTCTGCCCTCTCATCTCTGCTTTATGGTTTGCTTGAACTAGGGTTTTATTCGAAACCCTTAATTGTTTCAGATTGACTATGAGTCTTTGAATTGAGTTTGGACTTCTTTGTTTTCATATGACTCTAACCTTTTGCAAAACTCTTATATACCGGATTTTCTACGGATTTTACAATGACACTACAGTCTTCTTTCATGCTTAACGGTTTGTATGCTCCTTATATATGATGAACTTCCCTCTAAAGTAGTTTTTAAATCTGTAATTAGTCCATACTCCCCTCTGAATATGGGTCTAATTGATTCCCTTTCCATGTTGGCTAATTTCCTTTAAGTTAAAAACCTTTCCCATCTTTTGACTCGGTTCATTCATAACAAATCTCTGACCTCTGATTTCTTGGCTATTAATTGATTCTCTTTCCTTAATTGCACAACCGTGTGTTTCAAAATTCTATTTTTAAATAAAACTCTTATGTATTCACCCCTAATTGCCTACTTTGCACAAAGTGTTTGATTAATTTCTTTCCTTAATTGGTTTATACCCGTTTAAATCTGAATCCCTTAATTAAAGGGAGTCTTGTGTAATTGATTGACAATCAGTTCTTCAATTATTTTCTTACCTTATTTCCTCATGACTTTTACACTATAAATACACGACTCTCTAACACACAGCACACACAATTTAACAATCCTCCACTTTACAATTCACAATTTCCTCTAAACTCTTACTCTCTTTCTTGTCTGCACAGTGGCTTTTACAAGACTTCTGCATTTTCTCTATTTGTTTCTTTGAAACTGGTATGTCCTAATTTAAGTTTCAGCATCACCACAATGTGTTTACTTACAGCTTTCTACATCTATGTCTACTTTATTACTTCTACAGATTTAAATACTTATACTAGCATGTTGTTTTCTTTTGCTTGTTTCTGTTATGAACCCCTCCTCCCTATTCCCTTTATGTGCTTTGAGTTACAGTTTAAAACATGGCAATATGCAAGTTATTGTCTATGGATTAAACTTGATCCCCTAGGGGATCCTGACCTCTAAACAATGTGTTCCAGTATCCTTATGGGTGTGCCAGCATCTCCCATTGTTAGGTTATGCCCACTAGTCTGCTCTTTACCTCTTGCAACTCCCCATTCCCTATATCCCTATGTGTACTGTTTCCCTTCCCCTTTTTCCACTTTCAGAATTCTGCACTTGCACTCTCTCTCTTAGTTCCTAAGTTCTGCCCCCCTCTTGTGAGCCTTGCCTTGGGACTTTGAGTTCCCTCTGAACTTGGACACTTGAGGGCTGGCCCTTCCACACTGCACTATGTCTTAATCTGGTGATATATTTGGGGTGCAAGCATTGCCCGGAGCTCATGTGAGGCTCTTAGGGAACTTTGACACACCCCAAATGAAAGAAAGGCTTTGAAATCTTATCTTTGGAGTTGGTTTACTTCATACTTCAGACAGGAAGTCTGAATCAGGCTCTCCTTGGTTGTAATTTTTAATTTATGATGTATTTTTCTTTATTTTACTTTTCTGGGCAGTAATAACTTTGTAATAAAAAATTTGGTGTTGGCTAGTGAAAAAGGGAAGGGTAACCATGTATGCAAAGGGTAGAAAACCTGCCTATAGGATTTTCTGAATTTCTGCATTCTTTCGCATAGATACCATGTCTACAAGAACTTCTGCATTCTTTCACATAGATACCATGTATATAGGAATTTTTACATTCTTTTACATAGATACCATGCCTATAAGAATCATGCATTCTTTCATGTAGATAACATGCCTATAGGATTTTCTTATTTCAGCATTCTCATACGTAGATAACATGTCTATAGGATTTCTGCACTCATGTATAGATGCCATGTCTATTGGATGCATATGCATGTAGAGAATATGCCTATAGGTCCTTTCTGATTCTTGCATATCCACTTCTCGCTAGGCGAACGTGTTTATAGGTCTTAATAACCAAACGCAATCAGATGTCATGTTCATATAAAACCCAGCATTTAGATGTCATGCCTATAGGGTTTCTGCATTTTTACTATGAATATAAAATGTGTTCTAAAGTCAACAAACGCATAGAAAGCATGCCTATAGGAGTTTTAACCGAATCTGAATCACCTCACTCGTTTATAAGTCTAAAACTAGCAGTAATAATGTATTACCAGTTGCAGAACTTATGGTCTTTTGCTAAAACTCGCCTTTCTTTAATAACTGGCAACTTTTCCTAAAATCAGTATGTAATCAGTTCATATTCTTATTTCTGAAATCTATAGACATCATGCCCATAGGTTTTCGTCTATCACTTAGACAAGCCATAGGATAACTTATAAATTGAATCAGATCATATTAGCTACAACCAACAGGTATGCCTGCTTCGGGATTCTTATCTGAACTATGTAATAAATCAGTCTGCCTCAAACCTTTTAAGTTTTAATTAGACCTTAAACAGTATGTGTAAGTCGTGCTAACTACTTGCTTTCTCTGTTTAAAGGAGGTGTATTTGAGCCATTGTTTGTTTATATGCTTTTCCCCAAATTTGCTATGTGTGTTTTTGCCTGTCGCCTTAGTATTTTACCTTTTGAAACCACAAATAAGCCAATATCCCTTCCCTTTAGGATTAGTAGTTCCAAGTACCTCCGAAGCTGATAGGATTGGGGCGGGTAATAGCATGCAATAAGTAAACGAGACCATTCTGCGCTTTAATACCTTAACGGGGTGGGAAAGGGTAGATATGGATATGATGACCACGCGATAACATCACGTGTAGCCCCTCATTCAGGAGTGATTACCGGATGTTGTGTGGGGTGATCCATATTATTAATAAACCTAGGACCCCCCCTTCCCTTTGTTCTTTTTTTATCCTTTAAAACCCTTTTTTCTAAAGAAAATCAACTCTCTTTACTTCTTTCCGATTTTGTTTATTTGTGACCATTACATGAAAATCCCCTCTTATTTGAAACTTTTACTTGCCTAGGTGTTATTTGTATTTAAGTCACAACAATAGTTTGGCCGGGAACCACACTAGTGGATCCTGAGGGGTGCCTAACACCTTCCCCTTGGGATAATTTCAAGCCCTTACCCAATCTCTGGTTACTTGACTCAAACCCTTCTTAGTGTCCTAATGCACTTAAATCATTAGGTGGCGACTCTTCAATTCAAAACTCAATTCCCAAAAGGGAACGAGTTGTCTTCCCAAATGTCATAAACCCGATTTCCGCGGAGGAAAAAGGGGGCGCGACACTTTCTTGGTCACAGACTTGAAAGTTTTAGCTTCAACCCACTTAGTGAAATAATCAATGGCCACCAGAATGAACCTGTGTCTATTGGACGTTGCTGGCTCAATTGGTCCGATGACATCCATCCCCCAAGTAACAAAGGGCCATGGTGCGGACATCGTGTGCAATTCAGATGGTGGAGAATGAATCAAATCTCTGTCCACTTGGCACTGATGACACTTGCGCACAAAACTGATACAATCTCGCTCCATGGTGAGCCAATAATAACCTGCTCGAAGAATTTTCTTTGCCAAAACATACCCACTCATATGCGGCCCGCAAACTCCGGAATGCACTTCGGTCATGATAGTCGTGGCTTGCTTAGCATCGATGCACCTCAACAGCCCAAGATCTGGAGTTCTTTTGTACAGAATTCCCCCACTGAAGAAAAATCCACTTGCCAAACGTCGAATTGTTCTCCTTTGATCCCCTGTGGCTTGTACTGGATATACCCCCATTCGGATGTACTCCCTGATGTCGTGGAACCACAGCCCACCATCAAGTTCTTCCTCAACCATATTACAATAGGCATGGTGATCACGAACTTGAATATGCAGAGGGTCGACATAAGCTTTGTCCGGATGGTGCAACATTGATGCCAAGGTATCCAAAGCATCGGCAACCTCATTATGGATCCTTGGAATATTCCTGAACTCTACTGATCGAAACCGTTGACAAAGATCATGCAAACATTGTCGATATGGTATGAGCTTTAAATCCCGTGTTTCCCATTCTCCTTGAATCTGGTGCACCAGAAGGTCCGAGTCTCCCAAGACCAAGACGTCCTGGACACCCATGTCTACAGCAAATATCAAACCCAAAATGCATGCCTCGTACTCAGCCATGTTGTCGGTGCAATAGAAACGAAGCTGGGCCGTAACAGGGTAGTGATGCCCTGTTTCAAAAATGAGCACGGCCCCTATTCCGACAAATTTCGTGTTAGCAGCTCCATCAAAGAAAATCTTCCATCCTGGTTCCTCAACCTGCTCCACCTCGTCAATATGCATCACCTCTTCATCGGGAAAATAAGTTCTCAATGGTTCGTACTCTTCGTCGATCGGGTTTTCAGCCAAATGATCAGCCAATGCTTGGGCTTTTATTGCGGTCCGAGTCACATAGATAATGTCAAACTCTGTGAGCAAGATTTGCCATTTTGGGAGCCTTCCTGTGGGCATGGGCTTCTTAAATATGTACTTTAAAGGATCCAAGTGAGAGATGAGGTAAGTAGTGTAGGACGACAAATAATGCTTCAACTTCTGTGCTACCCAAGTTAGGGCGCAACATGTCCTTTCAAGGTGAGTGTACTTAACCTCATAGGATGTGAACTTCTTGTTGAGATAATAGATGGCTTGTTCCTTCCTTCCAGTGACATCATGTTGACCCAATACACAGCCAAACGAATTGTCCAGGACTGTAAAATACAGAATTAAGGGCCTCCCGGGTTCCGGCGGGACCAACACAGGTGGGTTTGACAAATATTCTTTGATCCTATCAAATGCTTCCTGGCATTCATCAGTCCATTTGATCGCAGCATCCTTCTTCAACAGCTTGAAGATGGGCTCACAAGTTGTTGTGAGTTGAGCAATAAACCTGCTGATGTAATTTAATCGCCCGAGCAAACTCATCGCCTCAGTCTTGTTCCTTGGAGGTGGCAATTCTTGGATAGCTTTGATCTTTGATGGGTCCAACTCAATGCCTCGACGACTGACTATAATCCCAATAGTTTCCCAGATGGAACACCAAATGCGCATTTTGCATGGTTGAGCTTAAGATTGTACCTGCGGAGCCTCTGGAAAAATTTCCTCAAATCTTTGACGTGGTCAGACTGCTTCTTGGACTTTATGATCACATCGTCCACGTAGACCTCAATTTCCCTATGTATCATGTCATGGAATATGGTCGTCATCGCCCTCATGTAAGTTGTCCCAGCATTTTTCAGACCGAATGGCATTACTCGGTAGCAGTAAGTTCCCTATGGTGTGATGAATGTTGTCTTTTCCGCATCTTCCTCATCCATCAAAATCTGATGATACCCCGCATAGCAATCCATAAAGACCCAATCTCATGCTTGGCACAATTATCAATTAAAATATGAATATTCAGCAGTGGGAAATTGTCCTTTGGACTTGCTTTGTTGAGGTCACGGTAATCAACACACACTCTAGTTTTACCATCTTTCTTTGGCACAGGTACAACATTAGCTAACCATGTGGGATACCGTGTGACTCGAATGACCTTTGCATCAAGTTGCTTTTTGACTTCTTCTTTGATCTTTACACTCATGTCAGTTTTGAACTTTCTCACCTTCTACTTGACGGGAGGGAATGCTGGATCAGTTGGTAATTTATGAACCACCAAATCAGTACTTAAGTCGGGCATATCATCATACAACCATGCAAAAATATCCTTATACTCAAACAATGCTTTAATTATCTCCTTCCTGATTTGCAGTTCCAGATGGACACTTATTTTGGTTTCTCTGACATTATCTGGGTCTCCTAAATTGATTGCTTCCGTATCATTCAGGTTAGGCTTGGGTTTTTCTTCAAAATGACTTAGTTCCTTACTGATCTCTTCAAGAGCCTCATCTTCATCATGTTTCGATTCATCATCACACTCTATTTCTTGAATTATTATTTCGGAATTAGATTGACTTTTAAGACTGGGCCCAAGATTCCTCATGCATGTCATGTCATTGAAACCAGCATAAAAAGAACTGTACAGAAAAGAAAAGAAAACAAAAAAATTAAACTATCAGGAATGATGGAAAAAGGGAAATTGCATTTCATTGTAAAATAAAGGATAACAGGGTTTGTACATCAACAAGCGGAAAATAAAAAGTCTGGGTCACAACCCTGGAATGACCCAGACGGAAAGGAAAACAAAACAAACTACCAAGACTCCTTCCGGATAGGGAGAGGAGTAGCCTTCCAATTGTTAAGCTTTACATTCGGCCCAATGAACTGCACATCTACCTTGCTAGACCCTTCTCCAACTTCCACCATATTCACATCATCAAACAAACTCTGAAACCTTTCCATTAACTCTTCATCCACGTTAACCACAGGACTAGGAACTGTTGTTGCTGGGCGTTTCCTGGCACTTGGCTTGACGAAAGACTTGGAGAGACGTGGGATAGGCTTTGGAAGTGCCCACGCCTTCTGTTTTAATCTTTTAGCTCTTTTCACATCTGCTGTTGTGGGTTTGAATCCAAGACCGAATGTGCCCAAATTTTCAGGGAGAGATACCGGCTGTATGATACCCTGTAAGGATGCACCCAAACCTTTACCTGGCACAAATCCATTTTTTAGCATTTCAACGGCCACCATGACGGATGCAGAGGCTATCTCTAGAATTGGCAGAGGCTTCCCTTCTGGAACTTTCTCGATCAGAACCATTTTAGAAACTTGGTATACCCACGGCCCTTCATCGTCTTTGGCCTCAATAAACGGAACAGAGACATCACCGTGGCACATAAATTATCCTCACCATGTATGACAATTTCTTGTCTGTCCCATTCAAACTTGACCATCTGGTGTAATGAGGACGGGACTGCTTTGGCGGCATGTATCCACAGTCGACCTAGCAGCAAATTGTAGGAGATGGCCACGTCAAAATACTTGGAACTCCATGGTGAATTCCACCGGTCCTATTGTCAACTCAAGCACTATATCACCAACTGAATCTTTCCTACCACCGTCAAATCCCCGGACGCATATGCTATTCTTGTGAATCCTTTCATCATCAACTTTCAGCTTGTTTAGAGTAGAGAGGGGACGGATGTTTGCGCTTGAACCATTGTCAACTAACACCCTGGTGACCACAGACTCTTCACATTTTACCGTAAGATAGAGGGCTTTGTTGTGTTCATTTCCTTCTGTGGGCAACTCATCATCAGAAAAGGTGATCCTGTTCACCTCAAATATTTTGTTGGCGATCTTCTCCAAATGGTTCACTGAAATTTTATCAGGGACATGAGCTTCGTTTAAGATTTTCATCAAGGCTCGACGATGCTCATCTGAATAAATCAATAATGACAGCAATAAAATCTGAGCGGGAGTCTTTCTTAATTGCTCCACGATGGAGTAGTCTTGCACTTTCATTTTCCTCAGAAACTCCTCCGCTTCTTCCTCAGTGACTGGTTTCTTTACTAGAATTGGATTATCCTTGGATGCTTTGGCTCTTCTCAACTCTTCCGGGGCAAGGCATCTTCCCGAACGAGTTAGCCCTTGGGCCTCATTGACTTCTTCTTTCACTTCTTTCCCCTTGTACATCACTGTCACCCGTTCATAGCTCCAGGGGACAGCCTTGGTGCTGATTACCGGCAACTGAGTTACAGGCTTGATAATGACAGGGTTCGTGCGGGCACCTTCCATAACTAACATAGGCCTGTTTGCCACTCCTGGCACAATCACTTTTGACTTCGTATCACTTATGGATCTCTTCTCAACTACCACAGAAGGTTCACCTTTTGTCATGCTTAACTTGTTCACCGCTCCTTCAACCATTAGTTTTGCGACACTTTTCCCTTTGGTCGGCTGGACCTCGCTGGATCGAATCATCATAACATATTGCGATGGCTTCTTGGGCTCCCTACCTTTGTGTACTATCTCGATCATGTTTGTTCCCTCATGAACTGGTAATGGATTCTGGTTAATATTGGGTGCCTCCGGGGTTTGGATTTCAATTTGGTTCGTGTCAATGAGTTCCTGGATGGAATTTTTCAGGTGCCAGCACTTCTCCGTATCATGTCCCGAAGTTCCAGAACAATATTCACAGCTCATAGAGTAATCAAGATTCTTGGGAGGCGGATTCGGCAATTTCGACTCAATTGGCCTCAGCATATCCAACAGCCTCAATCTATGGAACAAACTAGTGTAAGACTCCCCCAACGGGGTGAAAGTTTTCTTCCGCTGCCTCTCATTCTTGAATGCTGGATTAGGTCGGAAACATGGACCGGGAGGGTTTCGGTAGGCTCGGGGAGGTGGGTAAGCATTTTGTGGAGCTGGGTAGGTGTTTTGTGGGACTGGGGGACGCCATTGTGGTTGGGTATATGACTGGGCATGATGGACAGAGATATGAGGGTCTAGTGATGGGTAGTACTGTTGGGGTGGATTATAGGGGTTTTGGGTGTACGCTCTATGTTGGGGGCGAGGCTGGGTATAATGGTGTGACGGGCCCTTTGGTCCAAACCATGATCCTGAATCCACTGTTGCCACATCTTCTTTCTTTTTCTTCCCAATCACTCCTCCGGTACCATTTTGTATGGCTTGGGTGGTTGCTTTGATGGCTGAATAGCTCATAATTTTGGTTGACTTAAGACCTTCTTCCACCATGCCACCCATCTTCACTACCTCGTTGAATGACTTGCATATGGCCGATCTCACATGGCCGAAGTAAGTGGATTCTAAAGCTTGCAGAAAATACTCCACCATTTCGTTCTCCTCCATCGGAGGGTTGACTCTTGCCGCTTGTTCTCTCCAGCGAAAGCCATATTCTCTGAAACTTTCTCCCGGCTTCTTTTCTATCTTAGTTAGAGACAATCGATCCGGAACAATCTCGATGTTATACTGGAAATGACGGGCGAAATCTTGGGCCAAATCATCCCAAGTATACCATCGATTATGATCTTGACGTGTATACCACTCTAACGCCGTGCCGCTCAAACTCTGGATGAAGTATGCCATTAGCAACTCATCTCTTCCACCTGCTCCTCTCATCTTACTGCAGAATCCCCTCAAGTGAGCCACCGGGTCCCCGTGCCCGTCATATAGGTCGAATTTAGGCATCTTGAATCCAACAGGCAACTGAACATCGGGGAATAGACACAAATCTTTGTAGGCCACGCTCACCTGACCTCCTAATCCCTGCATGCTTCTGAATGATTGCTCCAGACTTTTTACTTTCTTGAATATCTCCTCCTGTTCTGGGTTTTTAGGTGGTTTTTCAGTCTCAGTTGGGAGGTCAAAACGGGGAGTGTAGGGGTAATGATCTGGTGCCTTGAAAGTAGGCTCCGGGGGATAGTATTGGTTATCTTGGGTCTGGAACAAAGGTTCGCTGGAGGATCGATGAAGTGTAGCTGGCGGTGGTGCCACGAAGATAGGAGTGGCTGGTGGAGGGGATATGGGATTGGTTTAGCTGGTGGTGCTTGTGTGGTTTGGGAAGTGGTGACTTGATAATGGTGGTAGTGGGTGAAGCCCGGTGCGTTGTGTGGGGATGAATCAGCAGTGGGAGGTTCTTGGGACTGAGCCAACGGTGGTATGAAAGTGGGATTGGCAGGGTATGAAGGTGGGGGATGCCCTTTCCCCCAAGCTTGGTACATTTCTGCCATCTGATGTTTCAACTTATACAGTTCCTCTTTCAGACTGACCTCAGATTCTTCCCTTCTCTGGACGGATCAATAACACTTGCATCCAATTCTTGGCCAGCCATGATCAACATGTTCTTAGACCTGGTGTTGTACGGGTGGGTTGCCAGAATGCCGATCAAACTAACCACCTGCCTGAGTTTTAGGACAACAAGAAAACATTGTTAGGGATTAGGAGCTTAACAGATAGGCAACCGCACATTGGGGATGCAATGCACCTAAACAGTTAACCTTTTCTATTATGCATTTGAACGGCCGTTTGCGTCATCCCGGTTTTCACTAATTTTCATTTTGCAACTTTCTCTCTCTCTTTCTTTTTCATTCTTGCTTTTCTTCGCCTAGTTCTTGTCTTTCTTTTTATTCTCTCATTTTCCCTCTTAGTTTCCTTGTTTTCTCTCTCTCCTCTTTTTTTTTCTCTTTTCTTCTTTTTTTCTTATTTTTTGTTTTTATTTTCATGGTTATGATCGAATCCTATGGGGATTGCCTACGTATCATGACGCCGCATGAATCAGACCAAGCGTAGTTCCTACACTCCTTTTTTCATAAAACAAAAGTAAATAAAAAGCAAACACCTGTCACACCTCCTTTTTCCTAAATCCCGTAAGGGTATATAAGGGAGTTTTTTTCCAACTTAAAGTGACAATCGAAGCGGGATTATTTATTTATTAAATTCAGAGTCGCCACTTGGCATAATTTTATGGTGTCCCAAGTCACCGGTCCAAATCCCGAATCGAGGAAAAGATTGACTCTGTTTTACAGTCAGCGAACAAAGAAATCCGGGTAAGGAATTTTGTTAACCCGGGAGAAGGTGTTAGGCATTCCCGAGTTCCGTGGTTCTAGCACGGTCGCTCGCCTGCTATTATTGGCCTAATTATCTTATTTTAATACATGTTTTAGACTACGGTTCAATTTTAACTTTATAACCACTTTTATTTAGATATTTTTTAGAAAGATTCAGCGTCATCTAAAACACATCTTGAACCACGTCACATAAATGCACCCGCGGTCCACGACACATTTTATTTAACATTGTTGAGATTTGGATTTGGATTTGGATCACATAAATGCACACCCGAGTTTAGGAAGGTAAATTATTAAAATAACGCGCCTAAAGCAACTCTGCACTTTCAAGTTTGCGAGGGCCATGGAAATTAAACTAAATGGCACGCCTCGATTTCTAAGGATAAAAATATTAATTAAGCGAGGGCCATGCATTTTAAGATTTTGTTTGGCATGGCACACCTCGATTCCAATTTTAAAAGGAAATTCAAACTAAATTTTTGAGGGCCATAAGCTATATTCTATTTAATGGCACACCTCGAACCTACTTTAAGAATCCGATTAATTAAGCACTAAAGAAACTAAGACTTATTCAAGCTAGGTGAATAGGCCTTGGTCAACACAGACGATTAATAAAGAAAATGGGGTCAGAAGGGCGAAAAGGATCCAAATTCCATTCGCGGTTATCTTTTAGATTTAGGCCCAAGGTGAGCCCAATCTTCAGAGCCCTGGCATTACCAAATACAGGACTCAACATCGAACCCCCATAGCATACAAGCAATGACTGAAATGGCCAAAGATCAAAGTAAATCCAAATGGCTAATCAACGGAACTACTATATACACAACAGTTTTAAATCATCCTCTAATTAACCAATGGACAATTACATGAAGCTTTAGCAATGACATGATTTTGAAAATAATTAGAGGTCCAATTTTTGAGAACTATACAGCATATAACTCTAAACCTTAAAGGCCCCAAGTTAACTTGAAGTGCTGATATGGGAATTTAAACCTCAATTAGACCTCACATTAACAGAACTTGTAGGATTAAATAGCCATGATCTTAAAACAACCAAATCTGCTCAATTGAATTCCTCTAATACTGACAGCAACCAAACCAGAAAATTAGGATCCAATTTTACCTGAACCCCAGAGATCACACTAAAGCTCCCAACATAGTCCTTAGGCATTTCACACTCAATCAAAAGCAAATGCAAAATACAGAGTATTTAAACCTGGATCAAACTGATCCCAAATAGGAGTTCCTCATTTAAACCTATATACATGTTCAATTACTTATCCACAAGACTTGCTCATACAACTTCTAACATGCTATTTAACATTGAGACTAAACATTTAACTCCAATCCCAAACACAACTTTATAATATGCAGTTAATGGCTCATAAAACATTTATCATTGCAGATCTACTACAGAATGCTGAAACAGTGAGAGAAACAGAGAAAAACTAAGTCAAATACAGCTAGTATTCAAACAGATTTCCACTCGAAGTACATATTCAACATTCACTCGTTGTTCATGGGCTAGAGAGATACCTGGAAAGCAATAAAAATAAAAAAATGAGGGATCAGCAATAAGCAGTAGCAGCCAGCCCAGATTCGACCAATCAAACAGTGAAATCAGCTCAAGAAGATCAATGGAATAGTAGAGGAAATCCAAACCGACTCCAAACCAGGGCTTAAGCCATTTCTCAAATCAGATGTGTAACTAGGGAAATTTGGGGAATTTTAGCTAACATGAGAGAAATCAGAAATCCAAATGAGCAGAATTTCGATAGTTCTTCAATAATGGAACGCAAGAATTTCAGAATTTCTTTTTAAAAGAGTTCCAGCCGTTTCAGCTTTTCAGAGGTTTCCTCTCTCTAGCTTTTTTTCTGCCTTGGGATAGAAGGTTAGGTGCCTTTATAGGCAAGCCTTTAGGGCAGCAAAAGTGTATTCAGCTTTACACTTCTGCCCTTTTTTAATTTTTATTTTTTCTTAGGACTCCTTAATGTAAAAATCAGGTTTTCATTCAGGTCCCCTTGACAGCTTCTGGGAAGCTTCCTAATCAGTTATTCGGAGATTCCCCTACCTAGAATCCCCAATTTACCCCCTAAGCACCCTGTTTTTACTTCAGAAAACCTGAACAAAACATGGGTGAAGTTGACCCAAATTCATTTAGTGGGTCTGAGTCTACAAATCTGGGCTAAACCTTTTCTTTTGAGCCCAAATTTGACTCGGGGTTTCACAGAAAAATTCGAAGAAAAGGGGAGGAAGGGGACCAAACGGTCAACAGACTCTTTGACCTAAAAGCTTCAAAGGCCCAAATAGAAAGGGCAAGCCAAATAAACTAACATTCAATCACAGAAACACTAATTAACTTAAAACGAAAAACATGCAAAAAGATTAAAGTATCGGAGAAACAGAGAAGAAAAAGAAAAATCAAAACATACACAAAAGAAACAGAAGAAGATGATAAAGAAACTCGCATGAAAGTCAAAACTTAGAAGTTAAAGACCAAATACCTAAACATAGCTCGGACCATAAGAAATTCAAGAAGAACTTCGAATCTTCCAAATTTCCCGGTCAAGTTTGACATTAATCATGTGTTCTTATCAAGAACACATGAATAACGTCGAACTAGACCCAAACCTTACTGAAGTCTCGAGTTTGAGTTTGTTTGGAATTTTAGGGCTTGAACTAGATTCGAGATTCAACGAGCTTGGCTACGATTCGAGGGTAAAGGGTTAGAGATTTGGGATGGGGAGACGGAGAGGGTTCTATGGTATGAATTTTGGCCAATTTGGTGGTGGCGCCGCCACCGGAGGACGATGGAATCATAGGGCGGCGCTAGGGTTGGCGTGGGATTCTCTGAGGGTGAAGTGAATGAGAGAGACGGGTTTGGGGGGGTACTGAGATTCAGACACTATTATACTAAACCTACCCCACTTCAGGACCGTTTGATTGAACAAATTCAACGGCCCAGATCGAGGGCCTTCAAAACGGGGCCGTTTGGCTCAAGTGAGGATCGGACCGGGTAGGGGAGCTTGGATTGGGCGGGTTTTGGGGAAAATGGATTGGGCCTGGGAAATTTAATTGCAAAAGCCCAAAAATCAGATTTCTTTTTCATTCTTTTCCTTTTCTTTTAATTTCCAATTTTTCTTTAAATTAAAACTAAAAATAAAAACCTAAATTAATTCCTAAATCAAATCATCCTACCACATTAAATTAATTAACCCTAACCAACAATTACCACAAATAATTAAATACCAAATTGAAAGAAAAACTCCCAAAATTCGAAACTCAAAGTAAAAAGTGTAAAAATGAGTTATTTTTTGTGACTTTTTCCATTTTTGTAAAGCAACTAAATTACTAATTAATTTTAAAAATGCAAAGTTAAATGCAAATACAACATATTTTTGTATTTTTCATAATTTAACCAAAATTAACATGCGCAGACAAATGCAAACGATTAAAAAAAATGCTACAAAAATCTACGAAATTGCAAACAACGGGGAAAATTTATTTTTCTTGAATTTATGGGAGTAATTCATATAGGGCAAAAATCACGTGCTCACAACACCCTGGTTACGACGACTTCATCTACAGATAAAACTAACAGACTCGATGATTGGACCAACAAACTTCAAAGAAAGCTGAAAATACAGACTCGAAATGAACTACAAACTGAAAATACAGACTCGAGAACAAACTAACAAAACAGACTCGAATAAAGTCAAGAATACATGAGTGCCTCCACTACTGCTCCAGTTGGCCTTTCTGCGGGCCTTTGCGTCATGTCTTCTTGGAGACGGAACAAATCATCCATGATATGTCGGACAAAAATCATAACTGAGGCGAAGAACATGGATTGGGTCATGTCCTCACACTCGTCGTACTTCATCGCAATGTAGTCCGCAATTCTCCTAACCCTTTCTCTGATAATGCCCTTCTCCTGAATCAACCGTCCAATCTGCTGGGATCTGGCATTCAAAACTTGTTCAGCTATGTGATTTTGCTCCTGAAGCTGTTGTAGGTCTTTCTCTAACTGTGACATCAAAGCATAACAGTGCTCCCTTTCTGCTTTGAAGTCTCTTGCCTGCTTGGCCATCTCATTTTCAAGGACCTTGACCTTTTTCTTCATACTCACCATTCCCATGTCATACTTCTCTTTCAATTGCCAAACGAATCGAGCTCGTCCCTCCGCATTCTTAGCTAAGTTGGCTTGGGCATTTGCTAACTCTGCTTCAGTCTTTTGCAAGTCATCCTCAAAGTTACACACTTTTTGTGTAAGGCTGTAGATGAGCTTTTCGTCTTTTCTGCTCCTACCCGGATTCTCAATTGCTATTCTCATTTTTCGAACTTGGGCTCGGAGAGCTTCATTCTCTTGGACCAGCTTTCTTTTTTCACCTTCGTCTTCATGTTCTTGGAGATCATTGTTGAATTCCATGTTTCTCAGCTTCTCTTTCAAGGCATGAATCTCGGCTTGATATTCTTTCTCCTTTTCTCCCCAGGCCACCCTTTCTTGGATTTTGTCGTCAAAAGCTTGAACATGAGGTCTTTTGGAAGGCCTCTCGGGCTCGGGCTCAGGTTCTAGTTCATTGTTTAGCAAGACCTTTTCTCAAACCATACTGCATAATTCGGATCCACCTCCCCTTTTGCAACATCTGGTACCTGGGTGCCATTATTCAGATACCGGCATCCATTCCAATCCTGCTGAACTAGAGCCTCAGGCAATGTAGCTTCTGGATGTAGTTCAATGACCTGGGTGGTTAGATCTTCATCTTCGGGCACAATCTGATACCTACTTAACTGCCTCAAAACCCTCTGCGGCGCATATGGCTGGATACTCCTTACACCCATCAATCTTAGGTAACCCTTGGTAGCTGTCATGTATATGGCTTCTATCATCGGGGGCCATCCAATAGTCCACTTAACCTGGCTTGCTTTGAGAGCTTTTAAGTGGGATATCTATGCTTTAAACCCCTCCGGCATGCTGTAATCCTTTACCCTTTCCTCATAGCTGATAATGAAATCATTCGGGCTCGAACCATAACTCAAGAATCTGGGGTGATGGCGAAGATGCTCGATCAACCACATTTGTAGGAGGATATTGCAATCTTCAAAGAACGGAGCCCCAGCTTTGCATAATGTCAATGCTCGATAGATATCCGCCAGTACTAACGGAACGAGTGTATGATCTTCCTTGGTAGTGAGGATTTGGGCAATTCTAACCATACGAGTATCCACCGTCCCTTCCTCATTTGGAAAAACCATGATCCCCAAAAATGCCACAATAAAAGCAAACCTGCGATGGATTTGACAAAGGTCTAAGAACTTGTGCACCGAAGGAGCCCTTGGAAATATAAGTTACTGCTTCCTCATATCCCGGCCAAACTCAATGTATCCGGCCATTTCCTCCAAAGTGGGGGTGATCTCAAAGTCCGAGAAACAAAAAACATTGTGAATAGGGTCCTAGAAAGTACCAAAGCCTTGATTAAATCGTCCCGTGGTTTGATCTCCAAAATGTTTATAAGGGCTCCCAACTGCTTTTTCACCCATTTCTGACCATCTTCATCTAGATCATTCCACCACATACGCAAGTGCAACTGAGCCTGTTTCCTGACCACTTCTGGCGAGTCCTGGACAGTATTCATTTGTACCTGTGGAGGGTTAAGGTTAGGGCTGACTCTGGTGGACCTTTTTTTTTGTAAAACAGGTTTCCAATTTTTACACGAAAAATCAAAGGACCATGCTTCCTTCCCCAATATGCCAATTTTAGCTAAATGACCGTTTTTGCAAACGTGGCCCCTTCTCAATTCCGACTGAATTTTGAGGCCGGGGAGGACTACTTTATGGAAAAATGATGCTTCACCGACAGACTTGTTCATTCTTTAAGAAAATAGCCTTTCGACAACTGAAGATGCTCTAAGGCTATCTCGGCAAGAACGGTTTAAGACATTACCGACGCTGGATCGGCTTATTCGACCAAAAACTCCAAACTACTTTTATTTGACCATTGACTTTTTCTTTTTTTTTTCTTTTCAAAAATAAGGCCAAACCCTTTGTAGGTTGCCTACGTATCCCACATCCGGTGAGAATCAGACCTGTATAGTTCGGTCAGTTTTGACACATTTAAAAAGGACACAGCGTTTGACTCTTTTTGAAATAACTCTTTTTCTTCTTTTTTTTTTTGAAAAATTTTGGCAGAGTTTCGGGATGTTTCCAATACCGGGGGTTTTTCAGAACCAGGCTTTATTTCCTTCCCTACATCACTCTTGGTTTTTTTCTTTTTGCTTTATTTTTCCCTAGCCGATCAACATGCAAGCCGAAACAAATAAATGTTCACATAGCACATAGAATGCATCAGGATGGTCTGTTATTTTGGGTACACCTGTCCTAGATGGACCCAACCCCTGTGTTGAGTCCCCTAAGTCAAATGCACATGATGCAAACAAGCGCTCCTACTAGGGATCCGGCATAAAGCTATGTTTTTCTAGGTTTAAATCCTGGGGTTTTGGTCTAGACTTGGGGTACCCGAGCGGACAACTGGGGCGAAGAGGGGGCGACGTACGGGAAGCACTGAAGTCTATCCGGCCTTGTCGCTTGCCCAGCCTCGATCTATTTGGTGTGACTTCTAACAGAAAGTGCGCATGCGTACGTGTGCACCAAATTTTAGAAGACTCAGAAAGGTGGCGTAAGAAGACAGTTGTATACAGTTCAAACAATATTAAAGCGATAAACAAATAGCATTTAGCAAAAAAGGTTCACAGGATACAGTAATATTAACAATAAATAAAGCCAAGTAACAATCATTAAAACAAACTCGAATTCTTGAATCCTGAACCAGAAGTTCTAGATTCTTGTCCCCAGCAGAGTCGCCAGAGCTGTCACACCTCCTTTTTCCTACCCCCAGAAGGGTATTAAGGGAGTTTTTTCAATTAAAATGACAATCGAAACGGGATCATTTATATTAAAATCAGAGTCGCCACTTGGGATAATTTATGGTGTCCCAAGTCACCGGTTTAGAATCCCGAATCGAGGAAAATATTGACTTTATTTATGTCTGCGAACACAGAAATTCGGGTAAGGAATTCTGTTAACCCGGGAGAAGGTGTTAGGCACTCCCGAGTTCCGTGGTTCTATCACGGTCGCTTTGATCATACTTGGCTTATTAAAATTGTTTAATTACTCATTTTCGAATCTAAGTGCTTTTGCTTCTTTTCACCGCTTTTAATTAGGGAATTATCTTGAAACGGGTCACGCATACGTGTACCCATTTGTTTGGCGCGTCAAAAATCATGTCAAGCGAACGTGTCCACAATTAATAACGCTTTATTATTAGGAAGGTTTGGCCGAAGTTGCGCGAACGCATACTCCGGGTTTGTTTTTAGAAATCATAGTCATGTCACGCGAACGTGTCCACGACCACGATAGTACATTAAATGCGCCTGAAGCAAACTACGAATGTTTGTCATTTTTATATCTAAGTCATAAGATTAACACGAGTGCCATGAATGATTAAATTGTGGATGGCGCACCTCGAACTATATAAACCTAAATTAATTTTGCGGCCTATTAAAACCAATCTTATTATTAAGGAAAGTTTGATCAAAGTTGCGCGAACGCATACTCCAAATTGGTTTTTAGAACCGTAATTATGTTACGCGAACGTATACACAATCACGATGGTATTTTAAACGGCCCTAAAGGTTTTTCTACGAATATTCAACGTTATTGCTCAAGAGTATTTGTGAGGGCCATAGGTGATTTGGTTGAAATGGCACACCTCAATTTATGGGTAGAGGGCAACACTTAATAAAAACGGGTCCGAAGGAATTCGAATTTGCTCCTAGTTAGTATTCGGTTCAAAACTAGTGACTAACATACCTAGGTTGGGTGAAACCAGGTGTTTGATTAATTGAAAAGTGTTTGGGCCAGCGATAGGCCCAATGCCATTTGGATATCGGGAGAGTCACAACAAGGGCAGGGCGTGATACCAAGCCCAACAAAAATAACCACACAGTACTTTAAAGAACCCCTTTCACTATGGCAGTTAAAAGGCTAATGAATTAAGTCTTGCTGAATATAAGAGGACTCCAAATTGGGCCTGGGGAGTGACAAGGTCGGGAACAGGCATGAAAGGCCCATTCCCTAGGCTGAACCGTATTGGCCCAAACCAAGCACAATCCCCTTAAGAAATTCCAAAAAAAACATAAGTAAGAACTGACAAACAACACCAGATTTATGAATTCAGACTTCTACACCTACTTAAGCAATAGTAAGTTGAATATGGCTCCAAAGCATCTTTTACAATATACTGATCCTTGCACTAACAGAATATTTTAACAGTGCTAAAAGCTCTATAATCTCAACAGTCAACTAACATTGCTAGAATTAAATGACTAAGCTATAGAGTTTTAAACAACCAATGTTAACATGAGGTTCAAATTAACAATATAAACGAAAACTGCAGAAATCAACTATTGATTCAACCAACTGAACAGTGTATGAAAATAAACTAGTCTAGATTCTAAAATATGCAGTTCCCTTTTTGACTATTGTGTACTCCTCAGATCCTATAACAGCCATAATGAATTGAAAGAAAACAAACCAAACAAATTCAGTAGTTCAAAGGAACACATATGAGAAGGATCTGAAAGTCTATGTTATATCCATTGAAATTCTTATTACAAAATACTTCAAAGCACTTCACACTTCAGCAAACATTACAATCCAAGAAATACCTGGAGATCAAAGCAAAATGTGAGAAATCAGGCAGTTCAGTGCAGTCAATCAAGTAAAGAAACAGCAGCAACCAGCCAACAAACAGCTTCAGCTCATACTCAAACCCAGAAAAACAGATATCCAATGAAAGTTTTTTTAAAAGTTCTTCCTCAAAGAAAATCAGAAAATCCAGCCAATTTCCAATGCAATAGTGCAGAGAATTTTTTGTAGTCTTTTAGGGTCTCAGTCTGTATGTGCTGAATGAGGGGAGTGTCTTATTTATACAACAGAAAATTTGTTGTGTTCCTTCCAAGGCAAGGAAATGGGATTTTTCCAAAATACCCTCACAGGGCATCTTTTCTTAACAGAAAATGGACAGTTGTCTTTTTCTCATTGGTCTCAGCCCTTCAGCTAGCCAAATGAGGACAGCTGCCCCTGCTTCTAGAGTAATCTGATATTTTCCCTAAATAGAAAACCCTGAATTACCCTTCTAAGCCCTGCTTATTACAGCTTCTATCTATATTCACTTAGGTCCTTAGGATTTCTAATGGTTGGCAAATCAGGACTAACATCTTAGAGCCAAAAAACAGTACAGCCAGAAAGATCAAAGAAGAGGCTGTTTGAGCAAATAAACTTCAAACAAAATAAACTTAATTTGCAGGAACATGAAACAAATTCAAGAGAAATAATTTAATCCTAATTCGAAACAGAAAATGAAACAAACGAGGGGCGATTTTCGGTGGGCGGAGTAGGGCAGAGACGATGGGGATTTAAGGGCGGCGGTCTCTAGGGTTTGAGAGGGAGACGGAATGAGGGGGAAATGGAATGGGTCGGTAGGGGTCGTTCAGATAGTAATATACCTAGGGGAGGTCTAGTTCCGGTCCGTTGGATCAATGAGATCCAACGGTTGCGATGACATAGGGTGAAGCGGCATCGTTTGAGTTATGGTGGGTTGGACCGGGTTGGGGCGTGGGTTTGGGCTTGGAGTTGAACAGATCTTGGGGATTTTTAATTGGGTTGGCAAATTGGCCCAAAATCAAAGCAGCCTTTTCTTTTTCTTTTCAATTTTCAAATTCCTTTTCTTTTAAAATTAAAATCTAAATTAATTCTTAAAACTAAATTAACCTACCAAATTATATTAATTACCCAACATAGTATTTACAACAAATACTTAATTCCCAAATTAAAAGAAAAACTATAAAGTTTAAGATTAAAAAGTTAAAAATGCAAAGTGAGTTATTTTTTGTGATTTTTCTATTTTTGTAAACAACTAAATTACTAATTAATTCAAAAATGCAAAATTAAATCCTAAATGCAAATGCAATGTATTTTTTCTTTTATATTTTTCTTGAATTAAATAAAATAAACGTGCACAGACAAATGCAAACAATTAACAAAAAATGCTACAAAAATCTACGAAATTGCAAATAATGGGAAAAATTTATTTTGCTTGAATTTAAGGGAGTAATTCATATAGGGCAAAAATCACGTGCTCACAAACATGGATATCAATAGGATAGAGTCACTAAACGGTGCCATGGAATCACCTAGGTCACATTTCTCCCGGTGCACGCCTGCATGCCTGCCACTTGGCATGTGCGTCACCTCAATACAAATCACATAACACATAATTCGGGGTTTCGAACCCTCAAAACCAAGTTTGGAAGGCGTTACTTACCTCAAACCAAGAAAACTCCTACTCTGCGATGCCTTTGCCTCTCAAATCGGCCTCCAAACATTCCGAATCTAGCCAAAATCAGTACAATACGATCAATATAGGCTAAAGGAATTGATTCCACAAGAAAAATACCACTTTCTAGCCAAAAATCCGAAATCGACTCAAACCCGACCCCCGGGTCCACGTCTCGAAATCCGACAAAAGTCACAAAACCCGAAAGCCCATTAAATCACGAGTCTAACCATACCAAATTTACTCAAATTCGACAACAAAATTCCCTTCAAAACCTCAAAATTCCATCTCAAGAACTCTTCCACTTTTTCCCTAATTTTTCACCCCAAATCACAATTTAAATAATAAAAGTCAAGATACAATCATGGAATTTAACCAAAACCAAGTGAAAAACACTTACCCCAACCAAATCCCCAAAAATCCCTTCAAGAATTGCCCAAATCCGTGATCTCTAACTCAAAATATGAAAAATGAGCTCAAACCCTCGATTTTGAATTTAACACTGTCTGCCCAAATTTCCTTTTTCGCGAACGCGACCGTCATCTCGCGTTCGCGTAGAACAACTTGACTGCCTCTTCACTTTACTCTTCGTGAACGCAATACATGCCTCGCGAATGCGATGCTTTACTAGCTCCAACCTTCGCGAATGCGACCACCACCTCGCAAACGCATCGAACAAGGACCTGGGGTCCCCCAACTGCCTCACTCCTCTTCGCGAACGCGACTCTGCTCCCACGTTCGCGATGCACACGCAGACTACACCTTCTCATTCGTGTCCTCCCCTCTGCGAACGCAAAGACCAAACTCCCACAACTCAGAAAACACACTCCGTGAACGTGAAGGCTCACTCGTGAACGCGAAAGAGGGAACCAGAAGAATGCAGCCGCAGATATAAGCAATCTCACCAAGGCCAAAATTGTCCGTTAACCACCCGAAACTCACCTGAGGCCCTCGGGACCTCAACCAAACATACCAACACGTATCATAACATCATACGAACTTAGACGAACATTCGAACCACTCAAAACAACATCAAAACACCAAATTACCCCTGGATTCAAGCTTAAGAACTTCTAAACTTCCGAATTCCACAAACGATGTCGAAACCTATCAAACCATATCCGAACGACCTCAAATTTTGCACACATGTCAGAAATGACACTAGTAACCTACTCCAACTTCCGGAAATCTAATCAAACCCCGATATCAAAATTTTCCACTGCCGGCCAAAATTGCCGAAATTCTAATTTTCGCCAATTCAAGCCTAATTCTACCCCGAACCTCCAAATCACATTCCGGACATGCTCCTAAGTGTGAAATCACCTAACGGAGCTAATGGAACCATCAAAATTCAAATCTGAGGTCGTTTACACATAAGTCAACATCAGGTTAACTTTTCCAACTTAAGCTTTCAAAGAAGAGACTATGTGTCTCAATTCCCTCCGAAACCACTCCGGACCCAAACCAACTAAACCGGTAGGTCATAATATAGCTGAAGAATACAAAAGAAGCAGGAAATGGGGGAACGGGGCTATAACTCTCGAAACAAGCGGCCGGGTCGCGATAAGTTGGCCATAAATGGGCTTTTGTGCGAAAAAGGAATGAACGAAATGAAATTGAAAGATACAAAGCTCGCCTTGTCGCACAAGGATTCTCACAACGACTTGGAGTTGATTTTGATGAAACATATTCACTTGTTATGGATGCCATTACATTTTGATATCTCATCAGTTTAGCCCTATATGAAAGGCTTGAAATACATCTAATGGAGGTAGTTACAACTTATCTGTACAGTTCACTTGATAATGAAATTTATATGAAAATCCCTGAAGGATTTAAAATGCCTGAAGCAAATTCAATATCTCGGGAAATATATTCAATCAGATTAGAAAGATCTTTGTACGGTTTAAAGCCATCTGGGTGCATGTGGTATAATCGCCTTAGTGAATATTTGCTGAAAGAAGGTTACATAATAATGTTATTTATCCATGTATTTTTATAAAGAAAATGACATTAGAGTTTGTATACTTGCTGTTTATGTTGATGACATAAATCTTGTTGGAACACCAGAAGAGCTCCAAAAGGCAATTAAATATCTTAAGGAAGAATTTGAGATGAAAGATCTTGGAAAGACAAAACTTTGTCTTGGTCTACAAATTGAACATTTAGCATACGGGATCTTTATCCATCAATCTCCTTATACAGAAAGGGTCTTAAGACGCTTTTACATGGACAAAGCACACCCATTGAGTACGCCAATGATTGTTCGATCACTTGAAGTGAATAAGGACCCGTTTCGGCCTCTAGAAGAGAATGAGGAACTCCTTGGTCCTGAAACACCCTATCTTAGTGCAATTGGTGCACTTATGTATCTTGATAATGCTACAAGGCCTGATATAGCATTTTCTGTTAATTTACTAGCAAGATATAGCTCTTCTCCTACACGGAGACATTGGAACGGGATCAAGCATATATTGAGATATTTAAAGGGAACTCTTGATATGGGTTTGTTTTATGCTAACAAAGGTAGTGCAGATCTTGTTGGTTATGCAGATGCAAGTTATTTATCTGATCCTCATATAGCTCGATCTCAAATCGGGTACGCGTTTACATGTGGAGGTTATAATGTCATGGCTCTCCACAAAGCAATCTATTGTTAGTACTTCTTCAAATCATGCTGAGATAATAGCTATTCATGAAGCAAGTAGAGAATACGTATGGTTGAGATCAGTGATTCATTTCATTCGCGAAAAATGTGGTTTGGAATGTGATAAAAGATCCACAATTGTATATGAAGACAATGCTGCATGCATACCCAATTGAAGGGAGGATTTATAAAAGGAGATAGAATGCACATTTCACCAAAATTATTCTACACACATGATCTTCAGAAAAATGGTGACATTGATGTGCAACAAATCCGTTTAAGTGACAATCTGACAGATTTGTTCACTAAATCTTTGCCAACTTTAACTTTTGAGAAGATGGTACACAAGATTAGAATGCGGAGACTCAAATATTTGAAACAAGATTTTCATCAGGGGGAGTGAAATACGCGTTGTTCTTTTTTTTCCTTACTAAGGTTTTTCCCATGGGGTTTTTCTTGTAAGGTTTTTAATGAGGCAGCTAGAAATGTGTATTAATAAATATGTGTACTCTTTTTCCTTCACTAGGATTTTTCCCAGTGGATTTTTCCTAGTAAGGTTTAACGAGGCACATTATCTTTTAATGAACATCCAAGAGGAGTGTTATGAAACTATTATATTGTGGATGGCTCCGTTATAAATAATCTTCCCGAAAAAGATTATCCATTTAGTACGCTGTTGAAGTTTGTCTACAAGCAGCTGATGCAGGCAGATTGCGAGCAACTCAATGAAATAATTTGCAGTAGCTTCTTGTTAAACAGGCAGGTTGCGAGCAGCTCATGGAGACAGCTTACAAGCAACTCAAGAAAAGCCTTGCAGCTGCTTCCTGAAAAGCCTCGCAGATGCTTCCTGAAAAGCCTCGCAACTGCTTCCTGAAAAGCCCCGCAACTGCTTCCTTCTTCTATAAATAGAGGAGTTTTCAATTCAATATGTACATCAGTATGAAATTTGAATAATATATCAGTTTCTCTCTATATTTGTCTTTGGTTTATTTACTTTACAGACGTTATTTTATAACAAAACGTTGTATATTTACATTGTATATGTACCCCTACTTATACAAAAGGGGAAAAACAAAAGATAAAGACCTACAACCAATTCTGTACAATGGACAATTATATTTTGTATAATTAGACAACTATATGTGAGACAAAATTAGAGGAGGAATGGTATTCTCCTAATCAGCAATTCTAGATTGTTCCATAGTATTATCTTTATGTATTGATATTTCTACTGCTTGCTCAATCTTACTATGAACGTGGGCTCAAGTATAAAAAAGCAGTCCAGTTGTCTCTCTTGGTCCAACAAGACTGGACCAAATATTAGCTGGCCCAAATTCTAGATACATTAGTTAGACCCTTGTGACTTCTTTTCCATAAGCATTTGATCCATACGATGAAGAGAAACACCTTTTGTAAGAACTCCGGCAAAACCTCCGTTAACAAGAAGAAAGTAAGAAAGAAAACAATAAGTCAGAGGGTAGTCGAGCAATTTCTTTCTTTGTTGTGTAAGAGTACGATTTTAGCTTAGAGCACTTTATCTGCATTATTATTATTATTATTATTATTATTATTATTATTATTATTATTATTATTATTATTATTATTATTATTATTATTCAGTTATATTACTACTGTCATTATTTATTTGGGTATCGTTACCAACTATGTTGTCATTACTTTTTTTTCTTTGGCATTTTCATTTTAGTTTTTGTTTTTACTTTTGTATTTCAAATCGATTTTGAAAATGCTCTTCTTGAGCCAAATTACTATTAAAAATAACTTTTCTGTGAGCGTTACTGTGTTAAAACACAAAATCAGGAAAACAAAACTGTTAGAAGAATTAAAGAAATCTGAAAAAATAGTAGAGTTTAAGAAATATTCCGAGTCCACAATTTTCTTGTGTGTCCTTAAGGAATTTTAACCCCCTCACACGTTGCCAAGGTAATGGATTAAATCCTCCCAGGATAAAACGGAATAAACCTTCCTGCAACAGTGGNTCTCAATGAAGGTTCGGGGATATGTGTTGGTGATCTCAACATTAGGGGGAGAAAATGAGCAGCTGAAAAAAAAGTAATACATGGAATGAATTATTATGAGTATATTAGATCCTCGTACAAGAAAATATGAACTTGAAGTTCAAGTGATAATTCATTTGCAAAATATTTCCATGCGCATTTGCTGACCCAAACTAAATGTCATATTTCAGCTACTAATGCTCCAAATATAATAAAGTCCATGATGGACATAGTCTATGGAACTCTTGAAGCGTAATTGACTAATCGGTTCCAAAGATAAAAATCCTTGAAGAAGGAGAGGAGCAAATGTTCAAGATGGTCATAATAAAGAGGCAAGTGCTTTATAAGAGCACCATGACATAACATTTTATAAGACCTCATGGGAGAGGCTCAGGTACCTGAAAATAATGAGATCTCGATAAGTTATGTCTTTATTATGCGATGATGGAACCGATGTAAAATGATCGTTGACGATGTCGTTAATATAATATAGCGCTAAATATTATTAATATTGACGAGGATCTTGAGCTCAAATCTGTCATGGAATTTGGACAGATAAATGATTGGCCAAATGAAAAATATGCAATGAAATTGACTTCACCTAAAAAAATGTGAAGTTGGACGGATAGTCCCCACACCTGAAAGTGAAATGAAAAATCAAGTCGATAGACATAAATACGACTTGTGGCACAAAATTTTCGTCAATATCCTGGTATTAGGAGATATGTTCTCCTGTGGGGGGTCTGACAATACATTTGATATGCATATAATGAAAATCCTTGAATGATTTAAATTGTTCTGAAGCATATTAAGGTTCCCAAGAAATTTATTAAATAAATCTTCAGCAGATCCTTATGTAGATTAGAGCGATCATTGCGTACATGATTTATTTTTGTGTCTAGTGCAATTGGTGCACTAATATATCTGGCTAGAACCATGAGTATAACAATATGCTAGCAAGATATAGTTTTATTTCAATATGGAGATATTGGAATACAATTAGTATTATATTTCAAAAGGAATACTTGATTTATATTTGTTTATTCTAACAAATATTGCCAAGATTTTGTTGGTTATGCAAATGCAGGCATTTTCTGAAGTTCGTTCTTCAAACATTCTATTTGAATGTGAGAGTACTGCCATATTATCATATTATAAGGCAGTTAATTGTTGATACTTATTTAAGTCATGCCAAGATAAGCAACTGATAAAGCAAGGGGCTCAACACACAACAGACATGTGACTTGACTTTGAAGAGAAGATTCCAATAATACTGAAGATAATGTTGTTTGCTTATATCAATTGAAAGAAGGACTATCGAAGGAGACAAAATAAAGCACATTCACCAAAGTTCTTCAACAAATTTGTTCAAGTGATAATTTGACAAAATTCTTCACAAGACATTGCGGATCTCAATATTAGAGAAGTTGTTATACAAGCTTGGAATTCGTCGTCTCCGAAGAATAAAGTGATGTTTTCATCAGGGGGAGGCAAATACGCTCTGTACTCTTTTTTCCTTAGCTAAGATTTTATCCCACTGGGTTTTTCTGGCAAGGTTTTTAATGAGGCAGCAAATAATGTGTATTACAAGATATGTGTACTTTTTTTCCTTCACTAAGATTTTTTCCCATAGGGTTTTTTCTTAGTAAGGTTTTAATGAGGCACATTATCTATAGACATCCAAGGGGGAGTGTTATGAAATATTATTTTGTAGTGGATGTCTATAACTCCTAAAGAAGTTACTGTGAGCGTTACTGTGTTAAAACACAAAATCAGAAAAAACTGTTAGAAAAATAAAAGAAACTGGAAAAACAGAAGAGTTTAAGAAATATTCCGAGTCCACAATTTGCTTGTGTGTCCTTAAGGAATTTTAACCCCCTCACACGTTGCCAAGGTAATGGATTAAATCCTCCCAGGATAAAACAGAATAAACCTTCCTGCAACAGTGGCAATACAAACTGCAGGATACCAACGAACTTAAAGAACGGAGCGAAATCACACTTACGAATTTGAGAGAGAGAGACTGCGAATTAGGATGCAGTATATTCAAAAAGAAAGAAGTTCTAGAGTGTTTTTCGTGTCTGGAAAATGGAATCTTGCCTCAGAATTTATAAGCAATTATCAGAAGAGGTGTCTGGAAAAGGTGCCTTTTCAGAAGAATACGCTGCCTGCCGCGGTTCTACCGCGGTCGCAGCAGAACAGCGGTCGCGGCAGAACCGTGGTCAGAGAGGCTCTTTGAATCAGCCTGTCGCGGTTCTACCACGGTCGCGGCAGAACCGCGGCCAGAGAGGCCCTCTGAACCTCCAGCAGGGTTCTGGCGTTTCAGTAGTGATTTGGCATTTAATTAATTATTAAATAACTAAATAAATTTTGTCCAAAAGTAATCTTATCGATCGATCATTTGACAAATCCAAATCCAAATCCAAATCCAAAGCCGAAGCCGAAGCCGAGCCGAGCCGAGCGAGCGACGACGACGGCGCGAGGGCTCATTCTCTTCAACTCCTTTTAAGAGCTTTAAGAAGTGATTCTATATATAAGCACACAAATGTGGTTGTCCCTCACCAATGAGGGACAAAGTGCAAGACAAAAGTTCACTTCTTCAAATTTTCAATTTTCCTCCATTTTCAATTCACACTTCTTCTACTTTAAAGCCCAATGGCTTAAAGTCCAACAATCCCCCACATGAATGAGAATGGCTGTATCAAGAAAGATCATAGATGAAAGCTATGTGATTTTGCAAGTAAGGATTAATTGCATCTGGATAAGTAGGTTTCCCTTTGAACTTTCCGTAGTGAACATATGTCGAATATACTCGGTCAATCGGTAGATTTGATATCTTTGAACCGTCGAACTTTAGTGTATACCTAGACAACCATATGTCACACAACCAACCCTTAACCGTCTTTTGGTTCTCATTGTTGTGTTCGTTTTAGCCATGAACACCGCCTGGTTTCATAAGTGCGTAGAGAATTGGCCTTACAAAATTCTCATTGAAGCGGATTCCACTTCACACTTACATAGGTGATTCCTAAACGTGTAATCCTTTAGATTGACACTATTTGATAAATACCTCATCAAACTTAGGTAATCATTAAAGAACGTGTAAAGTTCTATCCTTGTTACTGAACATTGTCTTCATCACAAGAATGGACCAAAGATTTTATTTTGACAATGTTGAACCGGTCAATCACAGCTTTGTTTGAGCTCCTTGAACCTAGATCTTGGAACATCCAAAATTCTAGGTAGAGTTACCGCCATGTTGACTTGTTCTCGGGCATAGTCCCATTCCCTTAGATGATTTCTCAACTCCCTCTCTAGTTAAGCCTTTTGTAAGCGGATCCGCCACATTATCCTTTGATCTTACATAATCAATAGTGATAATTCCACTAGAAAGTAGTTGTCTAATGGTGTTATGTCTTCGTCGTATATGACGAGACTTTCCGTTATACATAACGCTCCCTGACCGTCCTATTGCAGCCTCACTATCGCAATGTATGCAAATAGAAGCCAAAGGTTTTGGCCAGAACGGAATGTCTTCTAAAAAATTCTGAAGCCATTCAGCTTCTTCACCGGCTTTATCCAACGCTATAAACTCTGATTCCATTGTAGAGCGAGCGATACACATTTGTTTGGAGGACTTCCAAGATACTGCTCCACCACCAACAGTAAACACATATCCACTTGTGGACTTTGTTTCTGATGAGTCGGTTATCCAATTAGCATCACTATATCCTTCGATAACCGCAGGATATTTATTGTAGTGCAAAGCGTAGTCTTGGGTATATTCCAAATATCCCAGAACTCGTTTCATTGCTACCTAGTGATGTTTGTTGGGATTACTTGTGAATCGACTAAGTTTACTTATCGCACAAGCTATATCAGGTCGTGTACAGTTCATGATGTACATTAAGCTTCCCAACACACGAGCATACTCCAATTGAGACGTACTTTCACCTTTATTCTTTATGAGATGATGATTTAAGTCAATTGGAGTTCTTGCACTTCTAAATTCCAAGTGTTTGAATTTTTGAAGTACCATTTTCACGTAATGTGATTGAGACAAAGCTAGACCTTGCACTTCTAAATTCCAAGTGTTTGAATTTTTCAAGTACCATTTTCACGTAATGTGATTGAGACAAAGCTAGACCTTGAGGAGTCCTCTGGACTTTAATTCCTAGAATTACATCGGCAACTCCTAAGTCTTTCATATCAAACTTACTAGCAAGCATGCGCTTAGTAGCTTGAATGTCGGCAATGTCTTTGCTCATTATTAGCATATCATCAACATATAAGCAAACAATGACTATATGATTTGGAACGTTCTTAATGTAAACACATTTATCACATTCATTAATCTTAAAATCATTTGACAACATTGTTTGGTCAAATTTCGCATGCCATTGTTTGGGTGCTTGTTTTAGTCCATAAAGAGACTTAACAAGTCTACACACCTTCTTTTCTTTTTCCGGAACCACAAACCCTTCAGGTTGGTTCATGTAAATTTCTTCCTCAAGATCACCATTTAAGAAGGCTGTTTTTACATCCATTTGATGGATTTGAAGACCATACAAGGCGGCTAATGCTATTAGCATCCGAATGGATGTAATTCTTGTTACCGGCGAGTATGTGTCAAAATAGTCAAGACCTTCTCGCTGTCTAAATCCTTTGACAACAAGTCTTGCCTTGTATTTGTCAATAGTACCATCGTCTTTCATTTTCTTCTTGAAAATCCATTTAGAACCCAACGTTTTGTTACCTGGAGGAAGATCAACCAATTCCCAAGTATGGTTGCTCAATATGGATTCTATTTCACTATTGACGGCTTCTTTCCAATATTGTGCCTCTGAGGAAGACATTGCTTCCTTGAAGGTACGAGGCTCATTTTCTAACAGAAAAGTCAGAAAATCTGGACCGAATGAAGTAGATGTCCTTTGACGTTTACTTCTTCTCGGATTTTCTTCATTAGGCATACCATCTATTATTTCCTCCCGAGGTCGTTTTGACTTTTGGTAGGTCACTTCACTTTCCTTTTTATACGGATAAATAGTTTCAAAGAATTCAGCATTATCTGATTCTATTATCGTATTAACGTGAATCTCTGGATTTTCTGATTTATGAACCAGAAACCGTTATGCCTTGCTATTGGTTACATATCCAATAAACACACAATCAACCGTTTTTGGACCTATCTTAACCCTTTTAGGTTTAGGAACTTGTACCTTAGCTAAACACCCCCACACTTTGAAGTATTTCAAGCTAGGCTTCCTTCCTTTCCACTTTTCATAAGGAATGGACTGTGTTTTACTATGAGGTACACGGTTGATTATTCGGTTAGCTGTAAGTATAGCTTCCCCCCACAAGTTTTGTGGTAAGCCATAACTTATCAGCAACGCATTCATCATCTCCTTCAATGTTCGATTCTTTCTCTCCGCAATTCCGTTAGATTGTGGAGAGTAAGGGGCGGTTGTTTGGTGAATAATGCCATTTTCCAAACATATTTCTTCAAAAGGAGATTCATATTCGCCACCCCTATCACTTCTTATCATTTTGATCTTTTTGTTTAGTTGTGTTTCAACTTCACTCTTGTATTGCTTGAAAGCATCAATTGCCTCATCTTTACTATTAAGTAAATAAACATAGCAATATCTCGTGCTATCGTCAATAAAAGTAATAAAATACTTTTTTCCCACCGCGAGATGGTGTTGACTTCATGTCACAAATATCTGTGTGAATTAAGTCTAAAGGACTTGAATTCCTTTCAACGGACTTATAAGGATGCTTAGCATACTTTGATTCCACACATATTTGACATTTAGAATTAATGCAATCAAATTTTGGCAATACTTCTAGATTTATCATCTTTTGCAATGTTTTGAAGTTTACGTGACCTAAACGCGAATACCATAAAGTGTTTGACTCAAGCAAGTAAGAAGAAGCATTCACTTTATTGATAGGAACTACTATTACATTTAGCTTAAAAAGGCCCTCATTCAGGTAACCTTTTCCTACATACAAATCATTCTTACTTAGTACAACACTATTGGAAACAAAAATACATTTGAATCCATTCTTGACAAGAAGTGAAGTCGACACAAGATTCTTGCGAATTTCTGGAACATGGAGAACTTGGTTTAGAGTCACTATTTTCCCCGACGTCATCTTTAACGCAATCTTGCCAACTCCTTCAATTTTGGCTGTAGACGAATTTCCCATGAAAATTGTCTCGTCGGGTCCTGCGGGGGCATAAGAAGAAAATAATTCCTTGCTAGCACAAACATGGCGGGTGGCTCCAGAATCTATCCACCATTCTTTAGGATTTCCTACCAAGTTGCATTCAGACAACATGGCACGCAAGTCCTCCATGTCTTCAACATTTTCAACCATGTTTGCTTGATTTTTCTTCTTCTTTTTCTTTTGTACATCATTTTTTGGTGCACGACAATCCACGGCCTTATGCCCAGATTTTTCACAGTTGTGGCAATTACCCTTGAACTTTTTCTTGCTTGGGTAATTCTTTGGTCCAGAAGCCTTCTTTATTCCGGAAAACTTTCCGGGTTTTTCTGCTGGTGCCATAGCATGAGCAGGAGTTGAACGGCTTGACGAGGCAGCCACATTTTTAACAGTAGCACCCGTTCCCGCAACATTTCCATTAGTTTGGTTTTCATTCGTCATTTTTTCTGTAAAGTTGGAAACAAAACAGAACTTGGTTAAATCAGTGAAGTTTTGATATCTTCAAACTGAATACCAAACCAAACATACAACACGTAACAATGGTGAAGTTTTTATATACTTCAAACCCGTACGTTTATTATTCCGGTAAAGTTTTTATATACTTTAAACCGGACAGAACAATTATTGAAGTAGAAAGCACGAAGGCTTTAGTCTCCAAAACAGTATACAAAATATGAATAACAGTTTAATATATGTTTCAACACAGAAACGTTAGTATAAAATTCCTTAAGCTTGTGAGTGTTACTGTGTTAAAACACAAAATCAGGAAAACAAAACTGTTAGAAGAATTAAAGAAATCTGGAAAAATAGTAGAGTTTAAGAAATATTCCGAGTCCACAATTTTCTTGTGTGTCCTTAAGGAATTTTAACCCCCTCACACGTTGCCAAGGTAATGGATTAAATCCTCCCAGGATAAAACGGAATAAACCTTCCTGCAACAGTGGCAATACAAACTGCAGGATACCAACGAACTCAAAGAACGGAGCAAAATCACACTTACGAATTTGAGAGAGAGAGAGAGACTGCGAATTAGGATGCAGTATATTCAGAAAGAAAGAAGTTCTGGAGTGTTTTTCGTGTGTAGAAAATGGAGCCTTGCCTCAGAATTTATAGGCAATTATCAGAAGAGGTGTCTGGAAAAGGTGCCTTTTCAGAAGAATACGCTGCCTGCCGCGGTTCTACCGCAGTCGCGGCAGAACCGCGGTCAGAGAGGCTTTCTGAACCTGCCTGTCGCGGTCGCGTGGCGTATTTTCAGCAGTGATTTGGTATTTAATTAATTATTAAATAATTAAATAAATTTTGTCTAAAAATAATCTTATCGATCATTTGCCAAAGCCAAAGCCGAGCCGAGCGACGACGACGGGCGAGGGTTCATTCTCTTCAACTCCTTTTAAGAGCTTTAAGAAGTGATTCTATATATAAGCACACAAATGTGGTTGTCCCTCACTAATGAGGGACAAAGTGCAAGACAAAAGTTCACTTCTTCAAATTTTTAATTTCCCTCCATTTTATTTCCCTCCATTTCCAATTCACACTTCTTCTACTTTAAAGCCCAATGACTCAAAGTCCAACATTTTCTACTCCACACGAAATAAGGGTAAGATCTGCGTACATCTTACCCTTCCCAAACTCTACTTGGCCGCTCGTTAAATAGCACAAAGTATGTTGTCGTAGTCAATTTGATTACGAAATCACCAACCCCTACAAGAATCCATTCAATGTGTTGCAATATCTCTATCTACATTATTCTCGTTTATTTTTTTTCTACTCTTCTTGAAAGAAAAAAAACGTGGCAACTTGCATATTCTGAATAGAAGATTGGTGAAGTATTAGTCTAACTTTTATTTTTAATAATTATATTCTTTATTGTTAATTTATTGTTCAAATCAGGAGTAGGTTGAACATGAGAGAGACAGATGAAAAGATTAAGTGAGAATTGGATCATAATATTGGATAATATAATCTTTCTATCGATATCTCCCTGTTGATAGCTGCATGACTCTCAACACACTCGTTCTCTTGAGATTTTATTCCTAATGTATGTTTGGTATGGAGGAAATTATTTGCTACATTTTTCTACCAAGGGTAATTACTTTTTAAATTAGTTTCTCGTGTTCTAGTATATAATTGGTTACATATGATATTTATAAGGGAAAAAGGGTCAAATATACCAATGTATTATTCGAGATAGTACAAGGATATATTTTAGTTTCTCGTGTTCTCGTATATCTTTTCTGTATCTTTATTGTACTTGTTTTCTTTGTGGTTGGTTTAGATATACATATCTAACTATATATTTATGAGAATTTTTTCTCAATAGGCATGGTTGAATTCATATAATACACATAGATGAGGTAATATACAAATTTTGAGGAAGATTAGAGGTGAACCGGACTAGTTTGGAGTCAAAATTCATTGTTGAAATCGAATTCTAAAATTCTCTATGATATATATAACATGTATTTCATAAATATATCTCACATACAGACAGGTATACATGATTATACATGAAATACACACATATACAAATGATACACGGGGATACATAGGGTGATACACATCTTATCCTTCCATATTCATCTTCTACTTCGATATTCGCTCAAATTTGAATTCAAACAACAACAAATCTCCACCAAATAATGTAAAAATTGAGATGTACCAAATATATTCCAACAATACCAATTCGAAACAATTTTCGAATTCAAACTTAAGCAAGCTTCAATGGCTTTCATCGAGTTTTAGCTCATCTTCTTCATTCTTCAAAGAATTTTGCTACACCACTATATCAAACTCTCGCATTTATCTTAAAACTAATATTATCCATTGCTAACGTCCCATGTGCAATACAAGGACGAGTCACTTTTATTATTAAGAAATTAATTTTTGATATAAAAATACAGTATATTCAATTGAGTATAAAAATCACTAATTGCTCAACTGAAAGGCTACCTATATTGCCCTACTCGTTAGTCCTAGTTGTTAGCCCCATATTAAAGTTGTATTGGAAGAGTTTTAGTTTGGCACTTAAATTACGCAGTTCTAGGTGGATATAATAATTTAGATAGTATTAAACACACCAATAAATATCATCCAAAATTGCCTTTATTTTCTGCGAATTAGCTATATAAGAGAGAAAGAAGGAGAGGGGGAGGTGAACTAAAGAGAGAAACAATCACACAAATAGCCAATTGAGCTAATACTGGTAGCATTAAGAATTTAGCATTTGACTAATATTAATTATTTTTTATGAATTGGCTAATATTGATTTTAGAGTTAATACCCTAAAATTATCCTAAACTATCAAGTTTTTGTCAGCTTCCTACTTAAACTATTCGGTGTCTCCAAAACCCTCTGAACAATATTGCCCTTCATATTAAAATCCTCGCGCTGCATTCTTAGAGGTGCGTCTAGTACACACTCCTAATTATCTAAAAAACGTGACATGTAGCACAACATGTGGCTGTTTAACTCAGCCTAAGACCTGCCTAACCTATTATTATTTTTTGTCAATTACTTACTTAAACTAGCTGGTGTCCCCAAACCCCCTTAACTATATTCTCCTATGTATTAAAAATCCATGTTGGACTTTTAAAGGTACGTATGTCTAACTATATTAACATATGGTTTTTACAAAGTCCTTTATATAGTTTACTCACGATGTTTACTCTCAAATATTAATTCTAGGAGATTTGGCCAAAGTAATATATAATGTACTGTGTTAATTTTAGTTTTAATTGTGATTGTGGTTTATGCTAGACTCAAATTGATAAGTCCTTATTTATATTCACTTTGTAGCACAATAAAATATATAATAAAGGCATATAGTGTTGCATTTCATAAAAGTCATCTTATATTACATAAAAAAGTTTACAAAAAATAAAATATCACAAATAAAAAATTAATTGGCCACCAATTACATTCTATAATTCCAGATTGCATAAAGAAGGTTCAAGAGATTAAACTTTATTCTCTATAAGGTGTTGAGTTTAATAAGAAGATTTAAATTGGTATTCTTTTAACAATATGTGTAAGACATGAAAGAAGACTAAAACAAGAAAGAGAATAAATTATTTTAGAGGAAATAAGAGAAGGAGAATTTTTTCCAGAGGAAATCCATATGAAGAATTGAAGAAAAAAGGTGAAAAAATGAAGAAGAAGGTGAAAAATAAGGAAGAATATGTAAAAATAAAGAAGAATAGTAAAAAACGAGGAAGAAAGATGGATATAACTGAAATAAGGAGAATACTCATTAAAAAAACAAATGTGAAAGAGGGTTAGGCTAATTATCCATTATTTTCTGTTAGGTGGACCATTTTGATGCCTTTTTTCAACTGTCACGTGCTCCCAAACGAGTATCTAAACGTTATGCTAGGACAGCAACAAGTGGCTTTTAATATGAAAGGCGATATAGATCATGAGGTTTTGGGCACATTAAATAATTTGAGTAGGAAATTGACAAAAATATAATAGTTTAATGAGGTTTTAGGGTATTAGCTCTTGATTTTATTTGTGCTACGAAAGACCAAATTGAATAGTTTTCTCTTGTTTGAACATTTTGTTTTTGTCTTAAACGGATCAGCACTCCAGCCCACCTAATAACGGAGATAGAAGGCAAACCGTTTGGGCTTCTTGCTTCCTTCTCACCCGTTGAGAACATATTGTCGCACCCAATGGATTTTACTTTGCTAAAATTTGTACTCCCTACTTTTTGTTTTAAAATTTAGCCATTCAACATACATTTTAAACAATTTTGTACTCTATTAAGTGATTGAATTTTTAGGTTACAGAATTATTCTATACCTATATATTTACTAGTAATGAATACCCCATGCTGCGCATGAGCCCAATAACACTATGTTTAGGTTGTGCTAATTAGTATATAAATTTTTTTCTTAATTTATATGCAGCAGCAGCAACAACAACAACAACAACTACCCAGTAAAATCCCACAAAGTGGGGTCTGGGGAGGGTAATGTGTACGCAGACCTTACCCCTACTCCGATAGGGCAGAGAGGCTGTTTCCGATAGACCCTCGGCTCAGAAAGACGGAAATAAAAAACAAGAAAAGACAATTCATTAGTAACTCCAGTAGAAACCGTAATAGTAACAGAAGCATAACAACCAAAACATAAATGACATGCAATAACAATAACCAGTATCTAAGGCACGGGCTAAGATCACAGCAAGGATAGTGTGGACTCAACATAAACTGCAAGCCATCTAAGATCAACCCTAATCCAACCCCGCCTCACCCCGGGTATGAAGTAAGGAAATCTCTACTACCCCCTAACCTACAACCCTAATGCTTGACCTCCAGACCTTCCTATCAAGGGCCATGTCCTCGGAAATCTGCAGTCGTACCATGTCCTGCCTGATCACCTCTCCCCAATACTTATTAGGCCGCCCTCTACCTCTTCTCGTACCCACCACGGCTAACCGCTCACACCTCCTTACCGGAGCATCAAGGCTTCTCCTCCGCACGTGCCCAAACCAACTGAGCCTCGCTCCCCACATCTTGTCATCCACATGGGCCACACCCACCTTCTTCCGAATATCTTCATTCCTAATCTTGTCTATCCTAGTGTGCTCGCACATCCACCTCAGCATCCTCATATCTGCTACCTTCATCCTCTGGATATGGGAGTTCTTAACCGGCCAACACTCTGCCCCATACAACATGGCCGGTCTAACCACAGCTCTATAAAACTTACTTTTGAGTATCGGTGGCACTTTCTTATCACACAAGACTCCAGATGCAAGCCTCCATTTCATCCAGACCGCCCCTATACGGTGAGTGACGTCCTCGTCGATCTCTGCGTCCCCCCGAATCATCGATCCAAGGTACTTGAAGCTATCTCTCTTGGGGATGACCTGTGATCCAAGCCTCACGTCTTTGCCTACTTCCCTCGACTCAGCGCTAAACTTGCACTCCAAGTACTCTGTCTTAGACCTGCTCAATTTGAAACCCTTAGACTCGAGGGTCTGTCTCCAAACCTCCAACCTCTCATTAACACCGACCCTCGTCTCATCAATTAGAACTATGTCATTAGCAAATAACATACACCATGGCACATCCCCTTGAATATGCTGTGTCAGTGCATCCATCACCAAGGTAAATAAGAACAGGCTAAGCGCAGAGCCTTAGTGTAATCCCATAACAGCCGGGAAATGCTCTGAGTCGCCTCCCACAGTCCTACCCTTAGTCTTAGCTCCATCGTATATGTCCTTGATCGCTCTTATGTAGGCTACTGGCACGCCCTTTGCCTCAAGACATCTCCATAGCACCTCCCTAGGGACCTTGTCATACGCTTTCTCCAAGTAAATAAACACCATGTACAGATCCTTCTTCTTATCCATGTACTGTTCCACCAACCTCCTAATAAGGTGGATAGCTTCCATAGTGGAGTGACCCGGCATGAACCCAAACTAATTGTCGGATATAGATGTCATCTTCCTCACCCTCACCTCCACCACCCTCTCCAAGACTTTCATGGTATGGCTTAGTAACTTGATACCCCTATAATTGTTACAACACTGGATATCACTTTTGTTCTTGTACAATGGTACCATTGTACTCGACCTCCACTCCTCCGGCATCTTCTTCGTCCTAAAAATTACATTGAACAACCCAGTCAGCCACTCCAATCCTGCTCTACCCACACACTTCCAAAACTCAACCGGAATTTCGTCTGTCCCGGTCGCTCTACCCCTACTCATCTTATGAAAAGCCCCCACGACCTCCTCCACCTTTATGCGCCTGCAATACCTAAAATCTCGGAGACTCTCCGAATGCCCCAAATCCCCTAGCGCTATATCCCGGTCCCCCTCCTCGTGTAGAAGACCATAGAAGTACGTCTGCCATCTCTGCTTAATGTGGGACTCTCCCATCAATACTCTACCATCCTCGTCTTTGATGCACCTTACTTGGTCCAGGTCCCGGGCCTTCCTCTCCCTCGGTTTAGCCAGCCGAAACAACTTCCTGTCCCCGCCTTTCTCCCCCAATTCCTCGTATAGACGACCAAACGCTCCATGCTTAATTTATATGCATTGATAATATATACAAATTTTACTTACAATGTCAAGTTATTAAAATTTCTATGGATAGTTTCTTAGGCGATGCTATCTCTCGTTCAAAATAAGTGTTTCTGAGTTTTTGACACACTTATTAAGAGAATCATTTAATAATATAAATATAAGCGTTATTTAACTAAGTTATCCTTTTATATCTTCTTAAATTACTCTTTGTATATCCTCATATTTTGTAGATCATTTTGTTAGATAAGGATGGATTTGGAAAATACTAATTAATGCCTTCTTCATTTTTTTAAAGTTATAATGCAAAATTAATTTAATTAAAATATTTTTGATTTAATGCCTTCTTGTTTTTTCAAAGTCATAATTACTTTTGCAAATTAATTTAGCTAAAATATTTTTGATCATAGGAAAGTCCGTGAAAGCTACTAAATGTACTGGTAAGACACCATGTAATGCCTCAAAAGCTTATATATACAATTTTTAAAGTTTTTTAAATATAATTAGAAAAATAACTTTACAAGCAAGGTCATTTCTTGTTTTTCTTTTTCATGTTAAGTTGGAATCCGTTTTACTCTGCTATTTTATTTTTATAAGATTTTAGAGATGAGTATTGCTAATTTTAGGTATAGTATAACTTTTTCGTTAATTTAACCGTGAATTCCTTATCCTACTTGGTCCCTATTAAGGTAATTAGTAATACTTTATTAGTTTTAATTAGACATTGCTGCCATCATTCTATTAGTAGGAGTAATTAACAACTATTATGTACTAATGCTTGATTTTGAAGCTTCTTTGTGTATTTGACTATATCAAATTAATTTTCTCCCCTTTAGCAAACAAAAAGATATTAGACAAGAATGAAACATTAGTTTTCATGTGCGAGATAATATACGGACACTTGGTGTGGTACTACATCGCCGAAATTAATACGTGTTAGTAATGATACTTCTTAACCTCCTTTACTGCTTTCAATACAGTACATTTATTCGGCCAAAAAACATAAAGACTTGGAATGGAAGAAACTGAGTTGTAAATTATTGGTACATATTTAATTATGTTTGTATTATTTTATTACTTGTTAATAGTGTATTAGTGTCACTGGAATTTGAATTTTCGTTGCTAAATTATGTTCATTTGTAAGTTGGATAGGTATAGTGTTATATGTTATATAATATTTCACTATCATAGTTATGTTTTTATTAGTAAATTATCTAAGTTATTTGGTTTTAATAATTGAAAAATTAATGCATTGGAAAATATTTCTATGATAACTTTAAAGTTATCTATGATATTATAGATTTTAAAAAAGAAAAATTTGGTCATTTTGTTAAATCTTAATTTGGATTTTCACCTCAAAAATGCCACTTGGAGTTCTACATTCAAAAACAATTAGCAAAAAGCAAGGACCACACATTGAAGGGAACTCTAAACTGTATATAAGTAGCTACAGTAACCGTTTTTGCCAGCCACTAAAATAATTTAATTTTAATGTAATCACTAAAAGCATCCAACTGAGCCCATATCACATCATTAGACCATATGAATTCTCCAAAAGGCCTTTACGTGGTCTGTCGTCATCTAAGCCTTTACTGAAATGTACCAAAATTGAAGCAACAAAGTAGTACTCAATAAAGCATATCCAATGAGTAATTCCAATTTTGTCCCTAATTAGCAAGCAGGCATGTTGACCTGCTACCTGCTTTTGACGGGAGGTGCCGGCTAACTCTCTCTAATAAAATGGTAAAAATTGCACGGGGCGCCCTATTTGGTCGCCCCCATTTAACCTATACCCATTTTTTTTAACTTGTACCCACTTTTTAAATAACTTCAGCCCTTTTCTCCTCCTCCTCCTCCTTCTTCTTCTTCTTCTTCTTTCTTATGCTGCTGTTGGTGTTGCTATGAAATTTCAGTTCATGCGATGATTGCCATAAGTATGTTTATCAGATTATTTAAAAATAAATTATAAATAATTACGTAAGTTAGTAGACAATAATTTATGAATATTTTCACGTACGTGAAGTTTAAGGTCACACTTAGTGATTCTTTTCATGATAATTCTGTATTTTCACGTTTATTGTTTCAAAAATTTATGATTTAGATACTGTTGGCAATCTGATTATTTTACAGTAGTAATACACTATGAAAGAATAAGGTGATTATTTATCTAGTATGTTAGAAAGCTTTTTCAAAAACTTAAGCTTATAAGTTGCTGGAAGTTTTTACAAATGAACTAAAATAACTTCAGCATCTTCTTGCTGAAAGTGTTGAAAAAGCTTTATGACAAAAAAACAATGAATCTAGGACAAAAAAACTTCAACTTATTTAGTGCTGAAGTTTTACAAATGAACTAAATAACTTCAACATCTTCTGCTGAAGTGTTTGAAAAAGCTTTTATGACAAAAACTAATGAATCCAGGACAAAAAACTTCAGCTTATTTAGTGCTGAAGTTTTTACAAATGAACTAAATAACTTTAACATCTTCTGTTTGAAGTTCGTATTGCCTTTGCTACTTCAGGCCCGTCTACTAGAATGCTGAAGTTTTGCGTGATTGCCTTTGCTACTTCAGGCCCTTCTAACTAGAATGCTAAAGTTTTGCGTGATTGCCTTTGCTACTTCAGCCCCGTATGCTGAAGTTACGCAAAAAGTGGGTCACTTGCAACTTTTATTGCAAAGCGGAGACAAGTTAAAACGTGACCCAAAAAGCGGATATAAATGCAAATGCCCCAATAAAATGGTAGAATATAAGTAAGAGAATTTTTCATAAAGCACTCTTTTAGTAGTAATTAGCCATCTATGGATACCATTTTCTATATTACGGATTATAGATACCTTTTCTGTGGTTATAAGATGTATTTGATGTATTTAAGCTATTGTATTTATGAATACAGTAGCAAAAATAGGCGTGAATCAGGAAGTCAGCTAATTAGTTGTTGTATTTGAGTGTATTCGTCTATATTCATGGAGTGAAACATGGGATTACAGCTGGACAGATATTATATTCGACTGTATTGGCGGCGTGAAATAGGGGCATTACACTATTTTTAAAACGGAAAGTGAATCAATTAACATAATAGACTCCTAATATAAACTCAACAAACTCAATTATAACAAACAAATTTGTATTTTTAGTTATAAAAAAATTTTCAACCGAAAAATACCTCAAAACATAGCAATCTTCAGAGAAATTATATAATACATCTGAAGACATAAATTATATTAATTAAAGAAAACATATGAATACATTCATGGCATATAGCGAGACAGTGAATACAATAAAATACATAGAATACAGCGGGATACATTGAAATACAATGAAAAAAAGACAGTGAATACACTGAAATACATGGAATACAACAAGATACATTGAATTACAATGAAAAAAAAGACAATGAATACAATGAAATACATGAAAATACATTGAAATATATTAACAGAAAACCAATTAAATGCCAAGCAGCATACATTGATCTTCCTCAATTTGAATGAGTACTCAGGAAAAAGATGGGATCTTGGACTTGGTATACGGTCTTTACTTTCTGCTGAAAAAGGATAATCTTGAACTGAGGACAGGAAATCAGGAAATCTTCTCTCTTTGACATTCAATTGAAAGCTAAAATCTCTGAATTCTCTAAGAGGAGGAAACCTGAAAACATCATGAGTTTTCTATTTCTTGGATGTAATAAACCAATTTTCCCTATCAATTTCTTCGTTGATCTCTTTCTTGTTTGTTTTCCGTTTCACAGTCATCTTCTTTCTCTTCTTCATGCACATCGAATTGTATGCGGCAATTTATACTCCCAAAACCCTTAAATCATAGTAATAGCGACTTCAGAAAAAGTATCATACGAACTAAACAATTCGAAATCAGCATCTCTGAAGTGGGCTTTGCACAAATTCAGTGGAAGGAGGAGGAGATCGGAAATTTTAATGGGATGGGGGAAGAGAATGAGATGTATCAAAGTAGAGAGAGAAAGAAAATAGTGTAACTTATTAGCGTATTTAGTGGCTTAGGGCTAGGAGGTAACCAAAATTAAATATTTTGCTATAAACCTTAAAAGGTATCTATAGAATATAATTTTTTTTAAATGGTATTTATTTAAAATAAATAAGGTGTTAACCTTTGCTATAGGAGGTAAAAATTTCTATAAGTAAAGTAAAGTAAATTAAAGTAATACGGTGTGAAATAGAAAATAGTAGATAAAAGTTTAGTCGAGATGCGGTAGCATGAATACCTTAAAAAATTTAGCACAAACAAATTGTGCTTGCATTACTAGAGATTGTGTGCCATTCATAGGTGTTGTTGTTCACTGTTTGGTGGCTTTGGTGTGGATTGTCGATGCCTTTGTTTGTTGTGTGATCTGCTTCTTGCTTGTCCTGTGGTGACTCTGGCGCAGGTTGTGTACTGCGTTGTTGGTGAGGGCAGTGTAAGAAAAAACAACAAGGAAAAGAAGTCTCCAAACTCTCTAGGTATTGGTGTTATCACTTATCCAACAGAACAAGGTGCGTCTCTTAACTCTCCGGCTATGGGCTATAAGCCTAAACCTAATAGGAATCAATTAAATTATCAGTATCTAAAATATTATGATGAAAACCCACATACGCCGCTAACATTAATTACAGATACACACATGGAACCTCCCCCCAATACTTCTCCTACTAATGGCCAGAAAATGGGATTACCCAGTGAGCAAGGTTTAACCAAATCCAATCAAATTACAACCCTTCCTCTTCCCAATATGGGTTCTGAGAAGTTTGAGAAAACCACCACTCCTCACGCCGCCTCTAACCCTGCCACACACGCTCCACTCCCTTCGATACAAATAAGAGAAAATATTACCAGCACTCAGCCACGTGGGATAAACGTGTCCCAATCAAAAAATAAGAGTGCCAGTACTCAAATGTATAAAAATACACTGCCAAGTATTAACCAACGTGTATCCTCAGAAAAAATAGAACATTACCCCTCCAATATCTCCACCTCTCCTTGCCCATCACACTTGGCAAATTCCTTAAGCCAAGTAGACATGCAAGTGGATTTCCCAAATCTGGAGACCACCACCAACACGCCAAGCTCCCCCAATACCAGCCCTAATATATCTACAAACCAAGATTTGCAGTCATTGTCTCCCCCAAATCCCCTTCACACATCTTCCAATATTAACCAGTCCTTTCTCCCTCACAATGCAACGCCAAACTCAACTCCTACACACAAGAACTCCTCATCTCCCTCTCTCACGCTTTCACAGAATCACAACCACCATAATGAACAATCTCCCACCCCAACTAGCACACTACCAGTTGGTGTATGCAACACAAGCACTCCCTCTACTTCATCAACCTCAATCCTGGATCGAACAAGGGATCCAAGGACAAGCTTTCTTCTTCACAATGGTAATAAATGGAGTGGAAGTTCTAATAATCATCCAAAATCCCAACTTCCTAGCACAATTGATAACAGAAGGAATGAGGCTCGCCATGGACAACTACATGAATCACATATGGTTGGCAAATGTATTGGATCCACTAGCTTCAGCGATTGCCCCAGCCCTATACTTCAACATGCAACAACAATGGAACCTGCCCCCACACTTCAACCCCCTCCTCAATATGAACCAAATTTACGATCTTCCCTTCTTCCCTCCTCCGGAGCTGCTGTCAACCCTCTGTTCTTCCCTTGGCAGCCCCAGCAGTTTCAACACCATGTCCAGCCACAACAGGCCCCCATGCAAATGAATCCACAACCTTCTCCACCACCACAGGAACCAGAAGATATCGATATAGTAGAAGAGATACCTCCTCCCACGGGCTCCTTCACAGAAATCTCAGGCCTCAGAAACGCAAGCCTTATGATATTCTCCGAGAGAGAGGACAAAAAGTACATCCTCAACTGTCCAGTTGCACTGACAAAGTGCTCATTCGATCTGCGTCCAGTGATGAACAGAGCTTTGGCCAAGTATGCAGTGGTGATGAGTCAAACCCTAAGGGGGAGCCAATTTCTTGTGACGAAGAGTTAGAAGACTCTACACCCCTCTCCCCACTTCCCCCTCATGAATCGACCAACTAGTTTTATAGTTTGGAATACCAGGGGGGCCCATAGTGATGCCTTCAAAAGAAATTTCAGAGAGCTTCTTACTACTCATAAGCCATGCATGGTGGCTTTGCTTGAAACTAGGATGGAAAGCCATGTGGAGCTCAAAGATGAATTCCACTTTGATGACTTCCTTGAAGTCCCTGCCCAAGGTAGGGAAGGCGGGATTGTGCTCATGTGGCTCACAAATTTGGTCACTGCACGGACCAAGAACTGCATGCTATGATCCAGGTATGGCCCAACCCCCTCTCATGGTTGTTTAGTATCATTTACGCAAGTACTAATCTTAGCAAACGTAGACTCCTATGGGATAGTTTAGAAAATGTTGCCGACACTAATAGGGGTCCTTGGTTATTAGCAGGAGATTTTAATGAAGTTATTAATCAAGACGAAAAATGGGGGGACGACTAACCCATAGCTTTTGGTCTTGCTTAAATAATTGTAATCTAATAGATTTAGGATTCAAAAGGAACCGCTATACTTGGTATAATCATCGTAGAAGACACAAGGGCTTAATCCTTGAACTCCTTGATAGATGTCACGCCAATGAAAAATGGCTTCAAGAATACCCTAATGCCACGGTCACTCATCTCCCTAAAGTGCATTCGGACCACAACCCTCTCCTAATTAACACTAGTAATGTGATTCTTAGACCTACAAAGAAGCCCTTTAAGTTAGAAAGCTTTTGGTGCTCTCATCCTGATTTCCATAATATTGTTCGGTAAAGTTGGCATCAAAACGACCTTCCACATGCCACTGCCACTTTCCAGAATAATATAAATACTTGGAGTAATGCAACCTTTGGCAATATCTTCCATACAAAAAGGAAAATTTTAGCTAGATTGGAAGGCATTCAAAATTCCCATTCTTACCCTACTAGCAAATTCCTCCAACATCTGGAAACAGAACTCATTCGAGACTTTAATAATATTTTGCAACTAGAGGAAGACTACTGGAAAATTAGGTCACGTGTTAATAGGCTCAACGAAGGAGACGCAAACACTAAATTCTTCCATTTATCCGTTATTAATAGAAGGGGAAAAAATAGAATTTCCTTCTTCAAAGATGAAGAAGGCAATTGGATTACAGATCATAACCTCTTGTCCCAACACACGCTCCATTACTTTCAATCTATCTTCACAACGGAGCACACCAATACTAACTGGAGCGATATCCTTAAGAGCCCCACTAGCTACCACCAAATAGATCTATCACCTCTTGATAACCCCTCCACGGCCAAGAGGTTATTCAAGCCTTATTCTCCTTCAAACCTTTTTAAGCACCCAACCCAGATGGCCTCCACCCTTTCTTTTATCAAAAACACTGGCCCATAGTAGGAGAATCTGTACTTAGATATTGTCACCAAATTTTTAGATCACAAAAGGTTCCTGAAGCTCTCAATGAAACTTTATTATGCCTAATCCCGAAATTTAAGAATGCTAACAATTTAAAGAATTTTCGACCAATAGGGCTATGTAACACAATCTATAAAGTCATTACGAAAGTCATCGTCAACCGCATTAAACAGTTCTTGCCCGAACTCATTGGACCCTACCAATGCTCTTTCCTCAAAGGTAGAAGAGCAAGTGATAATGCTATCCTCGTTCAGGAAATCCTTAGACATATTAAACGCTCAAAAGGCAGTAAAGGCAAACTGATGCTAAAAATCGACCTTGAAAAGGCATTTGACCGCATTGAATGGTCATTTGTCTACCGTACTCCTCGGTTCTTCAAATTTCCCTCAAAGATCACCTCCCTTATTATGAATTGTATTACTAGCAGTAACATTGCTATTTTGGTTAACGGTGCGAGAACTAACTATTTTTCCCCATCAAGAGGCATCCGTCAAGGCGACCCATTGTCCCCCTATATTTTTATCATGTGCATGGAACTGCTCTCTACATATATTAACCACCAAGTAGACCTTCAACTCTAGGACCCTATCACTCTTAGCAATAAAGGACCTCAACTATCCCACTTATTCTTCGCAGACGACTTAACCTTCATGGCCAATGCCAATCATAAGTCAATATATTCGATCCACAATAGCCTAGGATACTTCTGTCACCTTTCGGGTCAAAAAATCAATCCCACCAAATCCAAAGTTGTCTATTCCCCCCAATGCCATGAGGAGACTAAACATCTTGTCTTTCAACTCCTCAATATTAAAGCAACTGACAACTTTGGCAAATACTTAGGCTTTCCAATACTCAAAACAAAACCAAAGGCCTCAGATTTCCAATACATCATTGATAACATGAAAAATAGACTATCTAGTTGGCAAACAAAATTCCTTACACCAGCAGGAAGAATCACCCTTGCTAAATCCACCTTAAATACAATCCCAGTATATGCCATGGAATATTTCCTCCTTCCAAAATCCATCTGCCGCAATATCGATAAAATTCAACGAGACTTCATTTGGGGGACCCTTCCTAAAAAAAAAGAGAATTCATTATATGAGCTGGGATGCAGTAACGCTTCCAAAAAATCAAGGAGGACTGGGCCTTTGCAAAGCCCATGACAAAAATTTGGCCCTTCTGACGAGTCTCTCATGACGCCTATTTTTGAACCCTAAATCCCTTTGGGCGCAAACATTAATTAATAAATACACCCCTATCCGGAGCACTACCTCCCATTCTTTTATCTGGAAAAATGTTCTAAAAGGGGGAACGTGTTGCATTAAAGGAATGGCTTGGATACCTGGGACTAATTCCTCAATAGACATATGGAACTCAAGGTGGATCCCCCAATCCCCTCCACTTAGAGCAATTGTCCATGGCCCCCTAACCCAAAATGAGCAAGGCTTTAAACTCATGCACTTATGGAAAGATAATGAGTGGGACTGGGCAAAACTATCTTTCCAAATCCCCCGCGAGGCTACCCTAAAAGCCTTTGCCACATCTATCCCAGCCTCTGATGGTGTTAAAGACACACCCTACTGGGCCCTAAACACCAACGGCATGTTCACAATCAAATCTGTTTACTCCCTCATTCACACCAACACCCCAATTCACTACAACTTCAACTGGATCTGGTCACTGCACACGTTGAAAAAAATTAAAGTCTTTCTTTGGCTATGCTCTCACAATAGGTTGCCTACAAGAACGTACCTTCACCACATGGGCCTAAATATAGAACCTACTTGCACCATTTGCAACACCACACAAGAAAATATCCACCATATATTCTTCGAACGCCCGGTAGCAATGAAATTTTGGTTAGACATGGGCTTAAACATCCAACAACTACCATACCATGATCTCCACTGGCTACAACTCTTAAAAGATTTAAACATCTCTCTCCAGACCCATCATCTTGAATGACTTGATTTCCTACCATTTGCTCTATGGCATATTTGGGTTAGTCGAAATCATAATTCCTCTGAAAACAAACGTCAGTTGCTCCCACCAACACCCCTATTAAGAGGGCTTTAGAATACATACACACAACTACTCCCAAGAAAAAGACTAGAGAAACAAAGCCTATACATGTTAAATGGACACGCCCCATTTCTGGCACTTATAAACTAAATACAGATGGTGCCTACAACACTAATACAAACAGCTGGAATTGGTGACGTAATTAGAAATTTAAATGGAGACTGGGTGATTGGCTACTGGAAATATTCCTATGCTATAAATCACACCTACATGGAAATATTAGCACTACAACAAGGACTGCTACTAGCCATAGCGCATGCTTTAAGGCCAATTGAAATCGAGATCGGCTCAACGGATGTCCTGCAACTAATAGAACATTTGCACTCCTATTTATTAAACACTAATTAATTTTTGCAGGTGCCTATTGAGGAAGTTGGGGAATCCAGTGGTCCGGCATAGCTTTCGCGAGACAAATTCTGTAGCTCACTTTTTGGCCAAGGAAGGATCCAAGCAAGCAAGGTGCAACAACCTCTCAGTATTTTGGCAACCACCTACAACTATATGTAATAGCCTGCAAGCTGATAAAGAAGCAGTACATAAAGGGCACCTGTAATAGTTTAGTATTATCTATAAAATCATCCTATTAACCAAAAAAAAATAAAATAGAGATTGATGGGTGGGACCCATCTCACCCATCTGTAGGCCCCGCGACTTTCCAACTATCCAATTTCCGCCGGGAAATTAAAATCCTAATTTCCTACTTCCCTCTCCCCTCTCTCCGGCACCAATAGCACATCCAAATCCGCCGGAAAATGAATTCCCGTTTCACATCCCTCGTTTCCCGATCACTCAAATCCCGCCACAATCACCGCCACCACCACCACTATCTCTTACCTCAATTCTTCTCTTCTTCCATCGCAACACCAGCATCTCCACCTCAATACGCTCCAACCCTCGAGGGACTCCGCCACCGGCTAGCGGCGGAATCACCGACGCTATCTGACTTCATTAGGCTCCAATCGGATAAAGAGTACTCGGTTGAGGTAGGCACGAAGAAGAAGCCGCTTCCAAAACCGAAATGGATGAAGGAAGCCATACCTGGAGGAGAGAAATACACGCACATCAAGAAGAAATTGAGGGAATTGAAACTTCATACCGTATGTGAAGAAGCTAAATGCCCTAATTTGGGAGAGTGTTGGTCCGGTGGTGAAACTGGTACTGCTACCGCTACCATTATGATTCTCGGTGATACTTGTACCCGTGGTTGCAGGTCATATACATTTCTTTGAACTTTGTTTATGCATTTTGATGTTATTGCTGATTCTAATTAGTTTTGGATAGAGTTATAGTTGGTTGTTATTAATTTGGATTTTTGTTGTACATGATCGCATCTTCCGTGCTTAGGGAATCTGTGCTATGGGAAAAGATTGTTTTTCTCCTTATCATAAATAAAGATTGTTTTTTTGGTGTTGTAAAAGAGAAAGATCAGTTCTTTTGCAAATTTCATTTTCTGGCAATTGATAATTATAGCCTGTTTGGCAAAAGTGTATTTTTTTCAAAAGTACCTTCTGTGAGAAGTAGTTTGTGTTTGGCTAATTAATTTGATAAGCACTTCTGAGCAGCAATTAGTGTTTGGCCAAGCTTTTAAAAACTGTTTCTAAGTGTATTTTTCTCAAAAGTGCTTTTAAAAAAGTGTTTTTTTTTCTAAAGTACTTTCTGTGAGAAACAGTTTGTGTTTGGCTAATTAATTTGAAAAGCACTTCTGAGCAGCAATTAGTGTTTGACCAAGCTTTTAAAAACTGTTTCTAAGTGTATTTTTCTCAAAAGTGCTTTTCAAAAAGTGCTTTTTAGAGAGAAACGCTTCTCCAAAACTGCTTTTGCACTTCTAACTTTGAAAAGAAAAAGTGCTTTTGGATATGGAAAAGCTTGGCCAAACACGCTATTAGAACAAAGAAGGAACCGAACATGATATCTGTGTTAATATGTTCAACAGTGTAATAACATGGGAACGCTTTACCTGGCCTCCTAGACACTACTGTCTATAAGAATATTGCTAAATGAGCTGAATGATGGAAATGAGTTGACATGCGAAAATATTATTATAGTAGATAAGGAACTGACGATATAGCAATAATGGATAGAAAGCTAGTTTAGACTTTCACAGCCATGTTGTAAGAGTGTAGTGGGTTTTTGATGGGCTTCTGTAAGAAAGGGGATGAGAAACCAGAAGGTTTCTTTTTTGTTTTTTCATGGCTTATCTCTCTCTTTTTCTCTTAGCGCACCTGTTTTGGTGTACTTGCACCGTTGGTTATTGGGAAGGTTAGAGGATAAGGATTTTGATCCATGTGAACAATTTTCTGCCCTTTGAAATTTCAGATTCTGCAATGTGAAGACATCACGCACTCCACCTCCTCCTGACCCAAATGAACCTGCCAATGTGGCTGAGGCCATTGCCTCGTGGGGTTTAGATTACGTTGTACTTACCAGTGTTGACCGTGATGATTTACCTGATCAAGGAAGCGGTCATTTCACTGAGACAGTGCAGAAGTTGAAGGCATTGAAGCCAAATATGCTCATAGAAGCACTTAGTAAGTGTTCCTTTTTTTATTATTATTTTTTTTTTTTACATGCCTTCTGAACTTTCAACCCAGACCTAAACCCCAAAAAATTTTGAACTTCATTTATACGGTTTCAGACTTTGTTTGCTCGTGTACCTTTGTGCTTGATCTGATGTGTAAGGAAGTCTTTACAAAATTTCAACAAAGTTACTGTCATTAGGTTGATAAACGACAACAATCTGCTTTACACAAATTAGATGTGCTCCTTATTTTGTTGTTGCAGCGACTGAAAACCACTGCTCATCTAGTATCGTACTAAGAAGTGAAACTTCTTGTCATCCGCACATCTTCTTCAGTTCCTATACTTCATCCTCTTTGGCTCTTCCTCCCTTTTCCCTTTTCTTCCCTGTGCCGTCAATTAGATTTGCTTTGATTTGGTTATCTTCAGCTGGTTGTTAGTGGACCTTGACTGTATGAGTGGCTGAATCTTCAGCTGGTAGCCTGGCAATGTTTATCCTTTTCTTGTACCCATGACAAATTATTGCCCCAACGGAGCTCAACAAGCTGAAATAATGATTCTTTCTGAAGTATGTCACTCACATATTTTGTTTGGTCTGATTCTTCTGAGAATCAATCTAGATATTTTATTTGTGAGACATGATTGAAGGTATTGCTTCCTTTTGATGTACAATTTTTTAGTTATAAATCACTTACAAAAGCATCTATACCTTATTGTAGTTATCCCAAAATCCTAGAAGCGGTCTAAGGTCTGTTTGAGTGTCGAAGAAGTTATTGAAAAATGTGTCTACTAGGAAAATGTGAAGCAACTAACATTGAAAAATGTGTCTACTAGGAAAATGTGAAGCAACTAACTTTATCAAGCTGGAAAATGTGAAGCAACTAAATTTATCAAAATTAAAAAAAAGGGCATTACATGTTCTGTTTGAGTGGAAAAACAATATTTTTAAAATGAGAAGAGCTAGTGGTCACAAATTTTTTTCGAAGTCCTATAGCTAATAAAGGATCTGGTTTATTGACAGCATTTGTGCTTTTGAAACTTGTGGTCTTTAAAGCATAAATGTTAAAAGCTTTTTGGGGCCATAATATTTGTGCGGCTATAGAAGTTTTATCAAGGGTAAAATAGAAAGTTTAAAAGTTAATTTTTTTTGAAATATAGAAATATGTCAGTCTTTTTGAAGCAGACTAACAAGGAAAGTCTGTCATATAAAATTATAAATTGAAACAGAGGGAGTGCAAATTAGCGAATTTGTCCCCTTTTTTTCCTTTTATCTGTCAGTTAAGCAATACCTAGATGGGCAGTTTGGCAGCCTTAATTAAATTGGTAGTTTGGCAGCGTTAACTAAATTGGAATCTCCTTTGCCTGGACTATAACACAGATCTGACCCTCAATTTCTGGTATAACGGAAATATTTGGCCCCATATTGGAAATCCAGCCAAATACATGTCAGACACTTGTATTCACGAGACATATATTTGTCAAGTTGAACTGTTGAAGTGTTCAAGTGATCACCGGTAAAGTTAGCACCCAAGGGTATGACCTTGTGGTCAAGAAAGTGAATTGAGAATCATTATCAAGCTCAAATCCCAATGTAGGCAAAAACTCTAGGTGATCTCTTCCCATCCGTCCAAGCCTTGATGGCCATAGGTACTCAGTACTTGTGTTGGTTGGACGTAGCAGGTATTCTATGGAATTAGTCGAGATGCACGCAAGCTGGCCCGGACGATACAATTATTAGAAAAAGAAGTGATCACTAGTAAAATAGAAGTGTCTAAATGACAACCGGTACCAAGTGTGAGGGGCTGTTTATGTATTTGACCTATCTAAAATAATAAATTGGATTCTAGGTGCTCAAACAGGGACTTTTGCAATAGGGTGATGGCTACCTTTGTCCAGGTGCTATTCTCAGTGTTAACCATACTTACCTTCTTTTCGAAAGTTTTAATCAAGAAAAGATAGTGAATGACATATTGACATTTCAAATTGTACCACGTCATACTTGATGTATCTGTTTATATATGTATCTATCTGTCTGATCACAGAGTCAAATAAAAAGGTTGTGATATTATCTGATTTCATCCTGCAGCGCCAGATTTTCGAGGAGACCCTGAGTGTGTAGAGAAAGTTGCAAAATCTGGATTAGATGTTTTTGCTCACAACATTGAAACCGTTGAAGAGCTTCAGAGTGTAGTACGAGATCATCGTGCCAATTTCAAGCAGTCCATGGACGTTCTGAAGATGGCCAAGGACTATGCCCCTGCTGGTACATTGACAAAGACTTCAATAATGTTGGGCTGTGGGGAAACTCCTGAACAAGTTGTTAAAACAATGGAAAAGGTGCGTGCGGCAGGTGTTGATGTAATGACATTTGGTCAGTACATGAGACCATCAAAGCGTCACATGCCTGTTTCTGAATACATAACTCCTGAAGCCTTTGAGAATTATCGAGTTCTTGGCACGCAAATGGTTAGTCTATGCTTCTCATTTTTTGTTATCCAATGTCTTCCTGCATATCATGTTAATGAGTGGTTAATATATTATATACTACTTGAGATGAATATATTATATCAGAGATGAATATAGTATATCACGACTAAAGAAAATATATTTCTCAATGTTTAATCTGTTTTAAGGTATGGAGGTTGTAAGTTTGCTACTATTGAAAAGGTTCAACTTTGATTAGAAAGTGAGACAAATAAATTAGCTGAAGGCTGAAGGAGCATCATCATTATTGATTTCTTTGCCATTTGTACAATATTGAGTAGTGGCAAATCCTCGGAGTCCTTTTTGTTTCTTCTTTACATATGTTATATAGCGCATTACTCACACTTTCTGCTATTCTCGCACTCTTTCTATTTCAATTTCAATGTTCAGACAACTTATTTGTGAGTATGCAAAGGGAGCAATCTGGAGCTCTTGGGTTTTCATTTACGGAGAAAGGGAAGAAGGGTTTTGTAGTTAAGCATATAAAGTAAAGAAAAGAAAAGAAGCGCGATAAGCAAAAATTGAAGCGCGATAAATTTGATCACGCCCAACTATGCCTCCTAAGAGGTCTAGCGGTCGTTGCAAATATAATTCCGGTTACAAGTCCAGAGTTGAATCTCACGGGGAATTAACCTACTAATTACAACCATAAGATTCGCACGAATTCAAGTAATCAACCTTCAGAAATATGAAATAACGATTTGAATGTTTACTAACTAAGATTAAAGTAATTAAAATGCAGTAATTTATAACTAATAGAGAAAATGTTGTGGACAAGATTTGGAAAAGTCTAGGGTTATGATTTCCCCTATTATCGGAATCCTCCCCGTTACGTTTTTTATAAATTCGCCTAAGTATTCTCTACCGATCGTGAGTACTTTGGGTGTCGTAATTCTCTTCCGAGCAGTGTTGTCAAAACATGTTGAGCGCTTCGCCTCGCTTAGTGGGCGCCTTAGTGTTGTCATAAACGCTCTAGGACATACTTTTTCCTGCCAATGTGTGTAATCCTGAAGAAGGGACACGAAACAATTGATATTTCACTTTATCGTATTTTTTTTCAATTTTTTTGTCCATACATTTGTTATTCACGATTATAATTATTAGTTTTAGACTGCACATACATATTTGTATCCTTTTCTCCCTTGCGACTTTTTCATTAAAGCCCACGCTTTAATTGCGCGCTTAAAGCCCCAGTGGATCTTAGAGTTTTTTTGCGCTTTTCGCCTTTGATAACACTACTTCCGAGTAATTACCACAATTTACTAAGCGTATTCTTCCGAACTGCGCTAGCCGACTCTAGTTTACCGCTCACTAAGATCGCACCAAGGTTTCGTCATTCCTAATCCCACCTTTAAACCCTTCGTATTAATTTCTCATATACGTTAGAAGTAATGTTGGTCAACAACTACCTAATGTGTACCCTTTTTCAAGCAATACACACTAAATAAGTACAGTCAATTGAGGGCTCTTCAATCAACCACAATTATCATATAGTTGAACATGTAGAGAAAAGTAAATGGCAAATTTATATTAACCGTAGTAGAAAATCATCCTCCAATAGGTTCCATCAAATCCTAGATTAGAAAGTTTAGCTACTCATAATCATACCCAACAATTATGATAATAATTCAAAGCATTAAAATACCGATAAAGGAAGAATAGAAGAGAAAACTCTTGCGATTTGTTGCTTCTCAGTGTTTGCCGTAGCCTTTTTCCTCTCCAAATAATGTCTAACCCCTAAGAAATAGGTTTAGAACCCCTTTTATACATGTTGGGGCTTGTAGGATCGAAATTACCAAGTCCTAGCCAAATTAGGACGAAATCCGCCCTTAGCCGTCTCGCTTGGCACTTGACGCCAACCAGGACACCCAAATTTTCCACTATTCTGCCTTTGGCATTTTGGTTGGTGCTTGGCACCAACTTGGGCACCAAACTCATACTCCCTCCAAATTCTTCTGTTTTTACTTCACTTTGCATGCAAGCTTGCCAGATCACTTCAAATTGACTCCTACACATGCAAACACCATTAATAAGTTCGAGTCACAAATATTTACAAGATTGAGGTATAATGCAAGGCAAACATGCAAAAACATGGATTTTTAGCTTAACATCACCACCCCACACTTAAGCTCTTACTCGTCCGAGCAACCTAAAACCTTGCTAACCAAACAATGCATGCAAGACATCATACAATGGAGGAACATTTGGCAATCCAACACACTACACCATGACCATGGTTGATATCAACAATTAAGCCATTGCATACGCATTCATACCTTTCCCAACTTTCACATGCCGGAATATTAGTGACCAATCAAAAACACTAAAACAACCCGCCCATACCACCCAACCTCAATCGGCTCGCCGCCAATAAGCACTCTCAATTCGTGCACTCACCCAACAAGAGATGTTTAATAACATCACCTATCCGTCATGGAATCATGTGCCTCACCAAAGAATACGAGGGTATTTCGTCCAAGAGATGTTTAATAACATCACCTATCCGTCATGGAATCATGTGCCTCACCAAAGAATACGACGGTATTTCGTCCACACATTCAAATATGCATTCGAATATAATTTAAGGACATCACATTTATGAACAAAGAACCACTCTCTCTCACAAAGAAATTCATGTACATTCCGTGGTTGTACCATAGACTTGCCCGTATTGTATATATCCACTAATCTAAGCTCGCAAAGTCTAAGACCAATTAGGTCTTTATGCATTGTAATGTAGGCTAAGAGACGGGTAGGTTATATTTTGGGTATAGTGACTTAGTGACTCACCCTCCTAAGCACTTTAATACACTACAGTTAACTTTCCACTACACACTTTTCATGACCAATCCAAGCAATGCCACGAAATCATATACAACTTGGCCCTTTTCCTTTAAGCACAACTCTGCATTCACTAGCCCGGATCACGATGAATAGGAGGTGTATTCTCTCTCTCTCTCTATGTATTTTTTTTCTTTGCTTTTTTTCTCTCTAACACACTCCCTAAATTTAGGTTGCCCGGCTAATGATTTTTCAAACATACGTGCACTTTTTTGGCCTTTTCTATGGTTCCAGTCAAAAGCTACCCTAACTCTCACCTTACACTTCTAGCGACTTACATGTTTTCGGAGGTAAAGGTTCAACAAAAATTTACTTAAAGAACAAAGTGACTCGGCTTGTAATGTGGGTGCCAAAGAAAAAGTTTAATAGGCTCAAATCGGCTATCTAAGGATAATTTTATTTATGGTGGCATAATAGCTCAAAAGGACAATCAAAGAAATGCCTACATCATCCCCTGGACTCACAAAGCTTACTTATTTCACTTCGACTAACACACAGGGCAAGTTCTAGACAAACACAGGATAACACATAATGTAATCAAAATCTCACATCGCACAATGCACATTACCCAGTCGGGACGGTTCCATTCCAACTCTCAAGTTTAGGCAAGTAATCACAAAGTCAAGAAGTATTAAGCAATATAGCACTACGTGAACAATGAGTCAGGTAACTGAGAGAGCGTCACAGAAAGGCTATTCAATTTTTCACGACATCAATTTTCATCAAAACATGTTGGGAAGATAATTTGCATGCTACGGCCTTACTATGCTAGCCTCAAACAGGTCAAAAGGCCTATAGGACACTCAAGTTTTCTTCCATCGGTTTCCTAAAAAGTAAAAAAAATTAAAAAACAACCCGGTTCAAGTTACATCCCTTTGAAAAGAAGCGATGCCAAAAGAAAAACCAAGGGGGATTATTATCTACCTACGATTAATAAAAAAATACTTTTAGATTTTTTTATTGGACCTTAATCCCTCAAGAAAGCTGTCCAAGAGATCCATCGTCAGGAAAAACTCATTTTTTTTTGTTAAACTAACACAACTAAAATATCATAGAAAATCACTTACACAATCTCCTCACCCCACACTTATAATTGTGCATTGTCCCCAATGCACACCATAAATAATAAGAGGGTGAAGGAAACTTCCTGGTAGGCCAAAGGGCGAAGTATCAACAACTCATGGGATACGCAGACTTCTCCCAAGCCTGGTCCTTCGTGCGGGTACCTTACACTTAGTTCCAACCATTTTGTTTGTTTGTCTTCCTTCTAATGGATTTATTTTTCATGCTCATACACCTACAAAACAAAAAAATGAAACAAAACGACACTACAAAACTAATAGATTAAAGAAAAGGTAAACAAATTTTAAAAAAAATAAAAGAAAGCAGTAAAGTTGGGTTGCCTCCCAACAAGCGCTTGATTTAACGTCGCGGCACGACGTGAATCACTTTCTGCCTCCACTTCGAACTTATGAATTGGATCCCAAGTTTTGATTCTGTTCTATGATCATGCTCTTGGTGTAAAGCCTTGAAAGCCAAAAATTAAATAATTCCTTATGTACTTTTTGGCTTTAAGCTAAGGAGTATCACCTTGCCTAGACGGCCTTGAAAATTTCAAAATATATGGCTCGTCTACCTCTTCCCTCGTCTCTTTTCTACGCTCGTAAGGATCCATTCTCATTTCACCATCCGAACACAATGTAGAGAAGTGTTTGGAATGAGGTCCAACACGCTCAAATACCTGAACTTCGAGATGTTCAACATCCTCTACACCAATGATACTAGAGTCAACTAAATGTGTTTCCTCAATGTCCTCGGTTGACTCTAGTATCACGCCTTCAACATCGACATCATCAAATTCTAGTTGGTTGGTTTGGTCGTATTCTACTCTCAACTCCTCCATTATAATGGCAATTTCTGCCGCTAATTCATGCTCTTCTTGGCTACTATCCACAATGTCAGCTTGTTGCGCTTTACAAGGATCAACTAGTTGACTCACTTGAGACTCCAAGTTGCGAATCGTTGCCTCTTGCCTTTGTATCTGCAGTGGTTTCTCATCATATTATACCACAAGGCACTTCAACATATCCATGATCTCCTTCAGGTCAGCATTTCTAGGTTCTTTGTTCCTATTAACTTCACAAGAAAAAGTAGAACCATCATCATAAGGAGTTGGGGGAGGATAAGGAAGATCAAAAGTAGAATTACCGACACTGAAACTTCCATAATTCCAAGATGTCATGTTTCTCAAATCAACAAGTAAAATAAAATAAAGTTAAAAAAAAAGAACAAAATAAAATAAAAGTTCAAACTTGAAACCTAGCAATACGTACAACTACAACAACACCGTTTGTTCCCCGGCAACGACGCCAAAATTTGATCACACCCAACTATGCCTCATAAAAGGTATAGCGGTCTTTGCAAATATGATCCGGTTTACAATCTGGAGTCGAATCCCACAGGAAATTAACCTACTAATTACAACCACTAGATTCGCACGAATTCAAGTAATCAACCTTTAGAAATATGAAATAATGATTTGAATGTTTAGTACTAAGATTAAAGTAATTAAAATGCAGTAATTTATAACTAACAGAGAAAATGTTGTGGACAAGATTTGGAAAAGTCCAGGGTTATGATTTCCCCTATTATCGGAATCCTCCCCGCTACGTTCTTTATAAATTCGCCTAAGTATTCTCTACAGATCGTGAGTACTTTGGGTGTCGTAATTCTCTTCCGAGTAACTACCACAATTTACTAAGCGTATTCTTCCGATTTACGCTAGTTGACTCTAGTTTACCGCTCACTAAGATCGCACCAAGGTTTCCTTATTCCTAATCCCACATTTAAACCCTTCGTATTGATTCCTCGTATACTTTAGGAGTGCTGTTGGTCAACAACTACCTAAATGTGTACCCTTTTCCAAGCAATACACACTGAATAGGCACAGTCAATTGCGGGCTCTTCAATCAACCACAATAATCATATAGTTGAACAAGTAGAGAAAAGTAAATGACAAATTTATATTAACCGTAGTAGAAAATCAACCTCCAATAGGTTCCATCAAACCCTAGATTAGAAAGTTTAGCTACTCATAATCATACCAACAGTCATGATAATAATATAAAGCATTAAAATGCAGATTAAGGAAGAATGGAAGAGAAAACTTTTGCGATTTGTTGCTTCTCAGTGTTCCCATAGCCTTTTTCCTCTCCAAATAATGTCTTAACCCCTAAGAAATAGGTTTAGAACCCCTTTTATACATGTTGGGGGCGTGTAGGGTCGAAACTACCAAGTCCTAGCCGAATTAGGACGAAATCCGCCCTTAGCCGTCTCGCTCGGCGCCTGGCGCCAACCAGGATATTGTAATTTTCCACTATTATGCCAACCTGGGCACCAGACTCATACACCCTCCAAATTCTTGTGTTTTTACTTCACTTTGCATGCAAGCTTGCCAAATCAATTCAAATTGACTCCTACACATATAAACACCATTATTAAGTTCGAGTCACAAATATTTACACCAAAGTTAACAAGATTGAGGTATAATGTAAGGTAAATTACATGCAAAGACATGAATTTTAGCCTAACATCAAGCGTATAAAGTAAAGAAAAGAAGAGAAGCGTGATAAGCAAAAACTAGGTTAATTTTGAGAACCTTTTTATTTTAGAGCCTCATACTGATCCAAGCAACAATGGCGCCTTCTTTCTAACAGCGTGCAGGAGCTCTCTGTAGTTCTCCCTTTGATTCTCTAATATCAATAAAGGGTAAGCATATTTTCTCTTTTTACCTTTACCTTTGGTGTTCTCCAAGTTATGGAAGAGGGATATCCTGATTTCTTGATTATTAAATTATTAGAAGGGACGGGATGTATTTGGATGTTATCTCTTTAAGTTAAAAGTTGTGGTGGGTTAGGTGGTCTTCTACATGAGGCAAAACCATATTTGACCTGCCGCTAGACATCATAGCTTCTGCGAAGTTGGGATGCAAAGGAAGAAAGATTGGTTTATGCCTTCCAAGACCAGACAGTTGGGGTTGGAATGGATGGTCTGAAAGGGGCTGTGAACGTCTGCGGATCATGCTGTGAGTTTGCCTTCCTTTGAGGAGGCACATTATGGTTACTCAATACTTTCACCGATGAGGGTTCAATGGCTTTAGTTGTGAATGGGATTCTCTCTATTCATTGAGTGAGGTATTATATTTGCCTCTTGGCTTTTGAAGATTTTTATGAGTGAAAAGGTCTGATCTTGCCAGATCATTGCCATTCATTTAATGTGTGAAGTCCTAAGGGGTTGTCTGGTTGGTGAACAAGTTATACCGGGATTATAACGACGTGATTTATAATACAAGGAAGCAGATGTTTGGTTCATTGGACTAAAAAGAGGGATATATTGGGTATAATTCAAAACACGTGTTTCGTTTTACACTAGATAACTTGAGATAAATTTGATTTCCAATTTTAGTTTAAATCAACTAATTAACTAATCGAGTCAATTCCGGTATCAAATATTTAAACTAGTCTTGCAGGTAACAGATAATCCGAGAATTACGTATGTGTCCTTGCTCAAAATACACAATGGATTGGTTAATTTTCTTACTTCTGAACGGCATCATCTAGCAAGGTGTAGTTGGAATTGCTTTATTTTGTCGTGACATGATTGAATTTGGAGCTTGAAATATTGCTTCTTCACTGTATTTTTTTTAAATCAAAGGCAGCACCAATATGTTTGAATACTGTTAATATGTTCCTGTGTTTTTGCAGGGATTCCGATATGTGGCTTCTGGCCCCATGGTTAGGTCCTCGTACAAGGCTGGGGAATTCTATATTAAATCCATGATAGAATCTGATCGTGCAGCATCCTCGTTGTAGCTTCTTATCTTCAGATGATATATTGCATCTCTTTGCACGGATGCAAATTTGATGCTCACACAAGATTTTTTGAGATTGAAACGCTTAGGTAGCCATTTGACTCTTGTTTCCTTTAGTCATGTTTCCTCAAAGGGAAAGAAGAGCTAAAAAAGATGTAGGTATTCTGAGTCTGATGGGCTGTAACATTTGCCTCGTGTAAGCTGCTATAACGTCAAATAATCTCGTGCAGTTGTACATTAACCTAGTGTAATTATTCTTTCAATTGCAGTACCCTTGAAGTCTATTGGAAACAACCTCTCTACCTTCTCAAGGTAGGAGTAGGGTATGTGTTCAAATTACCCTCCCAGACTCTACTTGTGGCATTACACCGAGTTGTTGTTGTTTGCAATACCCTTGGAAGTCTTGAGGCATTGAAAGTGGCAGCAAATATTGATTTTACATTGTCAATTATAAGTATCAGAAAGCTTGACAGGATTATGTTTTAAAAGGCGGGAGCGTGAGGCGAGGCGTTTTATCTCTGACGAGGCGAGGCGTAAGCCCTGAGACGTGGGGTGTAAGTCCCACGAATCTTTAAATTTTACTGATTTCAAGAACTTTAAGATAGTATAAAATAAAAAATAATTATAAAAATTACATCAAAATCACAAAATTATAATAAATAATCTATTTAAAATATTTATAAATTATAATTCAACTATGAATAATACGAAAAGTATGACATATATCATAATATGCAAATTAGCTGCAATGTCGTTACAACTCAAACATCAAAAGTAATGTATTCGATACGAAATCTTATATGTATCTCTTAAGGAGTAATGAATCTTGAAAGAATTTCGATATTGTAATTGGATATTTTTCTTAAAATACTCCTTTTACTTAATATGCTTTTTAATTGAAAGAGAATTTATATAAAAACATAATTCATCATTTAAATATGATTCTCTAGCGTCATTTATTTTTAAGTTTCGATAAGTTAATAAAGTGACACATAATTTACCATACAATACCATGATAACTAATTATTACTAGCTAATATTGAACTATTAAATAAGTATTGTATCTCGTAAATGTGAAAAAAAATATTTAGAAAAATAATTATAAAAAATTATGGACTATTATATAGAAAAGACATAACAAAAGTTAATAAATAAATACATTTTAAATGAAAGATTTATTTAAAATTAACTATCATAGCAGTCTTAGTGGATAACATACACTATTTTTTATTTTAATTATGACATAAAATACTCTCAACTTAATGATTTATGATTAAGAAAAAAAGTAATTTTGAATAGTCAATGATTTATTAAGCAAATTTGAGAATATACAAGGTTAGTTACATAGAATTGCATAAAGTTCTATTAGGCGAGCCCAGTAAGCTGGGCGTTGAGCGTGTCCGGGGCGTAAGCCCCGATGGCTGATGCGTAAGTTTCACGGAACTAAACTCCACACATAAGCTCAGGGGCATTTTACGAGTGTTCCACCCCGGGGCGAGCCCCGAACGAGTCCCAATTTTGCCTTTTAAAACAGAGGACAGAAAAGATAAAATCTCTTATCTATAGAAACTTTCTGGATTTGGCTACAGTTCTATTTGTCGGTGGTGCTCGATTTTTTCAAACAAAGAAGATTTCTTATTTTTTTGGGCCTTGAATCATGCATGTCCTATTTGGTAGTTTGTGTAGATAAATTTGTCTTGTCATTCCTGAATAAACGTGATTTCCATGCTAGGAACGATTTAGGGACAAGTTTACTGCTAGCACCTGAGTTCTTATGGACGAAATAATTGATGTGGAAATTTATAATTGCCAATAAAATATACGTATGTTAACATCTCTTGTCAAAGTGTCATGTTTTTGCAATCCATTTCCAATCTCTCTTTTTCTTCATTTGGCCAATTCAATCCTTTTGGCGCTTCAATCATTTATTTGTTTGTTTTTTATGTTAATTTTGTTTTGTGGTTGTCAATGGAGCCCAATTGAATTGAGGAGTTGGCAAATGGAATGTTGGAATGGGCATTCAAAAAAAAAGCATAAATGCTTTAGGCGGTGAACAGTGTGGGGAATTGTGGACCTTGTAGTATATCCCAAAGGAGGGACAGATGATCCTCGTGAGATAATGCTTTGAGAAAACTTTTTATTGCTTTTGTGGTCATCAAATTATACGTTACAGTATGTGTGAACCACCGCTGTTTTAGGCTCTAATTAATCACTCAAAAAATAAACCAATTGGGGGACCCCTCATAATCTAGCATTCAAATCAGTCCAAAAGTTTAATTATTCAATATTCCTAAAAGCAATGTTTATTTACTATGATGGAGCTATGTTTATAATATTTCCTACAATGATTACCTACTTTTGCACTTTTTTAATTGAAAACTTTACGGACTTTAACCTTTGTTGCTTTAACCAGCACTCAATAAATGAAACCCGGAAAATATGTGGTAGGTAGCTAAAAATTTCACGAATATTTTACTACTAGGCTTATGAAGAAGAATCCAATGGTGAAACAGTGAAATGAATTCCGGTATTGTCATTATTTTGAAGGTAAATTTACTATACGAAGAAAGCTTAACAAAATGTAAAGCCAGAAGCATTCCCATTAGGGGCGGCGAATTTAGGCTCAAATTATGGTGCACATGAAACCTATGGAAAAGAAAGATCATTTCCGACTAAATACTTCTCTCTCTCTTTTTTTTTTCCTCTTTCTTTATGGTACTTACACAACACATGTTCAAAGAATCCTATACCACCCGCTTCTGAATCTGAATTTCCCATCGTCACAGTTACGCAACAAAATCTTTTGCTCCCTTTGACAAAAACTTTCTCTCCATTCAAACCAAGCACCACATACTTCAATAAACAACAAAGCAATACTTTGACAACATCCGCCCCACACAATGTACTCTTCACAGGCCCCTGCCTCAGACAATACAATGGACCAAGGGTCGTTTGGTAGGAGATATTAGAAAAAATAATGCAAGCATTAGCTTTATGCATTACTAATATATTGTTTGGTATATTTTTTCAACTTGTGTATAATTAATACATATAGTAGTTATACATCATACTTGATATTATCCTATGTATAAGTAATGCATAGAAAACCATGACATTAGTAATACCAAGACTATTAATGCATGCGTTAGTATGGTTAAAGATAAAATTGTCCTTAAAGTCCCTTAAAGCTAGAGAATATGAAGGGCATTTTTGTAAACAACTATTTTTCTTAAAAATTCTGCAATGCATAGTATAATTTTTAATACACCACACCAAACAATAGATAAGAAATAATATCTGCATAACTAATGCTTGCATTACTAACCCATGCATTACTAATACACCTTATTCCGCACTATTCTTATACACCCTACCAAAAAGTAAAGAATTTTCTTTACATTATACTCTGTGTTATTTTGGTTCTAAATTTTTTGACCATAGCTGTATTGTGAAAATAGTGAAGTGTTATTGTATAAGCAGTCTTAACTGAATAAATATTTTTCGAAGTGCCGAAGGTTTAATGGAAACGATCTGTATTCTCACAAGGCAGGAGTAAGGACCCTCCTCAAACCCCATTTGTGAGATTATATTGTGTTTGTTGTTGTTTTTTATTTTTAAATACAAGAGAATTATTTAAGGATCTTTATACAAATAGCCGGTCGAATTATTGTTTATTTTTTCTGGCCAAGGCTATTTAAGCTAATTCTTCAATTATTTATAGCCGTTGAGCAGCTGATTAACTTTAACGAAATCATTAATCAGTAAGCAACTTCTAATAATGAAGTCGCACAAGAATAATGTGACTTCATTGAAAGAGTCGCTTAGTCAACTTCTCTTTGTCCTAAACTATACTTACTATTTTCATTTTGAAACACTTAACAATTTAACATTATTTATTAAAGATATTATTAGTAAATGCAACTTTTGTTAATTTCAAGAATCGATAAGAAAAACTCAAAAAGTAATATTTGAGCAGGAAACTGGAAAAGTGAAAGTAACAGGGACCATTTTTTGCCTCTATATTTGGCATGCTTCTCTCAAAACTAGACCACACCACACCGCTATGCCTTTATTCAACTTCTACCACTGAAGTGTCCATTTCAGTGTACCAAAATGGGCTGCTGTTTTAGCTCCTCCAAGAAACACCACCGCAACCCGCCGCCGCGTTCCGCCAGTAACGACAGAGCTCCACCGCAACCTCCACCGTTGGAGGAAGAAACTGTGAAAGAAGTTCTTTCTGAAACACCCATTCCCAAACCCCACCACCATCCAAAAGTACCACTAGTCAACGACAAAGAAGCTGACTTTTCACAAGTCAAGATTGAATCAACGGCTGTCGTTAAACCTACCAGTGATGAAAGGAAGTTTGAATCAACGGTTGTCGTTAAACCCTGTGTTGATAAGAAGTTCGAATCTACGGCTGTGATTAAACCTGATGTTTCGGAAGAGCCTTCTGAGATGTGTAGCTTCACTGAGAGCTATTCTACAACGGCGACGGCGACGGAGAAGAGAGAGGAAGACGGGGAAGTAACCCAGAGGTCACCCATTAGGGTTTATAGAAAGAGACAAAACTCCGGCGAGATCACCGGAGTTAGAGAGAGAAGCTTCCGGTCTCAGCCTGGAAGATCGGCGCCGTCGCCGGAAAAAAGGAGGTCGCCGGCTTCGTCAAGGGGAGTTCAAGGGAGGGGAATGACGGCACAACGGCGCAATGTGGGTCCCCCAAATGGGACCCGAAGAGGTCCTGTAGACAATGGGGTTCGGCGGTCAAAGTCTCCGGCTACACGTGGACCGGTGGAACAACGTCGGAATGTGAGGTACAGAAGTCCGGCGGCGCGTGAAGAAGAGAAACTCGGTGGTCAATCGCCGGCAAGGAACGTCGAGAATGAGGGATGTACTAGTAGAGCAGAGCAGCCCAAAGAAGATGTTTCGCCGGAGCCCGGCGAGTCTCTTGAAAATCCTCTTGTTTCTATGGAATGCTTCATTTTCCTTTAGACTAGATAAACGTCGTCGTATAAACTGTTACTACATGTTGAAGAGGTTACGTCATTTTGCTAAACGATGGGTGAAAAAATCCGATTTTGTAAATAAGGTAGTATAATAGTAGTACTAACTTGACATATTTGGTTTTGTTCTAAAGCTACTCATTATTGTCATGATTTTTACTTGTTTTATGCGTCTTCAATCGTATCATGTTAGTTATCGTAGTATTTAAGATAAAATGAGGACAAAAAATAAATGTTAAATTCGGGACCAAGTAGTTTTGAGCCGAACTTCTACTGGTAATACTTTTTCTAGTAGGAATAAGGATGCTTACTCACTATCGTGGGATTACACCGAATTTGTGGTTCTTATTCTTATACGAAGCAATATAATCCTAGAGCAGTATAAAGTGGGCATGTGGATGTGATAAAAGAAAGTGAATTGGTGTGTGCGAAAGCTTATTGAGATTGTCAGCCAAATGGAGATTTGCGAATATGGCAAAGTAGTGTTGGAATGTGCAGCTTCTGTTCCCTCCTTGGGATGAAGTTTCTACCCTAAGTTTTGCTAGAGCTTACAAGAATATGCGTGTTGTTAATTGTTAAAAGAAAATCGTTTTGTTCGGTATTATTGATATAATAATGTATTTGCATGCTAATATATGAATCTTGTGATATGTGACATGGAAAAAATATTAGGCAGCAGTCTTTCTTGTATTGCAAAAAGGACAAGAAAATGATGGATCGACACTCTTTCGCGAATATCACGGCACTCTATCTGTCGTGTGCAACCGTTTGTTGTATTTTCCGAAGTCTCAGAACCCGTTTTGGGTCCGGGGAGAATGTTTTATCACGCCCGATGATGAGCACATCGTTCACCTTTCATGAAAAGGCTTCCAGTCTCGATTTCAACCTCGTGTGTCTGTGTCTTTCTTCCGTCTTTGCCTTCGGAAAATCAGAATATGCATTACCCCCGATTTTACTCGCATACAGAAAGTCCCTTCGTTTTCCAGAGAGTGGGTTTGCTGGTACGATGGGAAACGAATAGATAAACCCCGGTTTCTTCCCCCATACACCATAACCGAGATGACGGGTAAATTGAAACGTCCCATTAGTCGCGTCATTCTGACTTCCGGCACGTATTGGCCATCGGCTGGCTGTCTTCGAATTTGAAACATCACGTACTGATTGCGTTTCTCCCTATAAAAGCTTCAACCCTCTTCACTTCTTCCACTTTCCGTTTCTAGACTTTTCCTTCAAACATTCTAACAACTTTTAAGTTCTTCAGATCTTTGTACATTGTTCATTGAGCATTCATATCTTCATCTTCATACTTCTTCTTTGAACCTTCATATTTTCCTAAGACCTCTATTTTCCAGATTATAATGGCTAAAACACTTAAGCCAGTGCCTCAACAGGTCGTTCCTTCATCTTCCTACCCAGCCGCAGATGCCGAGGTGGCCGTTCTCGAAGTGGTTGGGGAGCCCCCATGAAGATCTTCATACCCGGGGATTGCTCTATCGGGGATGACTTCAAGGTCAAGAAAGCCTCCGTCCAGCAAGACCGAGGCGAGGGAGCATTGGGGTACATATGCTCCGTAACCGAAAAAACCCTACGCGTAGTCCGAGTCGACTGTAAATGGGAGGGTAATAATGTGGTCATCCCCGGGCCCAATGATGACATTACTACTCATGTGAAAGGGCACCTGAGTATTTACACTTATCCCTTCACGTTCGCCCATGTGGACCCCATAGTTGTTGCTTTCTGTAAGAGGTACGAGGTGTGTCTCGGACAAATACACCTGTCCTTCAAGAGGATGGTGATCCTCTTACGTCATTTTGTGAACAATACTGAATCTCCTCGGTTCACCCTCGACCACCTACTCCGTCTGTACAGTCCCCAAATTTTCACAGGGCAACTAATCAAGCTCATTCGCCGAGCAAGCAAGGCCCCCTTCTCAAGCATCGACGATGATCGAGACCGAGGCTGGTATGAGAGGTTTGTTCGAGTGAATACCGAAGACCTGATCCCTCTCAAGTTCCTGTCGTTCCCCGAGAAGTGGATCTCGTAAGTGTTATCTTCCTTAAATATTAACTTCTTTTCATTCTTTCTCTTACTGCCTGTATTTACGGCCGTGCAGCTGTTGCCCGAGTTCCTGATGTGATCCTCCGGTTCGAGGAGTGGATCGAAGGGATCTGTAGGCAGATGCCATACTCCGAGCGCACATGGCGCAAACTTTCAAAGGGAAAATGGGAGGCCCGTTAGCATGGTGAGGTTCTTCCCTGTATAGTTACTACCACGTCCCCAACTTACACAATGCTAACCTTTTCTCTTTCTTATCGGGCTGCCTAAGACCACCGAACTTAGGCCGGCGGACGGGGACGAGGATTCGTCCTTACCCGCCGAGCCCTCCATTTCGGGACAGCCCGGGACTGCTGTGGAGGAGGAGAAGAAGAGGAAAAAGAAAGTCCTTGGGTTCCCCAGATCCCGAGGCAAAGAGGAAAGACAGGGCGGCCACCCGGGTTCGGAAGCCCAAGAAAAATACCAAGTCCAGGGTACCAGACCCTGACTTTCTCTACCGGCTCAGGGATGAGCCCGAAGAAGACGACATCTTCATTGCCCATGGATCGACCCCTACAGGGGGACTAGGCGACGACCGAGAAAGGGGGCCACGAGGCTAATCCCCTTCCGACTCGGGAAACCGAGGGGGAGATGGAGGATGCGACATCCTAGGAAGCCAATCCTGTTCTGAAGGAGGCGACCAGTGTGATCGACATCATCGAGACGCCCTCCTATACCGAGTCCATGCTCAAAGAGGCCCAAGCGGGCAAAGAAAAGTCAAGTGAGGGAGTACAGCGTTTAGATGATCCCCTCAACTCTTTTTTCGACGGCATGTAGTCCACATTGGAGGATTTTTTCAGGTTGGGTCACCTGGAGATCCCGAAGAAGAATGTGCCCTCAGCAACTGGCGGACCGAGTTTGAGCCCAAGATTTGTGAAGCAACCACGCCGAGCATGGACCCCGAGCGCAAGAGAACAGTTATTCTCAAAGTCCCGGAGAAAGCCCGGGTCCTGTCTGCCCCGGAGGGTGTAGCCAGCTACCTCCGATGCCTGGTGACCGAGAAGGACCAGGCAAAGATGAACGAGGTGGGCACAACAAATCTCTTCAACGAGGTGCAGCAGGCGCTGAACCGGGTTAGGAGCTAACACTTTCGTACCCCTTTATGGATCCCACTTAGGTTTTCCTTTGATGTCCCTTACTAATTTCACCGTTTTACAGGCATCAGTGCTTCAACATGAAATCTTCCTCTCGTACCGCTTGGAAATAAGCCAACTCGAGTTCGAGATCAAAGAGCAGGTCCGGAAGAAGGACATGTACATGGCTCTTAGCGAGCAACAGGACGAAGCCCTTAAAGACCTCCCAATTCTCGAGGCCGAGCTGGAAAAAGCTTAAAAGGAAGCCTCGACCCTGAACCGTGAACATGCCGACCTGGTTGAGAAGGTAAAGGTCTTTGAAGCTAAAAATGAGCAGCTAGTCGTGGTGACTAACAACACAACTTCGCAGGTCCGATCAAAGATTGAACTGATCGACCAGTTGCGAGTTGAAATGGACGAGGTCAAGGCCTAAATCGAAGTGTGGAAGGGCAGGATAGATCACCTGGCCTCGGAGAAGGAAACTGCAAAAGGTGGAGTTGCCGTCGGTTGAGAACCAACTTCGGATGGCGAATTACAAAGCCGACAAGTGGTCTAGTTTGAACGACAATCTCCGGGCACAACTGAGCTTGGCTGGCGAAACGGGATGCTCTCGGAAGAGAATATACGACACTGGGGGCCAAATTGGACACAACTTCTGCTGATGCCGAGGAAATGTTGGCTCAATATAAGGCCGATGTGGAGGCAATCGAGACCTGCCTAAAGACAAAGACTGAATACATAAAGCGGCTGTCCCAGAGAGAGACCCTCGAAAAGATTCATGCCCGAGGTTTTGACCTATCGACCGAGGTTGAAGAAGCCAGGAGGATCGAGGCCGAGGCAAAGGAACTATACGAGCCTGAGTGTCCCAAAGGTTCCGAGGGCTCTGGGGGCTCCGACGGTTCTGGCGATGAGTCGGGCCCCGGTGAAGACCAGGCGTAAGTGTTTTAGTATTTTTTTTCCAGATTTTCTTATGTATATATATTTTTTTATTTATCCCGAGGCCGTTTTGTCGGGCCCTTGTAAATATATTTTGGAATGTATTTTTTTCTCTTTTTTGGCTATAACATGTCTCTACTTTTCCAACATCTTCTTGCAATTTTTATTCGTGTATTGTTTTTAATGCCTTAGCATAGTATTAGATGTAGTTCTGGGGCATTCGACTTTTGGAGGTTCGAAAGAAGCCTGACTTTGGCACAACTTTGTTTGCTTGTGGCTTCGATCCCTTGGTGAGATCGGGGGTTTTAGGATGCTTAAGTGTTTTTAGACGGCATTTTTTGTCGATGATAACCTTTTAGTAGGTTTCGAATTTTCGTAAGGGCCTCACTTTCTGGTTTCGAATTTCGAACGTCTCCGAGCCGTTTTTAGGGTGGCCGTAACCTTTTATATTTGGGCACCACCAAATAGGGTTGGTTCCTCCGGGATTCCGCAGTCCGTGCCGCCCGAGCTTTCATCGGGCAACAATCCCCGAGTAGGGGTACCCCGTAGGCTCGATAGTCCCCGAGTAGGGGTCGCCAGCATGCTCAATAGTCCCCGAATAGCGGTCGCTTGTAGGCTTTTAGGATCCGGGATCAAAGAAACAAAACACGAAATGACAAAGTTTAAAGGAAGTGGAAATTTCTTTCATTTCTTGGTATGCAAGGTATATGATTGAAAGCGGATAAAACTTGTGCTATGGCTTGAACGGACTATGTGGGCACGGTTCATACGACCATTTGGCCCTTACAATGAATCCTAACCGCCAAGCCTTAGCTTTTAGCACATTAAGTTTTCTTCTTCCCTTGCTAAAGACCTTAATCCGAGGGTAATGGCCCCCAGTATTCGAGATTGAACTCGTGAGGGATCGGATAATGTTGACCTGAAGCAAACGATCATCGGTTCCAGTTTGAAATCAGTCTTCAAATCTAAGTTATCAAATTTTATTGTTGCCTCGTTAAAAACCTTGCAGAAAAACTCACTTTGGGAACCGGTTTAAGGGAAAAAGGTGCAATGCGGGCTTTCAGATCTAATAGCCACATCCGTCCTTGGTCGTTTACCTTCATGTATTAGTCCGATTTATAACATGATTAAAAAGTAATTGAGTTCGTACCTTAGTAGTAGTACTGTTTTAGGTGTGCCACGTTCCAGTTGTTCGGTAGTTGTACGGCATTTCCAACTTCGAGTTTGTACAAGCCTTTACCGTTTATTCCGACAACTCGATATGGTCCTTCCTAACTCGGTCCCAGCTTCCCTTTGTCTGGGTTTCTGGTGTGTAATATTACTTTCCTCAACATCAAGTCCCCGACTTGAAAGTGTCGGAGGTTGGTTCTTTGGTTGTAGTACCTTTCTATTCGCTATTTTTGGGCGGCCAACCGGACCAGGGCAGCCTTCCGCCTTTCATCCAATAGTTCCATGCTCGTGATCATGGCCTCCCCGTTTGACTCTTCTGTCGCATGTTAGAACCTGAGGCCCAGTTCTCCCACTTCGACTGGTATTTAGGCTTCGGCTCCGTAGACTAACGAAAATGGGGTGGCCCCGATTTTAGATTTTGAGGTCGTACGGTATGCCCAGAGGACTTCGGATAGGATTTACTTCCATTTTCCTTTTGCATCGGTCAACCTCTTTGTCAGGTTTTGAAGTATAGTCTTGTTTGTTGATTCTGCTTGCCCGTTCCCACTAGAGTGATAAGGTGTTGATAGTATCTTTTTGATCTTGTGATCTTCAAAAAATTTATTTACCTTGCTGCCGATGAATTGTTTTCCATTATCGCAAACGACCTCGGCTGGTATCCCAAATCAACATATTATATGGTCCCAAATGAAGTCAATGACTTCTTTCTCCCAGACCTTTTCGAATGCTTGAGCTTCGACTCATTTGGAAAAATAATCGGTCATGAATAGTATGAATTGAGCCTTACCGGGTGCCCATGGTAGGGGACTGACGATTTCCATTCCCCACTTCATAAATTGCCACGGGAACAAATTGAGTGGAGTATTTCTCCCGGTTGATGGATCACCGAGGCGTGTCTCTGGCAGTTGTCGCATTTCAGTATTGGTCCAGTAATTGCCGACCCTGATTAATTTCTGAACCAAAGATTCTGCCCCGAATAGTTCCCGCAAGTGACTTCGTGAACTTCTCTCAAGGCGTATTCGGTATCTCCTGGTACCAAGCATATGGCTAACGGGTCGTCGAAGGTTCTCCTAAACAATGCCCCTTCGACCAAGCTAAATCTGGCAGCCTTGGTACGTAGGGCTCTCGATTATTTGGGATCCGAGGGCAATTTTTCGGTCTTCAAGTAGTAGTCTATGTACTTGTTCCTTCAATCCTAAGTTAAACTCGTTGAGTTTACTTTGACGTGGACTTCATGAGTTGCACTACTATTCCCGAACTGAATTCATCAGCATCGACTGATGACCCCAAGTTAGACAGAGCATCGACCTCACTGTTCTGATCTCGGAGTACGTGCTGCAAGGTCTATTCCCTGAATTGATGCAGCGTTACCTGTAATTTGTCTAAGTACCTTCATATCCGTTCCTCTTTTACTTCGAACGTCCCATTAACTTGATTCACCACGGGGAGAGAGTCGCACTTAACTTCAATCACCTCCGCCCTAAGGCTTTTATGCAATTCGAGATATGCAATCATAGCCTCATACTCGGCCTCATTGTTAGTCAATTTCACAGTTCTAATAAACTGCCTTACTACATTCCCCATAGGTGGTTTCAACACGATCCCGAGCCTGGACCCTTTGCGTTCGAGGAACCATCCGTAAAGAGGATATAGATTCCCGAGGTGATCCCCGAGGTTAACAGTTGTTCTCTTTCGACTTCGGGTACTAAGGATGGCGTAAAGTCAATCACGAAGTCTGCCAAAGTCTGAGATTTTATGGCGATACGGGGTCGATGCTTGATATCCTATTTCTATGGCCCATTTGGCTAATCGGCCCGAGAGCTTGGGCTTGTAGATGATGTTCCTTAGCGGGTAAGAGGTCACGACGCATATCAGGTGGCATTGAAAGTATGGTTTTGGTTTCCTGGAGGCGCTTAGCAAAGCGAGCGCCAATTTTTCCAGGTGAGGGCACCTTGATTCGACCTCGCCTATAGTTCTATTGACATAGTAAACATGGAATTGCGTACCTTCTTCCTCCCGAACTACGACTCCACTTACCGCTACCTCGGAAACCACCAAGTAGAGATACAACTGTTCGTCTGCCTTTGTAGTGTGCAACAGGGGCGGACTCGATAGATACCGCTTGAGTCCTCCCAAATCTTGTTGGCATTCCGGGGTCTAGGAGAAATTATTTTTTAGCAGTGAGAAGAATCGATGGCTATTGTCTGAGGACCTCGAGATGAAACGGCCGAGGGCGGCTATTCGCTGGTTAGTCTTTGAATGGCATTGACATTGTCTACCATGGTGATGTCCTCTATAGCTTTGATTTTGTCGAGGTTGATCTCGATACCTTGATTGGATACCACGAACCCGATGAATTTTCTCGATCCGACCCCGAATGTGCACTTCTCTAGGTTTAGCTTCATATTGCATTTCTACAGTATGTCGAAGGTCTCTTGCAAATGTTTTAAATGGTCCTCTGCTAGCACGGACAGTGACACATGTCGTCAATATAAACTTCCATTGATTTTCCTATTTGTTCTTCGAACATCCGATTTACTAGGCATTGATAGGTGGCACCAGCGTTCTTTAATCCAAATGGCATTACATTATAGCAATAGGTGCCAACTTTAGTGATGAAAGAAGTCTTTTTTTGATCTCCTGGGCCCATCTGAATTTGGTGTACCGGAATATGCATTGAGAAAACTGAGTATCTCATGCCCGACGTCGCGTCGATCATTCGATCGATGTTAGGTAAAGGGAAAGAGTCTTTAGGCACGCCCTGTTTAGATCTTTGTAATCCACATACATTTTTAGCTTATTCCCCTTTTTAGATACTACCATTATGTTAGCTAACCATTTCGTGTATTTAACTTCCCGAATGGACCCTATTTTAAGGAGTTTGGATACCCCGTCCTTGATAAATGCATGCTCGACCTCGTACTACGGTCTCTCCTCTTCTACTTAACCGGATGGAACTTCGGGTCCAAACTCAGCTTATGAGTGGTTACCTCGGGTGGGATCCCTGTCATGTCATTATGGGACCAAGAAAAACAATCTATGTTAGCTTTAAGAAAATCAATGAGTTTTTTCTTGAGCTCGGGGGTTAACCCCGTACCTAGGTATACCTTTCGATCCGGTAGGCATTCGGTTAGTATGACTTGCTCCAACTCCTCGACCATTTTTTGGTGGTGTGGTGTCATCAGTAGCTATGAACGATATGGGGACTCCATAATCATCCTCCTCATCGATTCCTTGTTCTTCCGATTCAATCGAGATCGACATTAGTGATTTGTATTTGGTTCCTTCCTTGGCCGACTGCTCGTTCCTTAACGTCGAAATAGTGGGCACCAGGATTACCTCATTAACTGCGAACATCTCCTTTGCAGTCGGCTGCTCTCCGTAGACCGTCTTGATTCCTCCCGGTGTAGTTCAACGCCTGGTGCAATGTCGAGGGTACCGCCCTCATGTTGTAACCCCAACTGCTCTACGACCCTCGATCTGATGATGTTGGCCGATCTACCTGGATCAATCAATACACGTTTCATTTGAGATTTATTGACAAGTACGGATATTACCAGTGCATCATTGTGAGGTTTTACGATGCCCTCGGCATCCTCGTCGCTGAACTAAACGGTTCCCTTCGGGATATAATCTCGGGTGCATGTTTCCCTTGTGATAGATACTTTAGTGCATTTCATCATTGGCCCTTGGGGGACATAGACCCTCCAATGATCATGTTGATGACGTACTGGGGCTCCTCTTGTTCGATCTATTTTTTGCGTCTCCGTTCCTGAAGTTATATTTGGCTCGATCGCTCAGGAATTCCCGAAGGTGCCTGTTATTGAACAACCAGGCAACTTCTTCTCTCAATTGTCGACAATCCTCGTCCTTGTGGCCATGAGTGCCATGATACTTACACATTAAGTTAGGATCTCTTTGGTTAAGGTCGGACTGCAATGGTCGAGGCCACTTAGTTTCCTTGATACACCCAATGGCTGATACGATGCTGGCAACATCAACATTGAAGTTATACTCTGATAATCTTGGCGGTTCCCTACCCCTCAGCGGTCTGTCGAATCCACTTTTTCTCATCAAACCTCGGCTACTGGGCCCTTGATCGCTTCTTCTTTCGTTCCTTGTGGGGTGACGCCCGGACCCATTTCCCCTTCGGCCGGCACTGTATGGTTTGTAAAGATCCTGGTCTGGCCTTGGCTCATGATCGACGGCTCTTTTAGACTTGTCGTTGGCCTTGATGGGATAAACAGACCCAGAAGGGGCTCTGAGTTGGTCGTCCTCGACGATGATCTTTGACTGGTACCTGTTGTGGACGTCGATCCAAGTTACAGTCTGACACTTTACCAAATTTTGTTTTAGCTGTCGTGAAGTCAATGAGTTACGGGGGTTACGTCCTTGAGTGAATGCCTGAACGGACCAATTATCTGCAACCAGCGGCAGGTCCATCTGTTCCATCTGTAACCTTTGCACGAACTCCTTGGGCATCTCGTTATCTCTTTGTTTAACCTTGAAAAGGTCCGATTTTCTGGTCTCGACCTTGATTGCCCCAGCATGGTCCTTCACAAAAGCATCTGCAAGCATAGCAAACGAGTCAATAAAATTTGGAGGTAAGTAGTGATACCATATCATCGCTCCTTTGGAAAAAGTCTCCCCAAGCTTCTTTAGTAACACCGACTCGATTTCATCATCTTCCAAATCATTCACTTTGATTGCGCATGTATAGGATGTCACATGCTCATTCGGATCCGTGGTTCAGTTATATTTTGGAATATCGGGCATACAAAACCTCTCTCGAATCGGCTTCGTTGCTGCGCTGGGAGGAAAAGGCTTTTGGATATATTTCTTGGAATCTGGCCCTTTCAATATTGGGGGTGCTACCGGAACACCGTGGAATTGTATGTTTCCACCTTTTTGTCATTGACCTCAATTTTCTTCTCACCTGATTCCACCCGCTTTGTCAATGCTTCAAGCATTTTCATTATCTTGGGATTGACCCCTGGCTCGGCTTCACCCGATCCCCAGGCGTTTTGTTCGTTCCTTCGGGTATTTTTCGGGATTGTTCGGGCTCGACCCTGCTGGGTGTGCGACCTTGATTCTGTAGCTGTGCTATCGCCGCTTGTTGAGCCTGCAACATTTTGAAGATTAGCCGCAGGCTTTCCCCATCACCTTCGCCTTCGGGCGTTTCCTGAGCTATCCGTCGGGGTCCCCCGCCAACACTGTTTTCGGGATCAGTTGGCAGATTGGCATCGATAGCCACCTATGAGTTTGCATCGATCGGATCGGTAACTGGGACCTCGTTGGGATCAGCACGAGGCACCTCATTGCTAGGACTCAAATCATTGTTTTCGCTATATTGTCCAGATTCAGCATCAATGTTCATGTGGCTGACTGAGAATTTGATATTTTCAAGCTGACCTAAAATTAAGACTTTAAAGAACAAGTGTAAAATAGAGTGTGTTATGGAGATTTGTATCAAACCACCGCTATTATCGTTAGTCCCACTGTGGGCGCCAAACTGTTTACCCTTAAAACGGATAACAATTAAATTTGTAATTTTAAGGATATGTGGACCGATTCAATACAAATGATCAAGAATATTAGATAAATGAGTTAAAGACAAAATGAATAATCAAACCAAACTAAATGTTACAGCCCGACTCGAACTTATGTTAAACAATAGTTTTGCCTTCGATTGGACCCTCAGTTTGAGACCAATCGCGAATAAAGAACATATAGTGAAGTAAGAACTTTGCAGTAGCTAGAAAGCATAAAATGAATTTGTATTGCCATGGTTTGCGTGTTACAAAAATGTGTGTTATCAAAGAAAAGCTTCCCCTTTATATAGTAGGAGAGTTTCATCCCTAATACAAATCTAAGAAAGGTAAAAATCTTCCTTTCTCATTAGCTATTGATCCATAACCGGCATCGAGCGAGATTCACGCCGTGATATCCAGTCAGTTACAAATATCACGATCCTCTATCATATATGTCCCTCAAAGAAAAAAAAAACCTAATACTCCGTATTAAAAATTAAGAAGAAAGATAAGATAATTATATTTCATCGTATCAAAAGTATTCCTTTCGGTCCAATTTAATTGATTTTTTGGTTGTTTTCACATATATTAAGGAATTGACCTTTTAGTTTTAATTAGCAATAAAATTAATTATATTAACCTTAATTTTTTTAATTAAAAATATAACAAATATTTTTAGGACCTATACTCGAAGGGAAACTTCCTGGTAAGCAAAGAGATGAAAGCATGAAACTAGCTGAAAGAATTAAAGGAAACTGTTCCTTTCGCTAGGAATACACGCTTCACGAAACCCAATGAAATAGTAATACATGAAATTTGAAATAGACAAGAGGGAAGACAAAAAGTTATAGCATTGTTGAGGAAAGTCTGCAAATAATTTACTTAAATTGGGATTTCGAAGTAAAATGGGTTTGATGAAAAGAACCTTTTGCCATTTAAGTTGAGAGGAAAGGAAAAAAAAAAATGACACTGAAGGATTTTAAATTAGAGCAGAGAACTTTTTCTTACAGAAAGGTTAGCATAGTTCTATTTGTAAATAAAACTCTATTGTATTTTTTGACTTCGCTTGCGCCATAGGTGCAAATCCCATTACCCAATATCCTGTGGAATTTCAGAAGACTCCACCTATGCCTGCCAATCCATGCTATTGTATTGTATTGGTAGAACTGTTGTATGGAGTTCATGATAGATTATGGAAGTTTTAGAGATAGCTAGCTGGTACATGCTATTTATTGTATTGGAGTGCAAAATTCGGAAAACTGTAGCCCTTGAGTCCTGAAAGGTTAAAGGCCCTTGAAATTGATGTAGGATTAAATGGGGGGATAACCAAGTTAAAATATCATGGTATAGCCAGTTTTCACACTGGTCAATGAAAAATAGCCAGCGTTTATCAAGTCAATGAAAAATAGTCACTATTTTGCTGCAACAGGGACCGGTCCAGTATAATATACGGGAGTTCTGGTGCATTTGTGTACGAACTCCAGCATATTATGCTGGACCGGTATACTTTGCTAACTCCTGTAAAATTTGCGGGAGACTGGAGCACCAGTGCTCCAAACTCCAATATATTATACTGGGCAATTATACTTGCTGGAACTCCCGTAAAATTTGCGGGAGTTCCAGCATAATTATGCTTGAACTCCTGTAAAATTTGCGGGAGTTCCAGCATAGTTATCCTGGAACTCCCGTAAAATTACCGTAAAATTTGCGGGCGTATTTTTTCGAATTTTGAACAGTGTTTTCGCTCAGATTTAAAGTGACTAAATTTCGATGACTTTTGAAACTTGACTATTTTTCAACGACCAGTGGTAAATCTGGCTATTTTTGAATTTCTCCCGATAACCAAGGGTCATTCTAAAGTTGTACATTAGAGCCCGTTGATAGTCGCCAAAGAAGGCCTTGTTGGCATACAGACCATCCTACAGTTGCTAGAGGGCCTACAATAATGATTAGTATTAGGAGAAATATATTTGGAGATAAATAGAGAAGCCCATAAAGATGATGGATTGTGGAACAATTTCCAAGCTGTACTAGCTGGTTCTTCTTTGAATACCCAATCACTAGACACTAGGTCCTTAAATGGCACACTAGCTAGCCATTGTTGCGTTAAAAATGTGCAATTATTACCTAAAGTGAGATCACAGAAAATTAACTATTAAAAAAATTTTACTCCCTCCAGTCCAAAATAAGTGATTTTTTGGATGTTTTTACGCAAATTAAGAAATCCATCTTTTAGCATTAATTAGCAATAGAATTGACCATATTAACCTTTACTATCTCACATAAACACTCCTAACACATATTCCAACACCATTTACTTCAAGGACAATGTAGGAAAAAAAAATTAATTTATTCTTGAAATATGAAAAAATCACTTATTTTGGACCACAAGAAAAAAACCAAAAAATCACTTATTTTGGACCGGAGGGAGTAATCTTCCTACTAATTATATTTCCTTTAATCAAATGGAAAATTAGAAAAGGTGGAGATTTCTATCATCTCAATTCTCAGGGAATAATACTTGCACTTACTTTCCATGTCCAGAAGTAAATTGGAAGATAATTGTTGAAAGATAATCACAGATGGCAGCTATTGGTAAATAGGCGGAGCTATGATTTGAAATTTATGTTTGGAATTCTAATTTTTTTTAAAGTCATTGGGATCTAAACTAGTAATTTATCATATTCAATAAATTTCTTAAAACAAATACATAGCCTAGACCAAAGTTACTGATTCGGCTGAACCCGTAGCTTCTGTTATCGATCTGTGTTCGAAATCAGAAAACCAGAGAAGCAGAGAAATATTAGTTAATAAACAAAACAGAAAAAATAATTCCGAGCCCACAAGTTGCTTGTGTGTCCTTAAGGAATTTAATCCCCTCTCTGTTGCCCAAGGCTTTGGATTAATTTCTCCCAGGATAGAACGGAATAACTATTCTGTAATACTGGAAATCGAAATTACAGAATTTCAACGAACTCAACAGACGGAGCAAATCACACTTGACACTTATGTTTATTTGAAAATAATGCAACAATATAGAAAAGAGAGGAGAAATTTTCAGAATTTTTCATATCTTAAAAATGAGGCCAAGCCTCTAAATTTATAGACAAAGGAAGGGTGAGATGGAGAGGTGCAATCCAAAAGGTGCCTCTTCCATTTTCCATTCACACCCTTTAAAAAAAACGCAACAATCCCCCACATGAATGGGGAATGGGCATATGTGTAAAAACATGCATGAAAATACAGTGTGATTCGCAAGTAAGGATTAATCGCATCTGGATAAGTAGGTTTCCCTTTGAACTTTCCGTAGTGAACTTATGTCGGATATACTCGGTCAATCGGTAGAATTGATATCTTTGAACCGTCGAGCTTTGGTGTATACCTAGACAATCATAAGTCACACAATCAACCATTAACCGTCTTTGGTTCTCATTGTTGTGTTCGTTTCAGTCATGAACACCACCTGGTTCATAAGTGCGTAGAGAACTGGCCTTACAGAATTCTCCTTGAAGCGGCTTATACTTCACACTTACATAGGTGATTCCTAAACGTGTTATCCCGTAGATACACTATTTGATATACCCTGTATCAAACTTAGAAACCATTAAAAAGTCTTAACTCTTTATCCTTGGTACTGAACATTGTCTCATCACGAGAATGGACCAAAAAGAAATTTTATTTGACAATGTTTAACCGTCATTAGTGACTTTGCTTGAGCTCCTTGAACCTAGATCTTGGGATCTCCAGTCTTCTAGGTAGAGTTACCGTCACAATGACTTGTCCTCGGCCATAGTTACATTCCCTTCGATGATCTTTCAACTACCTCTCTAGTTAGGCCTTTTATAAGTGGATCCGATACATTATCGCTTGACTTTACATAGTCAATCATGATAATTCCCCTAAAGAGTAGTTGCCTAACGGTTCTATGTCTTCGCATACATAACGCTCCCAACCCTTCCTATTGTCGCTTGACTATCACAATGTATACGTATAGGTGCCAAAGGTTTGGGCCAAAATGGAATATCTTCCAAGAAATTCCGGAGCCATTCAGCTTCTTCACCGGCCTTCTCTATGGCTATAAACTCAACCTCCACTGTAGAGCGGTCAATGTACATTTGTTTGAACGATTTTCAAGACATCGCTCCTCCATCGACTGTTTACAATCGGTTGAACCGGTGATCTAATTTGCATCACTATACCTCTCTATTATCGAGAGATACTTATTTTAGTGCAAAGCATAATTTGGAGTATACTTCAAATACTTCAAAACTCGTTTCATTGTCATGAAAGTTCAATGTAAACTTTCTTATGTTGTAGACTAATACGTCTCGACTTTCGATTGTATATCAGATTATTGACTACACTTAACGTAGCAATAATATATTAGAACAATAACAGAATGATTGGCATCAGTTGTGTCCATAACCTTTTAATATATAACACATTTCGCAATCGCTCCGCCATTTTTAAGTATTTATATGCTATTTATTCATACGTCCATATGATATGCAAATTATAGCACCTTCATTTATGAAACAAATCCAACTTTCAATGGATTTTGGTCATGTTCATCGGTTGGTTCACCTCATTATAGACCAACGTATTAATACGTTCGTTTTTAAACGATTATATTTATACAAGACATACATACGCACTTTTCATGAAAAGTCACAGCCTTCCAGGTTACACCCTTTCATAAAAGAGCTAAACATTATAAATGTTCAAGAAAGAACAAATCTTTTCTGGAAAGACACGTAAACAACTTTCGAATTTGTAGTTTCATCACTAGTCATCACTAAGACTAAACAAGTAATATATTCACCGACTACCATATCAATATCCCTAAGTATTCGTGGGGTTCGAAGAATTATATCATCTAATTCTTCAAGATAATATATATACATCACGTCTTAACATTAGCTTTTGTTATGCATAAGTTAAATGCCCCCACATTTCACATGTTTCATGTGCCTTTACTATCAATATATAATCCATATATAAACAAATAATGACTACATAATTTAGAGTATTCTTAGTGTAAATGCACTAATTTGAAATCATTTGACAACATTTTCTAGTCAAATTTCACATGTCATTGTTTTGGTGCTTGTTTTAGTCCGTAAAGTGACTTAACAAGTCGACACACCTTCTTTTCTTTTTCGGAAACTACAAACCCTTCAGGTTGTTTCATATAGATTTCTTCCTCTAAATCTCCATTTAAGAAGGCCGTCTTTAGATCCATCTGATGGATTTGAAGGCCATACACGGCGGCTAACGCTATTAACACCCGGATAGATGTAATCCTTGTTACCGGCGAGTATGTGTCAAAGTAATCAAGACCTTCTCGTTGTCTAAACCCTTTAACAACTAATCTTGCCTTATATTTGTCAATAGTACCATCAACTTTCATTTTCCTTTTGAAAATCCATTTAGAACCCAAAGGTTTATTTCCCGGAGGAAGATCAACCAATTCCCAAGTATGATTACTTAATATGGATTCTATCTCACTATTGACTGCCTCTTTCCAATATTGTGCTTCCGAGGAAGACATTGCTCTTTGAACGTTTGAGGCTCATTTTCCAATAAGAATACCAGAAAATTTGGTCCAAAGAAAGTAGCTGTCCTTTGACGTTTACTACGTCTTGGATTTTCCTCATCAAACGTACTTTCCTTTGCTTCTTCCCGAGGTTGCTTAGATTTTTCATTAGACGACTCACAATCCATTTTATACGGATAAATATTCTCAAAAAATTCAGCATTATCCGATTCAATTACCGTATTAATATGAATGTCGGAATTTTTTTAATTTATGAACCAGAAACCGATATGCCTTACTATTTGTTGCATATCCTACGAAAACGCAATCAACGGTTTTTGGTCCAATTTTTACCCTTTTGGGTTTAGGAACTTGCACTTTAGCCAAACACCCCAAAACTTTAAAATATTTTAAGTTGGATTTTCTTCCTTTCCATTTTTCATATGGAATGGATTGTGTTTTACTATGGGGAACTCGATTCAGTATTCGATTAGCTGTAAGAATAGCTTCCCCCCACAAGTTCTGAGGTAAACCAGAACTTATTAACAAGGCGTTCATCATCTCCTTTAACGTTCTTTTCTTTCTTTCCGCAATTCCATTAGATTGCGGTGACTAAGGAACGATTGTTTGGTGAATAATTTCATATTCCAGACATATTTATTCAAAAGGAGATTCATATTCGAGGCCCTTATTATGTTGTTGAGCCAACCACAAGAATTGTTGTTTGTGTCACGAATATCCATAATTAATAAATGGTGAAGTTTTTAATCTTCAAACCAATCTGACACATTCAGAATTATTAAACGGTGAAGTTTTTAATCTTCAAACCGAGTAACATTTGATATAACTAGATCTAATAAACAGTAAAGTTTTTTAATCTTCAAACCGAATAATATGTGACACTATCAAATTTGATAAACGGTGAAGTTTTTAATCTTCCAACCGAATAATAAATTGGAGTAGAAAATCACTAAGATTTTAATCTCCAAAACGAGTAGAAAGTCACTAAGACTTTAATCTCCGAAAAATGAGTAGAAAGTCACGAAGACTTTAATCTTAATGGTCGAGTAAAAAATCACGCAGATTTTGATCTCGAAGCAGGAGCAAAAAATCACGATGATTTTGATCTCGAAGCAGGAGTAGTAAATCACGAAGATTTTGGTCTCCACAGGGTGTAAAAAATCACGAAGATTTTTAATTCCCTTTCCAAATGGTTTTCCAACTAAACCATTATAACACTTTAAACAGTTTGATCTCTTTCTCTAATCAAACACATATATGTTCATCTTTACATATATTATATTCACTATCTCAAAAATACTTTAAAGTGTAATCCTAGGTCATACTTATAGCCTTGAAATATAATTTTTCACATAATCTCAAGCATGCTACCAAAGTCCAAACAACCAATTAATTGGCTATACCACAATATGCTTCGCAGCATTCCGCAAATACATATTATCGCAGGATCAGTAAAAGTTATGAGCATTCACAAGTCAGTATGCTTCCTCTTCAAGTCCTAATTGCTTTTGCAATTTTCGTAGTTAAAATTTGACATAACTCCATGACCTTGAAAAGTTAACAATTACGTAAGCACTAATAATTGTGACCCAACTTTGAATCAGATTTGTCTTGTCTTCAAGTCACTGGAATGTATACATCAACCAGTGAATCCAAACTTCAAGACCAAAAGGTTGGAAGATGTCACAATTCCTTTTCTTTCCAAAGAAATATTTTGCAATTTCCCTCGTAATTTATACGGCATGGTAATTACAATATAAAGACTTAGACAAAAGTAAATACCAACAAAAATAACTTTTTACATTCAGTAGATTATGGAGGACTCCAAATACCTTGAATCTAAATTATTTTCTCCACATCTGACTTTATGCACACAAATCACAATAGATTATGCAAAAGATGTAGGAGAATATACAACATGCCAATTAATTACCTGATGAAGTTCATTATACACAAAGAACACTTTTGCTTTGTCTTCTATGTCCGGACATAGAAATACTTTGTATCAAGTAATCAAACCAGTAAGACCACATGCCACATAAGTTTCAAAATCGTTTGTCTATGAATTTTGAATTAAATGTACCCACAACATGAAAGGCATAGAAAGAGAAGAAGAATGAGAGTTAAAAATTATCTGTTCCAGAAACGGTGGCCTCGTCATGAAAGAATGCACAATTCCTCTTTAAACGGAGAACAATATTATTCAAAGTGAGTGGATTCCAAAATACTTGGAATGGATTTTCAAACTGGTCAACCTTTGCAAATAATTTCATGACTTAATGTAGTAACAAATTTGGCAGTGTTTGTTTTCATTAAAGTGACGTAGCACTTGCCTTACTGCCTTCCTTCAAAAGACAACGGACGCATCGTTTAGGCAAAACGAGGTCATTTTGAAATCGAGTCACTTAGATTAAAAGACAAACACAAAATATATTAAATTCCTTAAGATTGTTATCGATCTGTGTTCGAAATCAAAAAATCAGAGAAGCAGAGAAACATTAGTTTAATAAACAAAACAGAAAAAATAATTTCGAGCCCACAAGTTGCTTGTGTGTCCTTAAGGAATTTAATCCCCTCACTGTTGCCCAAGGTTTTTGATTAATTCCTCCCAGGATAGAACGGAATAACTATTCTGTAATACTGGCAATCGAAATTACAGAATTTCAGCGAACTCAACAGACGGAGCAAATCACACTTGACACTTATGTTTATTTGAAAATAATGCAACAATATAGAAAAGAGGGGAGAAATTTTCAGAATTTTCCATATCTTAAAAATGAGGCCAAGCCTCTAAATTTATAGACAAAGAAAGGGTGAGATGGAGAGGTGCAATCCAAAAGGTGCCTCTTCCATTTTCCATTCACACCCTTTAAAGAAAAACGCAACAGCTTCTACTCTCCCTTCGTCCCTGTGTTGTATCTCTTACATTTCTTAGGCAATTAAGCTGCATGAAAACGTATAGAAACTTTATTTAGGGGATAATTTATTCATTCAGTTATTTATATCAAAAGATATATTTTTCTTCATGCAATCCTGACATTTCGTCCGCTAACAAAGTTTGATTTATCCACCATGTACTATAATTAGTTTCGTAAACGGGAACAATATGATCAGAATATCGGTTGTTCTTTATACTAATACTTCACTTGGATCAGTTCTTATTCCATTAATAGTAGCTATTTTCTTCAGATTTTTCTCCAAAAGTAACATCCCCGATTTAAGAATAAACTATCGCTAATCCAGTTTAAGAACACAACAATGACTACAGAGCTCTTTTTCTCCTTCTTCCTCTATTGGCTCAAAGCTTCTCCAGCCATTAGCAGTTGCTGATGTGTCAAACACGTGGACTTCGGTCTTGGTTCTTGATATCTCCCCTTGCATCTTATAGCCAGCCAAGAAGTAGAGTTGAGTCCCTATAGGTGCCATTGTGCAAAACATTCTTTGCATAGGTGGACACGTAATTGCCACCGTGGCATCTGACGTGGATATTGGTGAATGTGACCCATCTACAATGTTCCACATATTTAGGTTTTCATCATAGGCTTCAATATGTCCTTTCCATGCATTTAAGCAATCACCTGAGCTGAACAATTTCCCATCAACATTCACTATTTGATTAGGTGGTATATCTAGGTCCCACATTCTTGCCACGTACTCCCACTTTTGTTGTTGTGGATCGTACAACTCAGCAGAGCTTCTTTCCATGATATATGGTCCTTGGCTGTCACTGTTTCCCCTTTTAGCAAATCCTCCCACTACATAAATTTTACCTGTTTGAAAAAATAGAAATACAGCATAGTTAAGGGAAAGATTTGTGGCCTGAAAGATTACTTTTGGAATTTTAACTTACTTCTAGCCCGAAAAGATAGTGACGTGATCCAAGTGGTGAATAAATAAAATGTCTAATATTAAATTATTGTGTGTGTGGATAAGCAAGGTCCAATAACAATTGGTCTATGATAGTAGACACTCTTTATAAATAGAGGCCAGCCCCCTTTTCCCTAGCTATCAAAAAGAAACCCAAGCATATTTTATTCTTGAGTGTGTAGATAGCGGTTGATGTCCATCAGTCGAGTTCTGGTAGCTAGTGGATCGTGAAAGTTGATCTCAGGCTTAACCACTAACGATGGCAATAACCTCTGAATTCATGAAGTTGAACGGTACGCTTGATTGAACCTAACTCAAGACTGATTGTACTATTGTGTCTTAATTTCTGCTATGGTAGTACGTAAGTCCTATGCACAAAAAGATTTATACGAATAGATTATTTAAAGATGAATGCAGGTAATTCTCTACACAAACATTAATATTGGTAACCTTAATATTACAAACTACTACTAAACATTTACCTTGCCATGCCACACCAGCAGATTTGTACCTCAATGTGCTCATATTTGGTAATGGTTTCCATTCATCTATAGCAGGGTCATATACTTCAGCAAAACAAGTACCCTCGGCACTGTCTAACTTTGTTTGTCCACCGGCAACATAAATTTTACCATCTTTACAAGTGCATGCAAAATTATATCTCTGTGTAACTAAAGGTGCACAAGCAGACCAAGTATCTGTCCGAGTGTTGTATTTAAGCACTGAAGATCGCACATTTATGTCACTTTCATGAACAGAATCGTCAGGTTCATCACCAACAACCTTGTAACAATGTCTTCCTCCTATAACGTAAATCGTTTCGCCAATTGAAACAATTGAAAAGCCCTTTAGAACTTGGTTCTCAAGAAGGTCTGGTATTGAAGTCAGTCGATGCCATGAATTTGTCGAAGGATGGTAACATGATATCCAATTCGACATGTTAACGTTAGGAGTATAATCTTTTTCACAAAAAGAGGCATATATACGATAATAGTTATCTTCATTTTCTTGGAATCGAATAGGATTTCGCGAAGGAGATGAAATGGAGCCCATGTTTTTGCTTATTTTTTCCTTGGATTGGGAGAGAGGGAGCCTCTTTCAGTGTGGCATGGGCTGAAAAATATAGGGAGGGCCAACAGAAAATACCAAGGCTCTTGGAGTTTATTCCTAAGTATGTCTTGTTGCTCTGAATGGTAATTAACGTACATATATATATATATATGGAAAGTAGCTAGCTTCTTTATATACATCGTCAGTGTAAGAAAATTTTAAACCATCAAGTCACCTTTAATTATTGTAGTAGGTGACTTATCTTATTTTCAAAATTAAAAATATCACATTTTGAGGAAGTTTCTCTGATAATATAAAAGATTCTTTACGCTAATAGTGTATATAACTTAAAATCATTTAATTATTTACCCTTTTCATAGTTCAAGGTCCAAGGAGGATATTTATGGTGAATCACGAGGAAAGTTTGCGACAAAACTTGGAGCTACTTGGCAGTGGAGACACTGTTTTTGATCATCATGGGAAAGTTAATTAAGATTATTTTAATTGTTCCAAGGTTTTCTAGTTAGAGCAAAGCGTACCTTGATAGTTTCACTCATACAAGGGGCTTTTATTAATTTAAGCTTGTATTACTGGGTCGTCGGATTTCCCTAATGCTGCTTAACTTAGTGATTTTGGTTTTATTGGAAGTATTGTGAGTCAGTTAGTAGTTAGACCTAGACTAATTAGTTAGGTAATCTAATTAGTGAGGACCAAAGTGTAAATGCTAGAACTTAGGGAGGTCATAGTTATTATTTTGTGTAGTTGTATATATCAGTTGGTTACTACAGTAAAAAAGCAGTTGGAAAAATTTCCCAAACACTATCTTCTTCTTCTTCACGCTAAAGCTGTCTCTAATGGCAGATTTTTTGACATGGTATCAGAGCCATGGAGACTGATTCGTGAAGCTTTTTACCGTCATATGACCAATTTCCTACTCAATTGAATTGAGCAGTGTTGATTTCAACAATTCTGTGCTTAATCGTGAAGATCGATCTCTGAAACTTGTGCGTCAATGGCGACTGAGAAAATCGACCATACGCATTCTCTTTTCCTTCAACCTTCTGATACACCTGGATTGATTCTAATTTCAATTCAGCTCACAGGTTCAGAGAACTATGGACTGTGGAGTAGATCGATGTGACTTGCTCTCAAGGCCAAAAGGAAGCTAGGGTTTGTAACAGGAAAATGTGCTAAGGAGATGTAAAAGGATGCTCTTCTGGAGGAGTGGGAGACTTGTAATGCGATAGTACATTCCTAGATAATGAACTCTGTTTCGAAGGACCTGCTCAGTGGGATCATCTACGCATCGGATGCACATGCAGTCTGGGAGGACCTCAAGGAACGCTTTGATAAGGTGAATCGAGCACGTATTTTTCAATTGCACAGATCGATCTCAATATTATCGCAAGGATCGGACTCTGTGTCTGTCTACTTTACTAAGTTGAAGGAGTTATGGGCTAAATATGATGTTCTACTGCCATTTCCAAACTGTGGTTGTCCTAGATCTAAGGAACACATGACTCATTTGCATCAACAAAGGGTGATGCAATTTCTGGATGGGCTAAATGATACCTATGAGCAAGCTTGTCAACAAATTTTAATGAAAACTACTGAACCAACTCTTAATCAAGCATATGTACTAATCATTAAAGATGAAAGTCAGCAATCGATGGGAAGTGTTTCTATGGCTGATAAATGAGATCCACTGGCTATGCAAGCTGGTAGAGGATAGGGATACAGAGGAAAGAAACAATTTCTACAATGTGACCATTGTCGTATGAAAGGCCACACAAAAGAAAATTGTTTTAAAATTATTGGCTATCCTGAAGACTTTAAAGGAAGAAAACCTTTTCAACCTAGAGGAACACTCACTGCAGCTAACCACGTAGAGGGATCAACAACCCAACCTTCACAAGCAACAACACAATCTAAGGGGGACTACTTCTTCACAGAAGCTCAATATCAGCAAATCTGGGATTGCTCAACAACAAAGACTCACCAAGTAAAGTTACAACTCAGGCTAATAATGCAGGTAAAGTTACTGCACTATCCTTTAATGTAGAAGCTTTGAATGAGCTGAAAGATAGATGGGTTGTGGATTCAGGAGCCACACACCACATATCCTCTACATTAGACTTGATGAGTGATGTGAGCAAAATAACTGATAAGGGAAGCGAAAAGGTTACACTGCCTAATGGAGGTTGTGCAAAAATAGAACATATTGGGAGCTCCTTTTTGTCAGCTATTGATAAACTGAAAAATATGCTTCATGTGCCTGATATCAACCTAATGTCAGTGTCCAAACTAACCAGAGATCTGAGTTGTGCTGCCATATTTTTACCTGAACTGTGTGTGTTTCAGGATCTTTACAATGGCAGGGTGAAGGGGATTGGTAAAGAAGATGAAGGATTATATGTGCTGAAGGGAAAAGGAGTCAGACAGCTAGCAGGCTCATGTTGGTATGAAGGTCTCAACTGGAGATACAGGGGATCTATGGCATAAAAGGCTTGGCCATACCTCCATTCCTGTAATGCAGCATGTTCCTTTCTTGCAGAACAAAGTAGATAGTGAGATACAAAATAAATATTCTGTTTGCCCCTTGGTAAAACAGTGTAGGTTAAGCTTTCCAGATAGTGAAAGAGGAGTAATAGACCTTTTGAACTTGTTCACATGGATGTTTGGGGACCATACAGGAAAGCAACTCATGACAGGAAACACTATTTCCTTACAGTTGTTGATGACTTCTCAAGGGCTACTTGGATTTTTTTGATGTAGTTTAAGAATGAAACTATAATTTTCTTGAAGCAATTTTTGTGCATGGTTAAAACACAGTTTGATACTTGTGTTAAGATTTTAAGAACTGATAATGGGACAGAGTTATTTAATAAATAGTGGAGTGATCTTTTGAAATTACAAGGTGTTATTCATCAAAGTAGCTGTGTCTATACCCCTCAACCGAATGGGGTAGTTGAGAGAAAACATAGACACATACTTAACACTGCTAAAGCTTTAAGATTTCAGAGTAATGTTCCAAATCTCTTTTGGGGGGAATGTGTACAAACAGCAGTATACATCATAAACATACTACCTTCCAAGATCTTAGGTGGAAAAAGCCCTTTTGCTATGCTACATGGTAGAGAACCTTCTATAGTTCATAAGAGTCTTTGGGTGTTTATGTTATGCAACTAACTTGGTGATAGAGGACAAATTTGCTGCTAGAGCTAGAAAAGCTGTACACATGGGATATTCGACCACCCAAAAAGGATATAGGTTATATGATTTAACCACTAAATGGTTCTTTGTTAGCAGGGATGTATCCTTCAGGGAATCTGAATTTCCATTCAGAGAAATGCAGTTGCATTCTAACCCACAGGACAATCTAGAGGCCAGTTTTTTGCAGCTTGATTTACCAACTTCTAAAGCAATTGGACCAACAGCCAGGCATTCAGAGGAAGGTCCAGTCTCAAATGAAGGATCAAGAGGTTCTATTCCTGCTGAACCAGTCATAGATCATCATCATGCAGATGTTGGACCTGCCTTAAACATGGAAGAGATAGATGAATCTGCTGCAGATGAACCTGATGCAGATGAACCAGTAGTGAATATTCATGATGCAAAGATACACAATGATCATGTGCAGTTAGAGGACATTACTGCTCTAAATGTTGAGCCAAGCTCCAACGTATTTGATAGACAGTCTGTGCCTGGAAGACAATCTCTCAGAGTAAAATATCCTCCTATATGACAAAAGGATTATGTGGTGCAACTTCAGAAATTATCACAATGCAGTTATCCAATATATGATTTTTTGTCATATGAAAAAATGTCTCCTAAGTACAAGAGTTATGTCTCTGTGTTCTCAGTGATAAGAGAACCTTATACCTTCAAGGAAGATGTCAAAGATGAGAGGTGGATTACTGCTATGCAACAGGAGGTGCAAGCTCTAGAGGACAACAGAACATGGGAAGTAGTAGATTTACCTCCTGGAAAAACTTCTATTGGCTCTAAATGGGTTTACAAAATAAAGTATAAAGCTGATGGGGAATAGAGAGATTCAAAGCTCGACTGGTGGCTAAAGGGTACAATCAACAGGAGGGATTAGACTATCATGAGACTTTTTCACCAGTAGCAAAAATGGTGACAGTGAGGTCTGTGATAGCTTTGGCAGCCTCAAAAGATTGGACTTTATACCAGATGGATGTGTTTAATGCCTTTCTTCAAGGTGACTTATTTGAAGAAGTATATATGAACTTGCCATAGGGATTTCAAAGGCAGGGGGAGCAGGAGGTATGCAAACTGCTAAAGTCCCTATATGGCCTCAAACAGGCCTCCAGACAATGGAATCTGAAACTCACAGAAGCCTTAGTGAGTGCAGGTTTTGTACAGAGTACTTTTGATTACTCTATATTCACAAAGAAGTCAGGATCAAATATTGTGATCATACTTATCTATGTGGATGATCTATTATTGACTGGGAGCAATAAAGAGTTGATTGATGAAGCTAAGTTAGCTCTACACCAGCAGTTCAAACTTAAAGACTTGGAAGAATTGAGATATTTTTTGGGCATTGAAGTTCTGAGGTCCAAACATGGGATTTTACTTAACCAAAGAAAATACTCTTTGGAACTTATCTCTGACCTGGGATTGAGTGGTGCCAAACCAGTTGTGACACCTCTTGAGACTAATCAGAAACTCACAACAGTCGAATATGATGAAGCCGTTGGACTTAAGGAGGCAGACCCCTTGACAGATGTCACTAGCTATCAAAGATTGATAGGGAAACTTCTCCATCTTACTGTCACTAGGCCTGATATCGGCTATGCAGTGCAGAGTTTAAGCCAGTTTATGCAACTACCTAAGAAGTCCCATATGGATGCTGCTCTTAGGGTAGTGAGATATCTCAAATCTGCACCAGGCATGGGTATTTTGTTGAAGCGAGGGGAGGTTGATACTATGACTGCCTTTTGTGAATCTGACTGGGCAGCATGCCCAATGACAAGAAGATCTGTTAGTGGTTATGCAGTCAAATTTGGTGATTCCTTAATATCATGGAAGTCAAAAAAGCAGCGTACTGTGTCAAGAAGTAGTGCAGAGGCAGAGTATCGTAGCATGGCATCAGCAGTTTCTGAAATTATATGGCTACTGGGTTTGTTCTCAGAATTAGGAGTTTCCATTGTTCGACCAATCTCATTGTTTTGTGACAGCAAGGCAGCAATGCAAATAGCTGCTAATCCCATCTTCCACGAACGCACTAAACATATTGAGATCGATTGCCATTTCATTCGAGAGCACATCAAAAAAGGACTGCTTACTACTCAATATGTCTCGTCTAAGGATCAGCAGGCTGATCTTCTCACCAAAGGCTTATCTTCAGGGCAACATCATTTTTTATCTAGGCAAGCTGGGCGTCTTGAACATTCTTCATCCACCCACTTGAGGGGGAGTATTGAAAGTATTGGGAGTCAGTTAGTAGTTAGACCTAGACTAATTAGTTAGGACCAAAGCGTAAATACTAGAACTTAGGGAGGTCATAGTTATTATTTTGTGTAGTTGTATATATCAGTTGGTTACTACAGTAAAAAAGCAGTTGGAAAAATTTCCCAAACACTTCTTCTTTTTCACGCTAAAGCTGTCTCTAATGGCAGACTTTTTGACAGGTTTATATATAACTAGCAAAGTTGTCCGCGAATCGCGCTGTTAATAAAAAAAGTGAATTTATGATACTATTTTATTGTAAATTTAATTGAGATATATAACAGATGAAATTTTCATGCATGTACTTCATCTATAAACTTTAGGGGAAAATTAAAGAATAAATATCACTTCATTAAATCTTTAAAATAGAAGAGAATTATCATCTAATTCCCAACTACTTCTCGAAAAAGGTTAAAGACATATCGATAAAGAACGGCATCACGAAACTTAGCCTTAATATTCAGCAGGAAAAGTCTTTGCTCAGAGTAATACATCCCTACCCTAATCACTTATAGAATTCACCTGTTAGAAGAGTTGCAAATATTCAATTCAACTGATAAGAAAAAAACATGTGACATAAATTGAATACTTCAAGAAATGCATAGTTCTCAATGCGAGAAATTTCTATACATGAACAATGAAAAATATATACAATACTTCTTTGGAGTAAAGGCATACACAATACGACACTACTTCATATTTCAAAAGAAACTCAACATCCAAAATCCAGAATGTTTTCTCACTTTCCTCATACTTAATATGCCAAAGTTTAATGAACTTATATATTACTACTATTATCACTATGCATGCAAAATTTCAAGTTTGATGGTTGTACATCCGAGAATACCGATATCAGAAAGAAATAGTCAGTGACCACTAAGCCACAATTTAAAGTAAAAATGACTCTTCTATATCCAGATGGAACGAAACACATTCTTGGAGGATCTACATTTTCATTTCTTCCGTATTAGTAACATGACGTATTATGCAAAACAAAAATCAAAACACAAAAAACCTAAACTGATATCCATAAAAATGATAACATAAATATTTTTGCTCCTGCTTTTTTCCCCTTCATATTGCATATGATTATCAGATTAAGAAAATCAGGAAAACAGACTAAAAACAGAGAAAATCGCAAAATGAAGGAGTTGTATTATTAATGAAACAATTTATCTTCTCAAATAGAGTTACTTTTTCTTTGAGTAATTACTTTTTAATTCCGTTATTGCAATCATCATCCTTAATTTGGGTCTACTTTTTAAAAAAATTAAACAAACTAAAAGCTTTAAAACCTTCTATAAGAATAACGAAATTTTCTTTATTTTATAAAAGTGTGGTTATTTCTCAAAGTAGTGCTATCCAAAAATACTGCATTGTTAAGTAAACTGGCTAAAAGATTTATTATCACAGAACCGTGTAGAATGGTACTTATGTATATTTCTTTCGAGTTTAATAGCTAGAATCAAACTGGCCAACAAAATAACTAAAAGATGAATACTTTCCTGGTGCAATCACCTAAAGTCAAACAGGAGTCTAGAATATTGAATGGAGAATAATGTATATAGGATATCCCATCATGTACATTGAGCAGAAAAATAATATTGTCATTTTAAGAAAAAAGAATTTAGGAGAACTTAATAGTAAACTATATGAACAGAAAACTTGCCTTTAAGGTTTCAAAGAAATTTTGCAATATCTTGGTGTCGAACTCGATATGCGTATAACAACGGCGGCAGTAGTGCTTATGAAGAACGTAGTTAAGAAGAAAAAGAGAAGGAGATCAGTCGGGACCTATATCACAATTTGATTGAGCAATTGCTTAATCTTCAATGAAAGCAACAATAAAGTAGAGAAATAATTTTTGACTTCCTAATGTAGAATTACCCAGTGAAAAAAATATTCTGGAAGAAGAACAACTTCTCGATAAAAAGAACAAGCATTAGAGATGAGTTACAATTGAAATTAAGACATTAAAAAGCCACGACAGTTGGAAGAGACGTTTTTTTAATAATTGCTCAATTGGTGATGTTACTTTTTAGACGGTTACTCTCTTAGAGAGATTTGAAAAGGTGACTTTTGAAATTCTTAAACCGGAAGAGTCACGCCTAATTATGAATATCGCCTCTTGAATTTGAATATTTGAATAAGGGAACCGATAGTCAACAGGAAAAATAAAAATGAATAAAAAGAAGAAAAAAGATAAATTGGATACTTGGCCAAAGAGAGCTGCCAAGTCACCTTGCCTATCCCCTCCTTTATATATATACTAGTTTCTCGACACGTGCGTTGCACGTGTATGCCGAGCTATGCGGTGCATAAGTTTGTAAAATACTATAAATATAATTAAAATATCGATTTGAGTAAATAATCAAACATAAAAAAAAAATATACAAATTTCTATGGAAAAAAACTGTGTAGATCGTCCTATGGTGAATTTCTTTGTCGATGTCAAGATGATTGTGTTTAAGAGCCTACATAGACGAACAATCAAAATTTAATTAGATACATATAATATTCTTACTTATTCTAATTTTATGAGGTACAATCTAATGAAGCATCTCCACTAAGTGATAATTTTGTATAGTACATCAAAATATTTTTCATGCGTGTAATTTAAATTTACTTTTCATTTGTACTCTCTTCTTTAAGTCCATCCTGCTCCAATCAGAGGCGGAGCCAGAATTTCAAGCTTATGGGTTCAGGATTTTAAATGTATTAAGTTATTGGGTTCTAAATTAATAATTTATACATATTCAATGAATTTTTTAAGACAAATACAGAATTTGAACCAAAGCTACTGGGTTCGGCCGAACCCGCTGGCGGCACTCTAGCTCCGCCCCTAGCTCCAATAAGTGGTTTTCGTGTTACTAACATGCAAACTACATCTAAAAGGTGTGAGATTAAAACATTAGTGGTAAGTATTAATTAATTGTGTACAAAAATAATTCATAAATTTCTATAAATAAGTACCAAATATAGTGTCATCACAAAAAACTTCCCGCCTCTTTCAAGAATACAAAATCATTTGAAATATTTTTTGGTGGCATTGTCATTGGCTCATTCTTTTACAAGGGTGTTGTTAGTAAAAGTTATTTCAACTTCTTTGTGCACTAAAATGTTGTTGGGGTTAGCACGATTTAATCAATCATTTTTAATATGTTATATTTTGTGACTTGTTGTAGGAACACATTATTATAATTTTATTTTGAGTGCCATTTTAACTGAACATAATATGATTAGGTAGAGAAAGCAAAAAAAGTATAACAACAATAATAATAATGTGTGTGTATATATATGTGTACATATATTTTGTACTTTCCACGTGAATCATGACAACATTCTTATCTGAGATAGAAAATAAATTAAAATAATCTAACGGTGGTGGTAGCTATTATTTTGTAGTGAGTATATTAAAATATTTCAATTAAGTAAAAGGAAAAGTATTACTAATTATGTGACCGAGTAATCCAAGTAACTTGTTAGAAGAAGGGTGTAGAATATGCAGAATATTGATGTAACAAACCCGATATCAAACCCAAACCAACTGACTATATTACTCACTAACGGAATTACAATAACCAAATAACAATAGAACACTAGAAAATAACACTAAAGGAAATAGAGAGTAGATGAGGAGAGAAATTGCAATCTAAAGAGGGGATGAGAAACTAGAGAGAATAGGATGAGAGACTGACTGAGCGAGACTTCAACATAATTGACATAATCCCTCTTTCCAAACCCGTAGTCCTTTTTAACCACTTTTTAACTGGGCCTGGATCCCAAATATAATTCTCTAATATTTTACTCGGTCCAATAATCTCAATTGACCCAATCTCATTCATCTCTTCTAGCCTATGGCCCCTTATGGAGTCAACTTGGTTCACAACAATACTCCCGCCCTCAAAAAGAACTTTGTCCTCAAGGTTCAAGAAAGAAAATCTTGTTGGGCAATGTAGAGTGTTATAAACACCTGGGCTACGATAGGCAAAAAGTTTTAAGAGTAAGATCATAATTTGGTTGGTAGCTTGGAGTTTAGACTTGGGTTCATCTTTATTGCTTAGCTTCAGAAGAACAATAAATATATTCCAGATAACATGGCAAAGAAGTGTAACAATTTGAGATGTGTTCAAAAGAGCAGAGTACCTAATGGTGTCACTCAAGCTTCCATAAGTCATCTGCCTGAGCTTAGCAACACTATTGGTTGTCCCATGAATTTTCTCAGCAACGTGAAATACATTTGTTATACTTTCCAGTAGCAACTCTCATCTAACAGTATCTGCGATGCCATTTTTACTCCCTCTTTCTTCAATATCAATTCCTGATGAAAGGGGAAGAATAATTGTGTTAGCTTTCACCATTGAAATTGCTGCCCAGACGAGATCCTTCGTGGTACCACTGGAGTCATTTCCTTCTTTATCAAATGAAAAAGTTACATGATAGGTCAAAATGTAGGTAATAGTCTCAGATATTTTGATGCCAAAAATTCCATCAAGTGCAATATCAGCAAAAGGAGCACCAGAAGGACTAGAAATATGATTCAAACCATACTCCTTAACATGCTCACATGAAATATGATACAGACCATACTCATGCTTAGACCCACCAAAGCTAAAATTATCCAACTTGAAGCACTGATGCACAGTTTTAGAAGCTCGCTCTCTATCAAATCTTGCCATTGTAACTGCAATCAACCAATTGCAACCAGGTTCTTTTTTATTTACAGTAAGAAAATTCAGCTTTATCACGTTGAGTTCTGTCACGACCCCAATCCCGGTCGTGATGGCGCCCAACACTAATGCCAGGCAAGCCCGATCAATTTAAATACTCTCAACCCCAATACGCAATCCGTTAACAAATAATACGATTAAAATAGCAAATATCAAGGTTCCAATCCGAAACTAAATAAAATAGTATGGAAAATAATAACGAATATCCCAACATTCCCCAATAGATCTGGAGTCACGAGTCTAGAGCCTCTAGATGTAACAGAGTAATATATCCATAGTAATAAAGAAGTCTAGGATATGGAAAGACAAATAAAATAAAGGGGAGGAGTCGGGTCCTGCGGACGTCAGGCAGCTACATCAACAACTCCTGAAAATAACTTCACGAAAAACAGCAAACAGCTCCACTAAATCTTCGGAGCACCTGAATCTGCACACATGATGCAGGGAGTAAAGTGAGTACTTCCAACTCAGTGAGTAATAAACATATATAATGGCTGAAAGTAAGAAATCCCAAAATATTACAATATAAAGCTATAATCAACGATTCAACACGTTAAACGATGAAACAACAGCAGACAATGACAATTAAGACCAATAGATATAAAATGCATGAATGCAATGCAATGAACATGACCGCTGCGGCGCGCAGCCCGATCCATTTGGGTACCCGCGCTCACTGTGGGGGTTCAGACTCCGGATGGGCTCCTACAGCTCAAGCGCAATATCATCGTAACATTCGCTGCGGCGTGCAACCCGATCCACACTCAGCCCAGATATATATATGCATGCAAGCCACTCGGGCACAGTCAGATTATTCATTTTGGTCTCAATTATTAGGAATTATAGAGCTAAGTGTTTAAACCTTTATTTATTTATTAAACATTTCGAGGCAGTGTCTAATTCAGGACTGATATCATGAAGTATGCTAAACATCATGGAAGCAGTGATAAGGATCCCTGAAGGATGCAAATGATAGGCACAAAGCCCCAAACATATTCATAAAATCCAAGTAGGATAATTACCAAACAATTTCTAGTCAAGAACACAGTACGAACATCAATCGAAACGGACTAGGTCAAAATTCCCAGTCACAATCGACCCCGCACTCGTCATAGAGTACGTGTCTCGCCTCAATATAGCGTCACAATGTGATATACCGGGGTTTCAAACCCTCAGGTCATCATCTACATCTATTACTCACCTCAAGCCGGCCACAAGTCTAGCTCGCTATGCCTTTGCCTTTCGAATCAACCTCTTCGCACGCCGAATCTGATTAAAACCACAACGAATACATTACAATAGGCTAAAGAAACATAACCCAATCGAAAAGACTCGAAAAACACCAAAATTCACGAAGTTGGCAAAACCCGAGCCCCGGGCCTACTTCTCGAAAAATTACGAAATTTACATCACGGGATTCCTCGTCTCGCCACGAGTCTACACATACCAATTTTACCAAAATCGGAGTTCAAATTCCCTTTCAAAATCCATTTTTACATCACAGCTTTCCAAGCCCTAACTTGACCCGTTTTTGATGAATTTTCCACAATTTACATGTAATTTCTACCATGAACTCGAATAATTAGGCCAAGAGACTTACCTCCGATTGATTCTCAGTCAAAACCCTCGAAAATCCTCGCCCAAAGCTCTCCAAGTCGCTTAAAAATGGTGGAACTACCTCTTGTTCGCGGATGAAATATAATATTTTAAACCCTTCTGTCAACAGCGATTTTCACTTATGCGGCCCCGCTTCCGCTTATGCGACCAAAAATCCGCTTATGCGGTCTTCACTTAAAAACACGGACTTCGCTTATGCGACTCGAACTCCGCTTCTGCGGTTCCCTCAAAACTGCTTCTGCGGTACAATGTCCGCTTATGCGGACCCGCTGAAGCGACCAACTTTCGCTTATGCGGAACTAACCTAACCCACACCTGGCCGCTTCTGCGATCGCTCACCCGCTTTTGCGGAACCGCTTCTGCGGTCCATTTCCGCAGAAGCGGAAATACCAGATGACAGCAGTAACAGACCTGCAACACACCTCAAAACCTCTCGTTCAACCACCCGAATTCACCCCGAGGCCCCCGGGACCTCAACCAAAAATGCCAATACATCCTAAAACCTCATTCAAACTTGTTCTCATCCTTAAAACACATCAAACAACGCTAAAACCATCAAATCACATCGAATTCAAGCCTAAGTTTATTAAAAACTTCCGAATTACGCATTCGATCAGAAACTCGACCAAAACACCTCCGAATGACCTGAAATTTTGCACACATATCCAAAATCACCTAACGGAGCTACTGCAACTGTCGGAATTCTATTCCGACCCTCGGATCAAAATCTCACCTATCCACCGGAATTCGCCAAAATGCCAACTTTGCCAATTCAAGCCTAATTCCACTCCGGACCTCCAAAATCACTTCCGATCGCACTCCTAAGTCAAAAATCACCTCCCGAAGCTAACCGAATCACCGGAATTCACATCCGAGACCTCTAACTAATAAGTCAACGTTCGGTTGACTTTTCCAACCCAACCTTCCTTAAAGGGACTAAGTGTCTCATTTTCTATCCAAACCAATTCAATTCAACTCTAACTCACCCGTTGCTGATAATAAAACATGAAAGAGCAATAAATGGGGGAAACGGGGCTGTAATACATGAGACGACGGGTTGGGTCGTTACAAGTTCAGTTATAACCTGTCCTACGATCACACACTTGTTCAAGAGGATAACATAAACTAATGCATCATCTAAGCCATGATGCAATTTATGGTGTGCATCTAACTCTACCATTTCAATGACACCATAAAATGTGTAACCCACAAGGTGCTTCGTTTGAACCTTCACCTTAGGCCCACTCCTTAATTCTAATGCCTTCCACTCTTGTAACATGGCAGCAAGTGTAGCTATTGCAGACTGCATTTTACTAAGGAAGTTTGCAGCGAGAAGACGAGCATTTATTTTGGACCCATACCCACCAATTTCGACAGAATGCGCAACCTGGGCCAAGAAATCCAATAGTAAGGCCAAGAAATGTGGTTTTCGAAGTGGTTGCGGCGGCCGAGGTTGAACAGCTTGTACATCAATTGTGCAACTGGACATTTCATTAGACAACTTGCCACCCTCCGTAGTACCATCGAGGCCAACTACACCAAAACATAGTGCAATAGGGACGCAATGCGGTATATCAAAGTGAATATTCAAGCTCTCGAACAGAATGAATGGAGAGACAGACTCACCAGGATCAAATGGAAGGTGTATAGATGTATGCTCACACACCAATCTGATTCCATCCAACATTAAGAGGTCGTTCCTGTCCCAGAGTGTTTCAACCACTTCATTGTCAACCAAAAATTGCTCGGCATAGTGAGAAAAATTATCAAAGGTCGGACTCACGCCAGTTCTAGAATGCTCGTCATCTTCATATGTAACTACACTACATTCTCTGTTGCTAATGATAAAAGGAAATCTATAGGCAGGGAGAATGAGATCAGTATTCCCACAAACTTCACTCTCCGACTCCAAACCTTTGCTGATAACCGGGCCCATTATGTCAAAGTCATCTGCCATAAGTGAGCACTCTTGAAAAGTTTGCCTAGCTCCTTGAGAAAAATTATCAAACACCTGGCCTTCGGATGCTGTTGAGAATTCCTTAACTGGATCGACACTCGTTGAAACTAAATCTTCAGTAGATTGTGTACTAAAAGCACTAACCTCATTTCTGCGAGAGCTTTCATCAAACACCTAGACCTCCCCTAATGTTGCAATGTTTAAATCATATTCCATTACATCAGTGAGGGCTTTAACATCTAATCTCTCAGTAGCAAACACCTTGGAACAACAATATCTATGTGACATATTGTCAAACATCTGGGCTTCAATTTCAGTAGAATAATCCTTAATTGTAGCCATGTGACCTTTCGGTGATTCGAGATGCTGCTTACGAAAACGAATTCGCACCTTTGCAATATAGTGATCCCAATCCATCAATTGCTTGTTCCGGAGAAGCCATTGGAATCACTCTAATGCCTTACCTTCTAGGTAAATAGATGCGCGTAATAATTTGTTATTTTCTGATGTACCGTAGAATTTAAAGTAACATTCAGCCTGAGAAATCCATAACTCTGGATCCTTGCCACTAAATCGTTGGAATCTTACTGGAGTAGGCTTACTCGTTGCAATGTTTTCAACCAACTTACGTAACAATGAACGAATTTCAGCGATATCCTTCGACCACGGATCCTTCACGACCTTAGTTGAATCATCGATAGTTCGAAATATTTGGTCCTCCATTGAAGATCTCTGGATGAAAGCACCAATGTATCAAACCCGATATCAAACCCAAACCAACTGACTATATTACTCACTAATGGAATTACAATAACCAAATAGCAATAGAACACTAGAAAATAACTCTAAAGGAAATAGAGAGTAGATGAGGAGAGAAACTACAATCTAAAGAGGGGATGAGAAACTAGAGAGAATATGATGAGAGACTGACTGAGCGAGACTTCAACATAATTGACATAATCCCTCTTTCCAAACCCGTAGTCCTTTTTAACCACTTTTTAGCTGGGCCTGGATCCCAAATATAATTCTCTAACATTTTACTCGGCCCAATAATCTCAATTGACCCAATCTCATTCATCTCTTCTAGCCTATGGCCCCTTATGGAGTCAACTTGGTTCACAACAATATTGACTAAAAGAGTTAAGTTTTTGTTATTAAAAAACGCTAAACATCTCTGAACAAAATAAAATATTGCGAAGTAATTTTTTCTTCATGAGCGCTTGTATAGGGACAATGGCAAGTTTTTAAACAACGCACAAAACCAGTATTTCAAATTTCATGAATGATATCCGAGAACTATAATCTTTTAAATGGTCTAATTTCATAAGGGATATTATATCTTCTGTGTGACATCATTTAAAATCTAATACACCTAGGAACAAAGCGATATTCTACAACTTTGCATCAAAACTCATCAATTGAATCTTAATTGAATGAAACTTTCTTTATTGTATTCATTTTTTTTGCATTTAAATTTTAATGTGCCTAGAAAAACCTAAAACTATTAGCACTTTAAAGAAATCCTCCTCCATTTTTAGGATATTTATATTTAGAATCTCTCTTAAACCATACAGTAGGAAATTTAAAGGGATGGTTCAGTTGTAAAATACAATGGATGACAAAAAAAAAAATTCAACAGCCAAAATAAGAATAAGTAGCACTAATTTTCACTTTCTTTTCCTTCACTTTCACCATCAAATATATTTCTCAATTCTCATACCGTAAATATAAAGCTTCATCGTGGAGAAAAAAATAAAGTTTAATAAAATTTAATCTTACAAACAAGCATAACATCTCTCATTCCCACCAATATTGAACAGTATAAGGTGAATCAATGATTTTATCGAACATGTATGTTGGATATCTTTCTTTCAATTTATTTGTCCACCATAAATTTATCACTAAGATTTTATATTTGTAATAGTCATAAATGAGATTATATGGGAAAAATGGAGATAAAACAATTGGCATATTCTGTTCTTTCGGAAAAAAGAATGGGAAATAATGGATTGAAGATTTATCAATTTAACGTTGAATTTTAACATTAAAATTTTACACATTATAATATACAGTTCTACTTTACTTCTTTGATAATCTTAGAAGGTTTACGATCATAATAGTTTATTGTACCATTTTTTATTCTTTCACAAGAACTTTAATTTATTCTCTGTTCTACTTCTATCAAATACGAAAGTCATAAATTTTTTTCTCTCTCTAGTATATTAGACCATTCTTATGGTGCTTTTGTTGATAATAATTTAAATTAAGAGACAATATTGTAATAGGATAGTTGTAGTATAAAATTATAATACAACATCACTTTGAGAGTATACACTCTTTACACCAACTTGAGATTATGAGAGTAAAGCAATTTTTATATTTAGATATTGGTCAAGGGTAAATATTCATAAAAAATTTCTCTCTCTAGTATATTAGACCGTTCATATGCTTCTTTTATTGATAATAGTTTCAATTAAGAGACAACAATATAATATAAGATAGTTGTAGTATAAAATTATACGACAACATCACTTTGGGAATAAACACGTTTTACACCAACTTCAGATCACGATAGTAAGAAATTTTTATATTTAGATATTGGTCAAGGGTAAATATTCCTTTGTAATTGAAAATATATCATCACACAATATAAAAATAAACTTCACATGATTTAAGCATGTAAGTGTGCAACATATATATTTTTGTCAACTAAATGCTTTTTGGCAATGAAATAACAATTATAAATATATCAAAATTATAAATTTAACATGCATGTCAGGATCATCATAAGTCATGTATCCTAATATTTACAAAAAATAAATTTCACAAAAGTCACAAAAGGTAAAAATTTATAAATAAATAATAAAGTGAAGTTAAGAAAATAGAACCCGATTTTTATAGAGTCTCATCAAAGAGACTTGCATATTATTAAAGACCGCAACCTTTCGTCTTTGTTTCTTATTTTTTTCTTCTGTCCGCAAGGTCTAAGTGAATTGTTTATCTTCTAAATGTGTTAGATAGACTCCATTGTGTAAGACGAAGATCCACAAAACAGCAACCAAATGTAGATTAATCCCACATGTAGATTTTGCCACAACATAATTCTTGACAAATATAGATAGGAATGAATATAAATTAGATTTATCGCGTCTTTCCCTCCTTTAGGCTCATTTAAGGCAGCAACGGTTGACATTTGTAACTAAATTAACTAATACTACTATGAAAGGTTGCACCTCCTCAAATAAATTTGGTATTTTATTATATTTTTTTAACCAGAAAATTTAAATTAAGTAGAAGGGTAATTATGTAATTCAATTTTTCAATTAAGGCCTTCCTACTTTTAATATAATATATATATATATATATATATATATATATATATATATATATATATATATATATTGATGATTACAACCAAATTAGAATGCATATGTCTAATACATCAAAACTTATAATATTAAGCAATATTATAGTTATTCATTTGAAACAGATTAGGACATCTTAATTCAATCTAAGAAATTTTTGAAAAAAGTAAATACTTCAATTGAAAATAAGTAGTGCAAAAGAAGGGAATTCCAATTAAGTGCAAGATGTTATGAAATATATATTTATATGGATGTCCATTAATCAGATATAACTCCCACTACTCTTCTCCATTATGTAGATAACCCTCACTACTTCTCACCATTATTGTTGTAATTCCCACACCTCCATAACCTACCCATGATCTTCCTCCATGATCTCAAATGCTTAATAGCATATTTATGGAATTCTTTTGGTATACCTCAATGTTGTACTATAAATAGAGGATGAGAACTCATTTTGTAATATACTTGAATATATGAAAGAAATAAGAATCTCTCCTCCCTTGCTCCCTACATTCTTGTCTATTTGCTTGTTTCATATTATTACTTTGAGCTAAGTTTCTTAATACGTTATCAGCACGAGTCTCTAACCAAGATTTGAGTTTGGTTCTTCTTCCGCCCATGTTCTGATTAGTCTCATTACGAGAATCAGAAAAGAATAACTATTATAACTAGTAAGTACAAAAGCAGGTAAGTGTGAGGTTGGACTTGAAAGAGAGTCTGCTATGCTCCAGGTTTACTGCTCCATTACTTATGTTGTGTTTTTAAGTCTTTTGAGTTGACAATTTAACTTTCCAATAATTTTCATTCTTGACCTTGTCTAAATTATTAAAGTTTAGAAAACCGAATAGGTAATTGAATTTTTCTCAGTATGAGTTTGTGTCAGTTACATGAATTCTTGGGGTTATGGCTTATGTTATGCTAGTAATAGTTCCTCCACTGCATCTAGTATTTTGATTACAAAGAAAAGGAAATCGGTAATTATAATTTTAATAAATATTTGACCCACCACTCAATGGCCCCTATAATTGTGTGCACTTTTACTTGTAAGTGGCCTGGCCTGATAACTTTGAGCTAACTGGATAATATAAAAAGTGATTATTCTAAGGTTATATTTGTGTGCTTATTTTTTGTTGTTAGTGATATTGATAATAGTAACAAAGTTTGAGTTATTAGTACCGATGAAATTGTTCTCATAATTTTGAAGTACTCATGAATTGTATAACTTACATATTTTTGTCATTTTTTAATATAATATACTGTGATCTAAATTTTTTCAGAGTCTGTAAGAAATAGTTTATCTCATTTATATCTTAAAGAAGTCAAAATTACATGCGATGAGTTCATAAATTGATGAAGTACTAATGTTTATAAAATTGTTATAACAGAATATCTTTATGCATAACCATTATATGTGGCCCTGTGGGTAATTGATTTAGAGGACCGAGGATGAACCTCAATTATATTTTGGTCTATTATGCTATTGATTGAGGGTAAGACGGTGGGTTCAAGTCTCATCGTACCTTGAGGGTAAGACACTGGGTTTAAGTCCTAGTGCACCTTGATAATAAGTCGTTTGGTTCGAGTCCCAATGCATTATGTCCTAACATGTCTTTATATGGATAAGGCATTGGGTTTGAGTCCCAATGCACCATATTGATGATATAATGATTACTAAAGAAAAATAATGTATTTTTCATGAAAAAGCATAAAGTTTGTCCCATTTGATTTGCTCCATTCTTGAAGTGATTGTGAAAACGGTGCATAATAAGCTAAAATAAAGACAAGTGGTTGACCAATGAACGTGGGCGTGCCAAAGATCAAATAATAACAGTCATAATTATGGTAATTATAAAAAGGAGAACGATAAGGGTTCTCAAAATGGTCCTTCAAAGGTGAAGGAATATGTATCAATGTGGTCTGTTAATACGAGACACGTTCATATTATTATAGTCCATTCGTTGAAAATGTAACTTGTGATAAGCATTGTAAATGCAGGCTCATTCCTGAAAGTAAATGCTGAAATATATATGTGATAAAAATTATGCATAAGAATGTGCTTATGCATGGTTGGATAAATACCACAACTCACCTCTAAGGGAGGTTTGAGAGAAATAAAAATAATGAATATTACAATATGGTTACATGAATATGTCATTGGTCGCGTACACGTGGTACGCCAAAAATATTTTACCATGCCTTATAAAAAGTTTAAAGGCAAAAGTAAAGCAAAAAATGAGTCTTGTCTATAATGTTTTTGATTGTGACAATGATAAGATAATTTTTTCCGTGGAGGAAAAATTCACCACTTGGATGGTGGTATAAAAGATCTTGTAGTACAAAATTATTGAGAGCTCCGAAAGAACGAATTTATTACTACCCGAATAAATAAAATTATTTATGGCATTGGTGGTAGTAAGTCTCAAAAAGGAACTTTTTGAGTTTCAAATATATTAGCCAAAGTGGTTGGCATATTGAGACTATAAATGAAAGGAAGATTGAATATCTTCATATTACTATAATCATACCGGGTAAATATAAAAGGTTACCCGATTTTTCTTCTATTTGTACTACAGATGTATAAGCATCTTGATGGAATCACATGCCATAGTAAATTAAATATTTACTGAAACAAATATTAGTTGGCACGACCGGTTGGCCATCCCGGTTCAATTATGATGCGAAAATTAATTGAGAATTCACATTGGTATATATTGAAGAAATAAAAGATTCTTCAAGAATTCTCTTGTGCTGCTTATTCTCATGATATACCAGTCAAGGTTGGGATAGAATCCCTTAAAATCTGGAACGAAAAAAGGTGATAAATATATGAGCCCAGTCACCTGCCATGTGGACCGTTTACTATTATATGATTTTAAGAGATGCATTTATTGTATGGTCACATGTGCGTTTGTTGTCAACTTGCAGTTTGGCTTTTGCAAGGTTGCTTGATCAAGTTATTAGAGCACAGTTCCAGAATATAAATTATGATAATTTATTTTGATAATGCTGGTTTAAATCAAAGTTGGTTTAGCAGAAATTGTATGCCTTCAATTAAGCTAAACCATTGGTTATGAGAATAAAACTCTCAAATCGAAATTTGGTATGAGGTATATTATGTAATATACATCATCTTTGTACGCATCTAGCCAACAAGTTATGATAATTTCTCCCTATCACAATTGGTTCAGGATCAGAAACCAAATAATTTCTATATAGAAATATGGATATGCGATATGATATAATTATCCCACCACAATGCACAAAGATTGGTCCTCAAAGAAGGTTGGGGATATGTGTTGGTGATCCCAACATTTGGGGGAGAAAATGAGCAGCTGAAAAAGTAATACATGGTATGAATTATTATGAGTACACTTAGATCCTTGTACAAGAAAATATGAACTAGAAGTTCAAGTGACAATTCATTTGCAAAATTATGCCAGGCGCATTTGCTGACCCAAAGCTAAATGTCATATTTCAGCTACTAATGCTCCGAATGGAATAAAGTTCATGATATACAGTGTCTATGGCACGCATCAAGCGTAATAGACTGATCGGTTCCAAAGATAAAATTCCTTGAAGAAGGAGAGGAGTAAATGTTCAAGATGGTCATAATAAGGAGGCAAGAGCTCTATAAGAGCACCGTGACATAACACTTTATAAGACCTCATGGGAGAGTCTCAGGTACCTAAAAATAATGAGATCTCGATAAGTTATGTCTTAATTGTGTGATGATGGAACCGATGAAAAATGATCATCGATAATATTGTTGAATGATATTGTTGATATAATGTAGCGCTCAATATTTTTAATATTGACGAGGATCTTGAGCTCAAATCTGTCATGGAATTTGGACAGATAAATGATTGGTAAATAAAAAATACGCAATTAAGATTGACTTCACTTGAAAAACGTAAAGTTTTGGACTGATAGTCCCAACACCTGAAAGTATAAAGTCAGTGGAGTGACACAAGATTTTACGTAAATGTCCTAGCATTGATTATATGGAAACATGTTCCCTTGTGGTCGGTACAATTTCATTGAAGGATTTAAACTGTTCTAAAGCATATTAAGGTTCCCAAGAAATTCATTAAATAAAGCTTCAGCAAATCCTTATGTGGATTGGAGCAATCATGGCGTACATGATTTATTGGTGCACTATGTATCTTGCTAGAATCACGAGTATAACAATATGCCAGCGAGATATACTTTAATTCCTATGCAAAGATACTGGAATACTATTATGATTATATTGCAAAATAAGTCCTTGATATAGATTTGTTTATTCTAACAAATATTGTGAAGGTTATGTTGGTTATACAAATGCAGGGCATGGTTCGTTGTTCAGATAATCTATTTGGATGTGAGCGAATGCCAAATTATGATATTCAACAAGATTTCAATTACATTGAAGATGATTCTGCATGCCTAGCTCAATTGAAATAAGGACTATCGAAGGGGACAAAATAAAACGTATTTCACTAAAGTTCTATTTCAGACATGATTGATGTTCAACAAATTTGTTCAAGCGATAATTTGGCAAACTTCTTCACAAGGCATTGCCAACCTCAACAATTGAGAAGTTGTTATACATGATTGGAATTTATCATCTTTGAGATATCAAGTGATATTTTTGTCAAGGGGAGTATAGCACGCGCTGCACTCTTTTTATCTTCGCACAGATTTTATCCCACTGGGTTTTCCTGGCAAGGTTTTTAACGAGGCAGCATAAGATATGTGTACTCTTTTTTCTTCACTAAGATTTTTTCCCACAGGGTTTTTTCTTGGTAAGGTTTTAATGAGGCACATTATCTATGGACATCCAAGGGGGAGTGTTATGAAATATATATATTTATATGGATGTCCACTAATCAAATATAACTCCCACTACTCTTCTTGTAACGACCCGACCCGTCGTTACGGGAGTTACCGCCCCGTTTTCCCCGTTTAATGCTTCTATATGTTTCATTATATGTGTTTGGAGAATTTGAAGTAATTCGGATAGAGTTCGGTTAGAAATGAGACAATAAGTTTCTTTATGAGAAGGTTAGTTTGGAAAAGTCAACCGAATGTTGACTTATGAGTTAGAAGGCTCGGAATGGATTTCCGATGATTCGACTAGTTTCGGGGGATGATTTGTGACTTAGGAGCGCAATCGGAATTGAATTTGGAGGTCCAGTGTAGAATTAGGCTTGAATTGGCTAAGGTTGGATTTTGGCGAATTCCGGATGGTAGGTGAGATTTTGATCCAAGGGTCGGAATGGAATTCCGAGAGTTGCAGTAGCTCCGTTAGGTGATTTTGGATATGCGTGCAAAGTTTCAGATCATTCGGAGGTGTTTAGGTCGAGTTTTAGATCAAATGCAAGTTTCGGAAGTTTTAGTTTAACTTAGGCTTGAATCCGTGGTAATTCGATGATTTTGGTGTTTATGATAGTATTTTTTATGTTACGAGCAAGTTTGAATGAAGTAATAGAACATATCTGTGCATTTGGTTGAGGTCCCGAGGGCCTCGGGGTGATTTCGGATGGCTAACGGGGAGTTTTGAACATGAAAAAAGTGCAGCAGAAATTGCAGAGGAATTTTCCTCTATGCGATCGCGTAGGTATGCCTGCGATCGTATAGAAGGTTCAGAGGGGGATGAAGATTTGCTCTATGCGATCGCGTATAGGGGTCTGCGATCGCATAGGTTGAGGAGATTGGGCAGTGCGGTCGCGTAGGAAGTAATGCGATCGCGTAGAAGGGGGAGACAGTGCTATGCGATCGCACGGCCTGTCCTGCGATCGCGTAAGAGGAATTGAGGGCCTGGAAATTTTGGCCTATGCGATCGCAGGGGTAGTGATGCGATCGCATAGGGGTCGCTACAGTAATCTGGCAGAATGTTTAAAACCCTTATATCCGCGACCCACATTATTTTTCCACCATTTTTACTCCGCCAAGAGAGCTTTTTGAGCGATTTGAAGAGGGTTTTCAACGGGTATTGATTTGAGGTAAGTCTCTTGACTAGAAAACACCATTTTATGGAAGAATCAACACTCAAATTCATGAAAGTGGGTAGAAATTGTGAAGAACTAGGGCTTGGTTTTTGAAAACGAATTTTTAGGATTTGAAAGGCCATTTGAGCTCCGTTTTCGGTAAACTTTATATGTACGGACTCGTGGCGAGACGAGGAATCCGTTGGTGTAATTTTCGGAATTTTTCGAGAAGTGGGCCCGGGGCTCGGGTTTTACCAACTTCGTGAATTTTAGTACTTTTCGAGTATTTTTGATTGGGTTATGTTTCTTTAACCCATATTTATGTATTCGTTGTGATTTTGACTAGATTCGACGCGCGAGGAGGTCGATACGAAAGGAAAAGGCATTGCGGACCATTCTACGGCCGGTTAGAGGTGAGTAGTTGGTGTATATGATGGCCTGAGGGTTTGAAACCCCGGCTTATCACATTGCGACGCTATTGTAGGGCATGACACGCACCCCATGGCAGGTGCGGGATTGGTTATGACTGGGGATTTTGACTTGGTCCATCCCGAACAAGAATGTTTCTATATTGGCGACTGATACGCACCCTGTATTGAATATATCTGGGCTTATTGCCGTGTTTGGGGCCTTGTGCCGATCTGTAGCATCCTTAGAGGATGAATGTCATTGTGATAGCATGCTTTGTATAATCATTGAACTCAGTCCTGTGTTTAATCACTGTTATGAAATGCTAAGTCACTTTTCCTGAAGTTAAATATCTAAAGTATATTCTTCTTAATAAATTGGAAATTGGGAAATTAATTGAATCTGTTACGTGACTCATATGCATATTGTGGACCGAGTATGGATCGGGCTGCACGCCGCAGCGAATGGTATGATTATATTGCGCTTGGGCTGAAGGAGCCCCTCCGGAGTCTGTACACACCCCCAGTGAGCGCCGTCAACGCTAAATGGATCGGGCTGTACGCCACAGCGTGTTCATGTGCATTGCATTGCATCCTTACATTTTACTTGACTGTTATATTTGAAGTTGTTTTGCTGTTGGTTCGTAGTAAGGTGTCGGACTGTTAGTTTTAGCTTTGCTTTGTGGCATTTCGTGGATTTCTTATCTTCAGACATTTTATATGCTTATTACTCACTAAGTCTGTAGTACTCACCCTTACTCCCTGCACCTTGTGTGCAGATTCAGGTGCACCGGAGGCTTAGCTGAGCAGTCTTTGTTTTCCAGAGCTTATCAGAGTTGTTGAGGTAGCCGCTTGACGTTCGCAGGACCTGACTACTCTTCCTATTTCAGTTTTATTTATATATATACATTTCCAGACTTGAGTATTTTCGTTCAGATATTGTTATTCAGATTGTTTTAGAGGCTCTAGACTCGTGACCCCAGATCTTTTGGGAGTGTTTTTATCAGACTTCGTATTTCTCAGTATTATTCTTCGATAAATATTGGATTATTATTCTAAAACTATTATATTCTCTTTAAATTGTCGGTTTTGAGGTTTACGGTTGATTTGGGAACGACTGTGGTCAGGCTCGCCTAGCAATTGTGTCGGGCGCCACCACGACCGGGTTTGGGGTCATGACAAGTTGGTATCTGAGCCTAGGTTACTAGNACCCAAACGTACATGCCATAATTCATTTGACTCAAGTAAGTAAGACGAAGCTGAAATTTTATTATTATTTTCAACAACCATTACATTCAGCTTGAAAAGGCCCTCTAGGGTTTGAAACCCCGGCTTATCACATTGCGACGCTATTGTAGGGCGTGACTCGCACCCCATGGCAGGTGCGGGATTGGTTATGACTGGGGATTTTGACTTGGTCCATCCCGAACAAGAATGTTTCTATATTGGCGACTGATACGCACCCTGTATTAAATATATCTGGGCTTATTGCCGTGTTTGGGGCCTTGTGCCGATCTGTAGCATCCTTAGAGGATGAATGTCATTGTGATAGCATGCTTTGTATAATCATTGATCTCAGTCCTGTGTTTAATCAGTGTTATGAAATGCTAAGTCACTTTTCCTGAAGTTAAATATCTAAAGTATATTCTTCTTAATAAATTGGAAATTGGGAAATTAATTGAATCTGTTACGTGACTCATATGCATATTGTGGACCGAGTATGGATCGGGCTGCACGCCGCAGCGAATGGTATGATTATATTGCGCTTGGGCTGAAGGAGCCCCTCCGGAGTCTGTACACACCCCAGTGAGCGCCATCGACGTTAAATGGATCGGGCTGTACGCCACAGCGTGTTCATGTGCATTGCATTGCATCCTTACATTTTACTTGACTGTTATATTTGAAGTTGTTTTGCTGTTGGTTCGTAGTAAGGTGTCGGACTGTTAGTTTTAGCTTTGCTTTGTGGCATTTCGTGGATTTCTTATCTTCAGACATTTTATATGCTTATTACTCACTGAGGGTAGTACTCACCCCTACTCCCTGCACCTTGTGTGCAGATTCAGGTGCACCGGAGGCTTAGCTGAGCAGTCTTTGTTTTCCAGAGCTTATCAGAGTTGTTGAGGTAGCCGCTTGACGTTCGCAGGACCTGACTACTCTTCCTATTTCAGTTTTATTTATATATATACATTTCCAGACTTGAGTATTTTCGTTCAGATATTGTTATTCAGATTGTTTTAGAGGCTCTAGACTCGTGACCCCAGATCTTTTGGGAGTGTTTTTATCAGACTTCGTATTTCTCAGTATTATTCTTTGATAAATATTGGATTATTATTCTAAAACTATTATATTCTCTTTAAATTGTCGGTTTTGAGGTTTACGGTTGATTTGGGAACGACTGTGGTTAGGCTTGCCTAGCAATTGTGTTGGGCGCCACCACGATCGGGTTTGGGGTCGTGACACTTCTCCATTATGTAGACAACCCCCACTACTTCTCACCATTATTGTTGTAACTCCCACACCTCCATAACCTACCCATGATCTTCCTCCATGATCTCAAATGCTTAATAGAATATTTATGGAATTCTTTTGGTATACCTCAATGTTGTACTATAAATAGAGGATGAGAACTTATTTTATAATATACTTGAATATATGAAAGAAATAAGAATCTCTCCTCCCTTGCTCCCTACATTCTTGTCTGTTTGCTTGTTTCATATTATTACTTTGAGCTAAGTTTCTTAACACAAGAATATATATAACCATAAGTGAATTCAGAAATGAACATGAGCTTAAACCTCTCAAAACCCCTACTTTATTTTCCCCATTCAAATTTTAATCTTTCATGGAAGGAATCTAAAGTTTTTTTTTGGTGAAGAACTTTTTTTTATTAATCTCCACGAACAGGTACAATATTCTCAGCTACTTACATTCTACCTTTCCTATTAGTTTCCTTCTAAACTTCCTATTCTATTCTTCATATATAACTTTACATATGTTTCAAATATCTATAACATGTAAACTATGAACTCTCTAATTCAATCTAAGTGTGTTGCTCAGCCACTCCCTTTCTTTGTTGCCCTGTTTCATGATGAGGAATATGCTTCTCTGCATTTTGCATTCTTGTTTTATCTATTCAATAATTCAGGTCGTGGTAATTTGGATTCCCAATAAGCCAGGTTCCTTGCTTTCCAAATGCAATAGACCAATGCTGCCATAGTTGCAATGACAAAACCCATGCAGCTTCTACCCTTAGTGTTCCTTGCTAATCTCCTCCATATCCCGTTTATGTCCATTTGCTGCAGTCCACTTCCTATCCAGTTGAGTATACCTTGTAGGCACATCTAGGAGAATGCACATTCAAAGAACATATGTTCTATGGTCTCTATGTTAGTACCACACACTACACATTTATCATCTTGACTTATTCCCAATTTGTATAGTCGATCTTTTGTAAGCAATCTTTTATGCAACACCAACCAGCAGATGAAACTGTGTTTTGTCAATTTCCTCTGCTCCATACCCATCTCCACCAAGGCCAATCCTCCTGCTCCCCCATTCTCCATGTGTAGCCATTGTTCACTGTATATTTGCCTTGAGTCTTTAGCCAGTCATTTTTCACAAAACCAGGTGCAAATGTGTCTTTTATAGTGAAGACTTTTTCCAGTACCAACAATGGCGGGACATATTGCCACCAACCAGTACCCTTTAAGTAGATATTGTTGATCCATTTGACCCACAAATTGTCAGCTTTTTGGGCAATGTTCCAAACGTATTTTGCTATTGCAGCTTCATTCCATCTCTGGCACTTTGTGATTCCAGTCCTCCTTCTCTCTTTGACCTGCATACCAGGTCCCAAGCCACAAGAGGGGGTCTATTTGTTACCACTTTGCCATCCCATAGGAAAATTCTACATATTGTAGAGATTCCTTTGAGCACTGACTTTGGTAGAATGAAAATGGAAGCCCAGTAGCTATGTATATGGAGTAGAACTAAATTAATGAGCATCACTCTCCCAGCATATGAGAGATGTCTAGTACCCCAGCTCCTTACTCGTGCTGTTAGTCTCTAAGTTAGAATCTCACAATCCATTTTTGATTAGTTTTCGAGCTGAGATTGGTACTCCAAGATATCTAAAAGGCAGGGTGCCTTTTGCATAGCTAGTTAGTTCTAGTAAGTCTGCCTCACATTGGGTTGCATGCTCACACTGAAGTTATTTGATTTTGCTGCATTTATGCATAATCCAGAGGCATTGGAGAATGTCTTTAGTCCCCTTAGCATAAGAAGAACAGACTGGAGGTCCCCTCTGCTAAATAATAATACATAATCGCAAAGCATAGATGATTCAGCCTAAGACTTTTATACTTTGCATGCAACCAAACTCCTGATGTTTTGCCACCTAGTTTATTATTCTTGTAAAGTATTCCATGCATATGACAAATAGAAGAGGAGAGACATGGTCCCCTTATCTCAGCCCTCTTCTACCTATTATATTTCCATACAGCCTCCCATTCATTGCAATAGAGTATTTGGCAGTTGTGATACAAGTCATAGTCCATGGGATGAAATGGTGTGAGAAATCCAATGCGTGCAACATATCTTCCACAAAGTCCCATTTAATAGTATCATATGCTTTTTTCTTGTCGATCTTTATCAGGCAGTTGCTGGTTGTGTGTTTTTGGTTATACAGTCTAACCAAATCCTGGTAGATTAGACCTCCCTGCTACAAATGCACTTTGATTAACAGAAATGATCTCTAGCAGTACCTTCTTCAATCTATTGGATAGCATCTTTGAAACTATCATGTATATTGTATTGCAACATGCTATAGGTCTATAATCACCAACTGTTTCAGCATGATCCTTCTTAGGCACTAGAGTGAGCACATTATCATTCCATACATTCAAAATTTTACCAGTTCTGAAGAATTCCATCACACCAGCTAAAAGGTCATCCTTAATGATATCCCAATAGTCTTTGAAGAACTGACTGCTATAGCCATCTAGTCCTGAGGCTTTATCACCTTTTATCTCCCATAGAGCTGTTTTCATCTCTTGTTCAGTGAACTCTTCTACAAGCATCTTCCTATGCTCCCCTGATACCACTGGACCTTTCTTCACAGTTGAGCTGCAAACTCTGATTCTGTTAGTGCTTCAGGATCCCAATAATGATGTGTAGAGTTCTACAAAGCTTTGTGCTATCCCTGGTAAGTCATTAATGATATCTCCATTATTGTTCCTGATTGTGAATATCCTGTTGGTATTTCTTCTTGCATTGAGAATACTATGAAAGAACTTTGTGTTCAAGTCTCCATAGTTCAGCCATTGAATCTTACACTTCTGTCTGAAGTATTGGTCTTTGGCTAGCTTCCGTTTATGATACTCTTCCGTTAATCTCATTTCATGCTTTATTAGCTGTAGATTCTTGCGGTCCTTATGCAATTTACTTTAACATTCATCTGGCTCCTTCTTGATCTTTTCTGTATTGACTTCCACATCACTGAAGTTTGCGTTGTTTATTCCCCTAGAGGTGGATTTGAGTTTGTTCAACTTTCCCACCTGTCAGGACCCGAATTTCCCACCCTCGGGAGTCGTGATGGCGCCTACTAATGTGAGCTAGGCAAGCCGAATATTTAACAATTTACCTTTTTACCCATTTTATACTCTTTAACAATTAAAAACAATAATGTGAATACATCGGAAAATTTTAAATAAGCGGAAGAAAAACAATAGAATATCTGAACATGTGTCCAAAACAACAGTTTGAGCCTCAACTACCCTGAACTGATGTCACAGTTTCACAAATGATCTAAGAATACTACATACAAGGTCTTAAAAATAAACGATACACTATTTCTGAATTAAGGAAATGAAACAGGAATAAAGGGGTAGAGGGAGACGCCAGGGCCTACGGACGCTTGCAGGTCTACCTTGGATCTCTGCGTGGACTGAAGGTAGCCACTCAATCTACGGTCCAAAGTCAACAGCACTGGGATCTGCATAAAAGAGTGCAGAGTGTAGTATCAGCACAGCCGACCCCATGTGCTGGTAAGTGCCTAGCCTAACCTTGGCGAAGTAGTGACGAGGCTAGGACTAGACTACCAAATAAACCTGTGCAGTTATATAATATGCAGCGAAAAGTAAGGCAGAAATAAACAAGTAAAGATGGGAGGGGGAAGCATGCTTCGGGGAACAACAAGTAAAACAGAATATCAAGAGAATTATAAAGGAACCAAAATCCAACTACTAACAAGGTTAAGGAAAACAAAGGCAATTCACTTTCATTTCACATTTCACGTATCTCGTTGCAGGCGTGCAACCCGCTCCCATTTCATATATCTCGTGACAGGAGTGCCACCCGCTCCCATTTCATATATCTCGTGGCAGGCGTGCCACCCGCTCCCATTTCATATATCTCGTGGAAGGCGTGTCACCCGCTCCTATTTCATTTATCTCATGGCAGGCGTGCCACCCGCTCCCATTTCATATATCTCGTGGCAGGCGTGCCACCCGCTCCCATTTCATATATCTCGTGGCAAGCGTGCCACCCGCTCCCATTTCATTTATCTCGTGGCAGGCGTGCCACCTGATCCCAGTTACAATTCAACAACAACCACAAAGAATCCTGTCAAGGGAACAAGAGCAATATAACAACATCCCGGCAAGGGAACAATAATATTTCAACAACATCCCGACAAGGGAACAATAATATCAAAACAAACATCCCGGCAAGGGAACAATCATGATGGTAACATGTGAGGCACAATAACCACGACGGAGTCATAACAATTATAATACAAGACTCATGGGCATGCTTGTCACCGACGTATAGATACTCGTCACCATGCCTATATGTCGTACTCCACAATTAACACGTAGCAAATAATACACGACTCCTAATCCCTCAAGCTAAGGTTAGACCAAACACTTATCTCGATGCCACGAACACAATTTACGTTTCAATTATAGCTTTATCCCTTAATTCCACCACCAATTCGCTCGTATCTAGTCACAAGTTACTTAATTACATCAATAAACGCTAAATGAATCAACCCCGATGCATGAAAATGATTTTTCCAAAGTTTTACCCAAAAAGTCAAAAATTGCCCCCGGGCCCGCATGGTCAAAACCCGAGGTTCGAACCAAAACCCGATTATCCATTCCCCCACGAACTCAAATATATAATTTGTTTTGTAATCGGACCTCAAATCGAGGTCCAAATCCCTATTTTTTTGAAAAACCTAGATTCTACCCAAAACACCCAATTTCCCCATGAAAATCATTGATTTGAAGTTGAAATCATGTTAAAAGATGTTAATGATTGAAGGAAACGAGTTAAAAGTGACTTACAATCGATTTGGAAGAAGATTTGCTCTTGAAAAATCGCCCTAGGGAGTTTGTGTTTTGAAAAGATGTGAAAAATGGTTGATTTTCGGCTAAATATAAAAAGTTGCAGGTCGCAGATATGGGAAATGCGAACAGGGGTTCGCAATTGTGAACCCCGACCTCTTCTAGCTTGGGATTTGTGAAAAAGGTCTCGCATTTGTGAGATGGGAATTGCGAAGAAACTATAGCATTTGCGATAACAAGCCCAGATTGGGGAGTTTCGCATTTGCGGAAGAACATCTCGCATTTGCGAGGAAGGGGAGGCCTGGGCTGTTTTGCATTTGCGACTCAGCCTTCGCATTTGCGAACTAGCATTTGCGAGCCAGGCTTCGCAAATGCGAAGCCTGCAGGCCTGTTCACACCAGCTAAAAACCTTCAATTTTCCAAGTCCAAAATCCACCTCGTGGCCTATCCAAAACTCACCCGAGCCCTCGGGGCTCCAAACCAAACATGCACACTAACCTAAAAACATCATACGGACTTGCTCGTGCATTCAAATCACTAAAATAGCATCAAGAACTATGAATTTAGCATCAAAATCATGAAATTTCTCAAGAACTTCAAATTTTCCATTTTTCTCGAATACGATCTGATTCACGTCGTTTCAAGTCCGTTTCTTACCAAATTTCACAGACTTATCTTAAATCACATATAAGACCTGTACCAGGTGCCGGAATCAAAATACGGGCCCGATACCATCAAGTTCTAATCACAATTCATTTCCAAATCTCATAAACAATTTCAGAAAACAATTTTCTTTAAAAATTCATTTCTCGGGTTTGGGACCTCGAAATTCGATTCCGGGTACACGCCCAAGTCCTATGTTTTCCTACGGACCCTCCAGGACCGTCAAATTACGGGTCTGGGTCCGTTTACCCAAAATGTTGACTGAAGTCAACTTAATTCATTTTATAGCCAAATTTATCATTTTTCACAGATTTTTACATATAGGCTTTCCGTCTACGCGCCCGGATTGTGCACGCAAATCGAGGTGAGACAGAAAGAGGTTTTTAAGGCCTTGGAATGCAGAATTTACTTTTAAAACAAGTGATGACCTTTTGGGTCATCACACCACCAAACTAGATATTTTTGAACCAGTTATACCTCTCTCCCAGCTAAGTTTAACTGCCTGCTGAAAGTTTGGTGCCTAACTCCACATGTTAAAGTATTTAAATCTGCACTGGTTTGGTTGTTGCCCATTTTCCTAATTTATTATTACTGGACAATGATCCATTAACCCTTCATTTCCAAAACGTACTTCAGAGCTTGGTAGGGTGGTAATCCAGTCACTATTGACTATGACTCTATCAATTTTACTGTAGACCCGTTACGGTCCCATGCTTGTTATTCCATGTGCAGAATGTCACTGATGATTTCAAATCCTTTAAAGAACATACTTCCACATAGTGCTTGAACTCTCTTATTTTCGATAGAGAAACAGGACTACCAATTCTCTCATCCCTGTTGAGAACACAGTTGAAGTCTCCCATTACTGCCCATGCCCCTTGTATTGTACCATGCATCCCCACAAGTTGTTGCCATAGTTCTCTTCTTAAAGCCTCATCGTTGAACCCATACACTAGTGTCACCTGAAACATCAACTCTATGTATCACCTCACAATGAATCATTTGTGATGCCATTACTTTTATATTAACTTCAAAACTTTGTGGCTTCCAAAGTAACCAAATCCTACCACAAGGGTGATAGTTGAGATTTGTGGTGAAGGACCATCCATTGCATAGGTTAAAGGCTGCTACCTGAGCTTTGTGCCTTTTAACCTTTGTTTTCAGGAGTCCAAATAGACCAACTTTACAGTTGTGCATAAACAGATTTATTTTTTTCTGTTTTGCCTGTCTATTCAACCCCCTAGTGTTACCAAATCCAATTTGAGGGGGGATTTCCCCACCCCTCCCGGTACCTGGACCCACCACTGTGTTATTAACTGCACTACTAGTTAAAGTCTTAGCCTGGTTGTCACGACCCAAAATCCATTAAAGGTCGTGATGGCGCCAGACACCACTGTCAGGCAAGCCAACACCAAGAAGTTAATTAAATCCTCATTTTAGTATTTTTGAAATCATTTCTTTTCTTATATTTAAACAATGAATAATGAAATTTACTGAGTAAATAATAATGTCTTTAACAAATTTAAGTACTGAATAAATCCCATAGTCATCCCAGAATCCGGTGTCACAAGTGCATGAAATTTCTAGGTAATAAAATGTAATACAATGACTGTCTGGAATATAAATTGGACAGAAAGAAAATAAAATACTATGGAGGAGACTTTACTGGCTGCAGGTCGTCTCAAGAGGTGCAACTTACCTAAGTCTCCGTATTAACCATGCCGCTGCGCCCAACGAGGCCACTGACATACATGTGCCTGTGCAACAAAAATGCACATCAAGTGTAGTATGAGTACGAAAACAACGTGTACCCAGTAAGTATCCAGTCTAACCTCGAAGAAGTAGTGACGAGAGGTCGACTTCGACATTTACTAGTGGTCCAATAATATCAAATACGATAGAAAAGTGAATAAATATGAAATAGAGTAAAATATGAGATAAACATGTATAAATACGTGGTACAAATTCCCTTTTTTACAATTTTACTCAAGCTCTCAACTAGCAAATTCCCTCCGTAACCGGAGCATATATATAAAGATATAATGGATATCATCAAGAAATTGTCATAAATTAAATCAGGGAAAAATCCTAAGATACACTGGCTTCTAGCCAAATATTGCGCATGAATTCCATAAGAATGATGTATATATATACAGGAAATGCCGAGGCGTACGGCCTGATCCAACATAAAAGTAAATTGTGCACTGCCGAGGGTCGAACGGCGCGAACCATAGATGCATCTATTAACCTGCCGAGGCGAATGGCCCGCTCCCATAAGAGTGTAGTACATAAATCCTGCCGAGGTGAACGGCCCGATCCCATAAGAGTAGTAGAAGGAAATATCCCGCTCGCGAATCATACATGCGACGCGGTCAAATATAATTTAAGAAATTTCCCCGCTCGCGTATCATACATGCGACGCGGTCAAATATAATTTATTAATAAATTAAAATCCCTTTTCTTGATTCCTTTCAAAATAAGGACAATTACACATGAATCTTTTAAAGAGATTTTCCCCGCTTGCGAAATGCACATGCGACGCGGTTACATATACATTTCTTAAGTCATTATAATATTTCTCAATTCTTTCGAAAATACGAAGTTTCATAGAAACCCTTAAAATCTTAAATTCCTCAATTCAAATTCCTTTCAACACAATTATTACGCAACCCTAATCTTGTTCCCAATAAATGTATATCACAATAATAATGTGTATATCATAACTTTTTCTTCTTCCTTATGTATATCAATATGTATATTAAAATTTTATTTTTCTTCTTTGTATATCTAAATATGAAATCATATATATAGTTATTTAATATTTATAGTTGCCTTTTTATCAATGTACATCACAATAAAAATAATTATATTATTTGGATATCGGGTTGTATAACACATCGAATGCATATCAAAAATTTATATCTAGAATTTATTTTCTTTCTTTGTATATCAAAATTTTATTTACTCCTCTAATTATATATACATATATATATATATATATATATATATATATATATATATATATATATATATATATATATATATAT
>NC_031998.1:44110029-44131833 GCF_001879085.1 Nicotiana attenuata
ATATATATTTTTATCTAAACCTATTATATCAAAAAAATATTTTCCTTCTTTGATCAATAAGAAAAGTTGAAGTAAGTTTATTCAGAATGAATTTCACTCTCTTAAAATTAGTTAGGTTTGATTCCGATTTAACTTTTTATTGCCTTATCTAACAATGTATCACGATATACAACATGATATACACACGGGTACACATGATGATATACATAGATATACACCACCTCAAACACGCATAATTTTTTTATTAACAATTAAAAAAAAGAACAGGGAAGAAGAAGAAAAAAAATTTGAGTCTGCCAAAGAGATACAAATCAGTCGAACAGAGCAATAATCGGATGAAGACAAGAAGAAAACTAGATTAAAAAAAATTCAGAATTGCCGTCATGAGAAGGCCTAAACTTAATCGAAAAATTTATTCAACCATTACAACTTCCCAAACATTATCAAACAACACACGCCCTTCCAAATCCATATTGAAGAAGAAAATTTGCTAGAGTGAAGAAAAAGAAAAAAAAAGAAAAGATTGAAGAAGAAAATTGGAGAAGAAATACGGGGATAAGAAAAAATACGGGGAGAGAGAATAAATAAGAAACTAGGGTTATTCAGGATTTGGCTATATAATTTTAATTTTTTGGGACTACCTTTGTGAAACCTAATATAAGACTAAAATATTGCCAATTCTCTTCATGTGTTATCATATCATGCAATTTTTTTCTCTTTCCCTTTGTTTTATGGAATTTTTACCTCCTATAGCAAAGGTTAACACCTTATTTATTTTAAATAAATACCATTTAAAAAAATTATATTCTATAGATACCTTTTAAGGTTTATAGCAAAATATTTAATTTTGGTTACCTCCTAGCCCTAAGCCACTAAATACGCTAATCCGTTACACTATTTTCTTTCTCTATCTACTTTGATACATCCCATTCTCTTCCCCCATCCCATTAAAATTTTCGATCTCCTCCTCTTCCACCGGATTTGTGCAAAGCCCACTTCCGAAATTACTGTATGTGTTTTGATTAAAAGAAAATACCATCGACTTCAGCAATGGAAATAGTGCATAATCGGAATCGATCGCGGAGTAAGTCGGTGGCTGCTTCTTCCTCTTCTCTGTCTAGTTCGCTTGCCATTTTTCCTCCGTCGATATCCTCCATTGTAGTAGGAAAATTGTTAGAGTATAATTGCACTCGCAAATTAGGTACCGATTGCGAAGGATGCGCGGGAAAATATAGGAGGGCGGGTCGAAGGAGTTGCTCAAATATATTTGTCTCTGCCAACTTCGGTTTGTTAGTGGAGACAAAGGTGTCTCCAGAGATGGTGAGCCTGGAGATATGGATGTTGTAGGATGATTTTCTGTTAATATGTTTCAATGTATTTTCATGTATTTTATTGTGTTCATTGTCTTTTTTTTCATTGTAATTCAATGTATCTCGTTGTATTTCATGTATTTCATTGTCTTTTTATTCTCATTGTATTTCGTATCCCGTTGTATTCTATATATTTTATTTTATTCACTGTCTCGCTATATGCCATAAATGCATTCATAGTTTTTTTTTAATTAATATAATTTATGTATTCAGATGTATTATGTAAATTCTCTGAAGTTTGCTATGTTTTTGGGGTATTTTTCGGTTGAGAATCTTTTTTATAACCGAAAATACAAAATTTATGTGTTATAATTGAGTTTGTTGAGTTATATTAGGAGTCTATTATGTTAATTGATTCACTTTTTGTTTTAAAAATAGTGTAATCCCTTATTTCACGCTGTGAATACAGTCGAAAAAAATAATCTGTCCAGCTGTAATCCCATGTTTCACTCCATGAACACAGTCGAATACACTCGAATACAACAACTGATTAGCTGGACTTCCCTGATTCACGCCTATTTTTGCTACTGTATTCATGAATACAACAGCTTAAATACATCAAATACATCTTATAATCACATAAAAGGTATCTATAATCTGTAATATAGCAAATTGTAAAAAGACAGTGCTTTATGAAAATTTCTCATCCTTATATAAATAGTCAGTTGAATTTACTGTTTATATATTATACATGGATTATACATATATTATATATCCGTTGCCTAATTTAAATTTAAGCGCTTGAGTATGCGTCTTTTTAATTTAATTCTTCAATACAAGTTGGCCTGCCAACCAAACTAATTGCATTCACTGGCCAAAAAAATATAAATATGTGTATTAAAAGCATTATATATATATATTATTTTTGAAAGCTACTAAAATATACTATTTCTCTTCCGTTTTCCCCTAACTTTTTATCCAAATGAACATAGATAGTTAATAGTTTAACTTGAGTTGTCCTAAACTCGTGTCCACTTCTTTCTTTTATAGAAATAAATTTATCAATACTTATAACTCTCTATCCTCCCTTTCGTTGTTTCCTTCTTTCTATTGGGACAGTTAGGTTGGAACACAAATGAAGATATTGTATAGGCCAAAATTAGATCAGAGAAATTCAGCACGCGGAGATATAAGGTCGTGGTTGGACATGCTAAGGTCGGACAAACTGAGGTCGGACAGTCATCGATAGCCGAGGTCGGACAGTCATGAAACAACTAGTTTGCTTTGGAGTACTCAAAAGGAACATTCTACCGAATATTCCTTCTAAATTGTAAATTTTTTTAGATTTTTTATGGATACCCCCCTTATAAATAGGAGGGGAGGACTTCCCAAAAGGGGGGCTCTCTCTCTCTCCCCCTCTCCCTCTTTCTAGGAAATATGTAAACACACCTCTCCAAAGAAATGAGAGGACCTGTGATCCCATAACTTCATGAGATCCAAAAAGGGTCTTAAGGCTCTTGTACCTACTATCATTCGTCTTGATCAAATGAAAGAAGATCCGTTCCACCCAAGATTTGGTGAATCTTTTCCTTTATCTACATTCTATTGCCATTTAATGTTACTCAATGCATCTTTCTTTATGCTATTAAATCTGGCTATAATCACGCCCAATATTTATACTCGGTTATGTTTTTCTACTCATATTATTCGTCTCGGATCTAGAGTTAATTATCTTTAACTAGGATTTACCCCTTCATCTTTGATTGATTTGCTTAAAAAGAGTTAAAAAACTTTTGAGTCAAACAATTTGGCGCCGTCTGTGGGGATTTTCTAGTTAAAATTTTAGTTTCCTATGGATCAAGAATTACATAATCCTTTTGGTTAAAAAGTCTCAGGTTACGGTCTTAAAAGGAGACTTGCAAGAGTCTTTTGGTAAAAATCTCTCTTAAAAGAGAATAATGACTCACCATTGACCAATGGAATGATTTTTATTTCTTATCAACTATGTTCCTCTACTGTTTGCTGATATTGAATTAAGAATTAGGTAAATCCTACAATCTACTACCGTAAGTTGCTCGCTCAAATAGGCGGCACTAGTTGTTATGAGTTGTATAAAAGGAGCTTCTAGTCAGTAATGAGGCAGCTACAACACCTGTTCACCTTACACTTTGGCGGTGTCCTTACATTGGTAAAAGTCTAAAGAAGAGTATAAACTAGTACCAGACATTACATCAGTAGAATTTGTAAGAACACACAGGTTCCCAAGCTCGGCGAAATTATTGTGAACACTTCAATAGAACCGTTTATGTTAGTTCTGTTCCAATTGCTGCTTGATATCATGCAACCTTTAAAATTCTCTTCGCCTGAATACCGCACATATTGGTGTGCTCAAAGAGCCCAACAGGCAAATCGATCAAATCGCAACGAAATCAACAGGAAAGAATCGACGATTCACGAAATTAACGGTCGAACGCCGGCAGCTCGGGTTCTGCTTTTTATTTAAGTTCCACTGCAAACAGTCTACAGGCACTTAAAGGTGCAGAAATTCAAATCTCTAATCAGGAACATATAAGGGATTTACTTATTCCTACAGACTGCTGTATTTATTCCCTCATGCAGAAGGGTGGTCACAAAATCTACAAATAATTTCCATTTGTTCAACTTCTGGTGAAATTTTAATGCGATGATAGTCTTTGGTATAAAGTCAAGTGATTCTACTAAATAAATTCTTTACTACTTTACACATGTATTATCACCAACATCCATGTACTTATGGAATAGAAAGAATGTTAAATGCTACTTTCATGGTTATGTGCCCTAAAACCAATTACATCATCTATCTCTAGGCTGTTGAATTATAAGACATTGTATTTGCAAAGTTTTTCCAGGAAGGTTTCTCCAACAGGAGAACCGACTTTAACAAAAATGGCAGGATATCCTATTGGTGCTTCCACCCAAGCTTCGGAACCTTGTGTTGATTCCAGGGAATGAAACGATAAACTTACTTCATGTGTCCGGAACACGGTGGTGAAAGCGGAAAATTCCAGCAATCGCAAGAGAAGCTCTTCACTTCTGTGATACTTGAAAAATGAATCTGCTTAAACCAATTCGCGGTATGTGGATGTGTCAAATCCAGCACCCCTACATCAAATACTATATTTGGCACCATATACGGTTCCCCATTCTTGTCTTTCACTAAGATATCCAACTTCAAACTCGGCCACTACATGAAGATCCCACCTCAATCAAGGTTCTTGGTTCAGTTTTTAGGAACAATAATTTCCTGAACTATCAACATATCTTCATAGCCTCTACGACAACAAACCCAATTGTAGACATAAAATTTTACTAAAGCAGACAACCACGCCAAATTGGTAGCGGCTACGGAAAGCATAACCGAAGAAGGGAACGTGATCAAACCGAGGTAACGAATGCTTTTATTTTGTTTTAACTGACTATTTCTCCAAGTGGAATAAAAGTAGGGGCAATCCCCAAGGAAATGCACCATATTCTCCAATGCAAGCAAAATTAAGCAAACTGGGACTCCCCCAGGAAATACATCATATTCTCCAATGCAAGCAGAATTAAGCAAACTGGGACTCCCCCAGGAAATACATCATATTCTCCAATGCAAGCAAAATTAAGCAAACTGGGACTCCCCCAGGGAACACCCTATATAAGGCCAAGGACCTTCGCCAAAGAAGAAGAGTTCGACCTTGATCGAACGACGACGGGTTAACATTTCGATAAGTCGAAATAACACCCTTTAAGGCCAAGGGCCTTCGCCAAAAAGAAGAGTCGACCTCGATCGAACGACGACGGGTTAATATTTCGATAAGTCGAAATAACACCCTTTAAGGCCAAGGGCCTTCTCCAAAAAGAAGAGTTCGACCTCGATCGAACGACGACGGGTTAACATTTCGATAAATCGATATAACACCCTTTAAGGCCAAGGGCCTTCGCCAAATAGAAGAGTTCGACATCGACCGAACGACGACGGATTAACATTTTGATAAGTCGAAATAACACCCTTTAAGGCTAAGGGCCTTCGCCAAAGAGAAGAGTTCGACATCGACCGAACGACGACGGGTTAACATTTCGATAAGTCGAAATAACACCCTATAAGGCTAAGGGCCTTCGCCAACGAGAAGAGTTCGACATGGATCGAACGACGATGGGTTAACATTTTGATAAGTCGAAATAACACCCTTTAAGTCCAAGGGCCATCGCCAAAAAGAAGAGTTCGACATCGACCGAACGACGACGGGTTAACATTTCGATAAGTCGAAATAACACCCATTAAGGCCAAGAGCCGTCGCCAAAAAAGAGGAGGTCGACCTTCTTCGAGTCACGACGGGTTAACATTTCGACAAGCTCTAAATAACACCCCTACGGCCAAGGGTCATCGCCAAAAAGAAGAATTCAGCCTCGTCCGAATCAACATTTGGCCTCGACCGAATCAACCTTCGGCCTCGTCTGAAACAACATTCGGCCTCGTTCGAATCAACCTTCGGCCTCGTCCGAATCAACCTTCGGCCTCATCCGAAATAACATTCGGCCTCGACCGAATCAAAATTCGGCCTCGTCCGAATCAACATTCGGCCTCGACCGAATCAACCTTCGGCCTCGTCCGAATCAACATTCGGCCTCGACCGAATCAACCTTCGGCCTCGTCCGAAACAACATTCGGCCTCGACCGAATCAAAATTCGGCCTCGTCCGAATCAACATTCGGCCTCGTCCGAATCAACATTCGGCCTCGACCGAATCAACCTTCGGCCTCGTCCGAAACAACATTCGGCCTCGACCGAATCAAAATTCGTCCTCGTCCGAATCAACTTTCGGCCTCGTCCGAATCAACCTTTGGCCTCGTACGAATCCGTAACAACATTCGGCCTCGACCGAATCAAAATTCGGCCTCGTCCGACTGAACATTCGGCCTCGACCGAATCAACTTTCGGCCTCGACCGAATCAACCTTCGGCCTCGTCCGAAACAACATTCGGCCTCGTCCGAATCAACATTCGGCCTCGACCGAATCAAAATTCGGCCTCGTCCGAAATAACATTCGGCCTCGTCCGAAACAACTTTCGGCTTCGTCCGAATCAACTTTCGGCCTCGACCGAATCAACATTCGGCCTCGTCCGAATAAACATTCGGCCTCGTCCGAATCAAAATCGGCCTCGTCCGAATCAACCTTCGGCCTCGTCCAAAACAACATTCGGCCTCGACCAAATCAAAATTCGGCCTCGTCCGAATCAACATTCGGCCTCGACCGAATCAACCTTCGGCCTCGTCCGAAACAACATTCGGCCTCGTCCGAATCAACATTTGGCCTCGTCCGAATCAACTTTCGGCCTCGTCCGAATCAACTTTCGGCCTCGACCGAATCAACGTTCGGCCTCGTCCGAATTGGCCTTCGGCCTCGTCCGAATCAACCTTCGGCCTCGACCGAATCGACCTTCGGCCTCGTCCGAATCGACCTTCGACCTTGCCCGAATTCACATTCGGCGACCTCGTCCGAATTCACATTAGGCCTACTCACCCGTCCAGATTCGAGGACGCGAATAACCTCCTCCGATGCCGCTATCCTTGCCAAAATCGCCATCCCGGCCTCAACGGCCTTCTCCAATTCTACCGTCTTCTCGATCGACTCATTACTAAAGTCATTGGCCCTGATCGAACGCTACTAAAGTTCAGCCCTCGGGGATACCACTTTGACCTAAAGATTGGCACCCTTAGCCGCGATCCACACTAGTCGACATCCCCATCCGAATTTCTCAAACTACGATTAATGAAGTCCGCTCACCGAGCTCGAACAAGAGACGACCTCGATAAGCGGAGGGACTAACCGTATGGGCCAAAATTAGATCCGAGAAATTCGGCACGCGGAGACATAAGGTCGTGGTCGGACAGGCCAAGGTCGGACAAGCCGAGGTCGGACAGTCATCGATAGCCAAGGTCGGACAGGCCGAGGTCGGACAGTCATGAAACAACTAGTTTGCTTTGGAGTACTCAAAAGGAATATTCTACCGAATATTCCCTCTAAATTGTACCTTTTTTAGATTTTTTATGGATACCCCCCTTATAAATAGGAGGGGAGGACTTCCCAAAAGGGGGGCTCTCTCTCTCCCCTCTCCCTCTTTCTAGGAAATATGTAAACACACCTCTCCAAAGAAATGAGAGGATCTGTGATCCCATAACTTCATGAGATCCAAAAAGGGTCTTAAGGCTCTTGTACCTACTATCATTCGTCTTGATCAAATGAAAGAGAATCCGTTCCACTCAAGATTTGGTGAATCTTTTCCTTTATCTACATTCTATTGCCATTTAATGTTACTCAATGCATCTTTCTTTATGCTATTAAATCTAGCTATAATCACGCCTAATATTTATACTTGGCTATGTTTTTCTACTCATATTATTCGTCTCGGATCTAGAATTAATTATCTTTAACTAGGATTTATCCCTTTATCTTTGATTGATTTGCTTAAAAAGAGTTAAAAAACTTTTGAGTCAAAAAGATATCACAGCAAGGTATTATTTGCATGGACGACGCACTCAACTTTTGTGGGTAAGTGGGGTTATCTCACTTTTCATAATCCCCGAAAAGACTAATCATAATTCCTCAAAAGAATGAAACTACAGCTCCTTTACGTGCTCCAAATAGTCAAATGATAATATTGGGAACTGACTTCACTATAGTGGTTTGTCGCTTTCGTAATTCGTTAGCCACTGACACCCTCCCACCACCCTAAAAAAATCTCATTTGCATTTTTTCGGTTAACAAGAAAACCTACAATCGCTATTCTTTGAGTGTTGTCATGGTAAATTTTTCTCTTGTGTAATTGTCAGCAATCACAGAAGGATAAATCATACTAGACAAACCCCATTTGATGGACTTGATCGAGAAGATATGCAAGTGAATTTCGAATGCTGAATATCCCATTTGGAAAGTTTCATGTTCAACCTATTCGGCCACTCTAAAGGATTTCATTCTCGCAATTTAATATGAAAATGTTTGAATATGAGAAAAGCATATTTTTTGAAATTTATCGTTACATTTAAAATATTGTTTATCTTAACATCAGATAACAATTAAATTTATAAGTGGTTTTAACGATACGTGATATAATTTGACACAAAGCAATTAATGAAGTAGATGGCGAATAAATAAAGACAGAAATAATTCAAACCACAGGAGTGATATAGTTCCAGTCTCTGTAAAATAATCAACCTCACTCCGGGATCACCACGGCCAATACTAATGAACAAGAGAAAGAACTAATGACAGAGAAAATTATAATATATTGCTTTGGAATGCGTGTTACCGTGTGTTTTATGAGCAATAAGACCTCCTCTATATAGTAGGGGAGTTCTACATTTGGTACAACTCTATAAAAGGTAAAAATCTTCCGATTAACTGATGTCGGTTCCCTATCGATACGTGCCGAGATTCCCGCCGTGATATACAGCCCGTTATGAATATTTCAGTCTTCCATTGATTATGTTTGGTTGTCGACAATGTCTTTTGAAGTTGTTCGAGGCTGGGGCCTGTCGTGCCCCCTTTTTTTCCTCCTCGCAGAGAAAGGTCCGGGTTTCGACATTCCATGGGGGAATAACTCTTTTCCTTTTGAGAATTGGGTATTTGAAGAGTCGCCACCTAACGAATTACGGTGCTTAGGGCACCTTGAGCAATTAACTCATGGACTAGTTTGCATTACCAGATATTAGGGTAAGGGCTCGAAATAACCTTGAGGGGAAGGTGTTAGGCACCCCTCACGGTCCACAACGGTGGGTCCTGGCCGAACTTATACTTATGAATTAGTCCTTTTAATAAATACATAGTTTAAACACATAATTGCAAATAAGGGCATGCTTTGGACATTGTATGACTCAAGTAAAGAGACAAAGGAAAGACTTGAACAAATTGCATGTATAGGGAAAAAGCAAAGTTTAAACATTGGGAATTGGGAAAGAGGGGTCCTAGGTTGGTTAGCCTACAGGATCACCCCACACAATTCGTGGTAAACACTCGTCAATGATGGGATACACGCGATATTAGCGCGTAGTCATCATGTCCCTACTACCCAATTCCCTCCCCTTGGTCATAGCCTAAAGCGCTCTAGCAACCTTGAAAATATCCTTTGCGTGCACTATCTGTCCGTTCCTCATGGCCCTGGAGGTATTTTAGGGCCTCTACTTTGGACAGTTCTAGACCTTCCTAAGGTTTTAAAGGATAAAAGTCTAGGCGTCAATCAAGAACAATTAGGACTGCATTTAAAGAGAACAAATTACAGGCTCACAGTTACCTTCACAAATATAACAAGTAAATGCACGTCTTCAAACAACAGTCAGGTATTTAAGAGAAAATCCTAGAACATGATATCTAGGCGAGTAGGGATTATACAACATTGAATTAGGACGAAGTGTAAAAATTCTATTTAGCCTGCCTACTGATTTAGATCTGTTAAATCCGAACGGTTTTAAATAACAAAGCATAGTTTCATAGTTGCAGAGTTTGAATCGCCCTAGTGGCTTGCCTAAGCGCAGAACAATGGTGTCCTAAGAGCATGACATCTACATTAATTAGGAATGCAGTAAAACAGTGAACAGTTTTAAACAGACACTTGAGATTATATAGACATGCTTTCTAGCGGTAGTAAATTAAGGCAGTGCTTGAGAACTCATTTAAAGAAGCGGACAGTTGACTAAACCAATTCAGAATGAACTAACAAGAACACAACTGATTTTAAGTTCTATAGGCAGGATTTCTACTAGAACTGATTTTAATTCCTATAGGCATAGTATCTAATTGTTAAGGACTGATTTCGAGCTTATAGGCATGATTTCTAGTGAGACGAATGTAAATACATGCTGTAACAGAAATTGAACTCAATCACTTTACACCCTATAGGCATGATATCTAATTGTAAAGTTAATTTTAACCCTGTAAGCATGATTTCTATTATTAGAGCCATTTAGATCTTATAAGCATGGTTTCTAATATCGTGGAAATAAAGCAAAACATAGCAAATGCATTAACACAATCCTATAGGCATGGTATCTACCCGAGTTACCCAACAGATATGTAACTATCCTGCCCTATTCACTAATCACCCCAATGTTGTTTACAAATAATTATTACAGACCAGCTGAATAAATTACATAAACAAATAATGAAAAAGAAGAAGTTAACTATAGGGAGCCTGAAGCAGGCCCAAATGACTTCCTAAGCCTCCAATAGGCTCAAATGCCAAAGTCCATAAACAGTATCATGTCTAGGTATGTCAGAGTTCCCTAAGGACCTCAAGGATCCCGGGCAGTGCTCACACCTAGACCTTTTCTCAAACAATAACTGATTTAGGTGCAGTGTGGAAAGGCCAGCTCTGACATGCCAGAGTTCAGAGAGACCTCAAGGATCTCAAGGCAGTACATATGCCAGAGGGGCAGAGCCTAATATTCTAGGAGTAATGTGAGAGTGTAAGATGACTTTGAAAGAGTTTGGTAAACAATAGAAAGAAGGTTTTAGTAGTTAGAAAGAACTTTGCGAAAGTCAGGACATAGTTAGAGTAGAAATAGTTTTAGAAAACTCGAGGAATATCTTTTAAAAAAATCAGAGAGCAAATCATAGAACACATAGACTTCATCCAAGGGAAAGGGTAGGGGGAACACCTAGAACATATTAATGTAACAACAAAAGCACAGAAGTTTAGGAGTCAATCACACAGCTATAGGACAGATATAGAACAAACAGTTGAGAACATAGTTATACTAGGCAGAGTTGAACATAGAGTCAGGAGTACTTAGGGGGTAGTAAATAATCTAGCAAAGTAAATTACTATCAGGAACTGGGTAAACAAACAGACAGACAATCATACATACATGGAGTAGAATCAGATTGAGACATGCTAGAGAAAGCAATAGACAAATTATCAGACATGTTAATCATAATTTGAACGGGCAGAACTCATATATGCTAAGTGAAACCAGGATTTAAGCATGCTAGTTACATATCGAAAAGCGGAATAAGACTGGAAATCAGTAAACTAATGCAGTCAGAGAGCACATAGAGTTTTGAACTTATAATTAAATCAGGACATACCAGTTAAGGAGAGCAGACACAAAGTATAGAACAGTGTAGTGCAATAACTAGCCTTGGCTTACAGTCGGCTAGTTCAATGGAAGTAGCAAGTAACAGAAAAGAGCAGAAAGCTTTAAGTATAAGAGAGAGTTTTTGAACTAGTGGTCGTTGTTGTCCTTCTCTAGAACTAAAAAGAAAAGGATGTTTATATAGTAATCAAAAGCTTGACACAAAAGGTAAGATATCAATTAAGTAGTAAATCAGGGCAGTCACATGTAAATCAGCAAGATCTTCCCTTAATCAAGGGACAATCAAATCAACGGGACAACATGCTAGGTATTTAAGAAAAAGAATCAAGTAAAGTATTAGGTATAGAATAGGTAATTAGGGATAAATACACAACAGTCTAATTAAGGAAACAAATTAATAATAATTAGCGGAATACAAACAAGGCAGGGAAAAACAATTAAGGCAAGCAACTCGGTCAAATCGAATAGAGAAGTAAAAATCAAGAGTTAAATGGAAAGGGTTCAAATTAAACCAGGAAATAAGGGATTCAGAGTAATCAAGGGTTCAGAAAGTCATGAAAGAGGCAACATGCTTAGCATATAAAATGAGGTAGAGCATGAATAGTCAGGACAAAACCCATAGTTAAACGACACTGATTCAAGGAGAAGTATACAAGTCTTGCATGAATGGTCAGTATGAACACAAGTACATAAAATCAGTGAAAGGTAACACTAAGAAATTAAGTAGAAGCATATTAGGGCAAGAAAGTCACGAGAAATCACAAGAACCCCAAGGCAAGAACACAATCAGATGTACTAATACTCAGAAATCAAGCGAAGAACCCCAAAAATCAGGGCTTTTGGTACAAGCGAGTTAAGGTTGTAGCAGACTCATAAAATCAGTCAAAATATATGAGAAGCAGGAGATTAAACACAAAAAAATCATTAAACGATTTTTAAAAAGAAATTCCGGAAACCCTAGTTTTAGGAAAAGATGAAAAAATCACTTGAAATCATACGATTCTTGTAAAGAATCTCAGGGCTATTGTAAAACTCACATGAAACAAACTCAAATCACCTTAGATCTGTACAGATCTAGGAGGTTTTAGAAAAGAAATTAGGGTTTCGAAGAGAAGCATACAGAGATGAAGAAATCTGTTTAGAAAATCATAGTTCGTAGCTAATATAGGACGATCTCACTCAAAATCACACCGGAATGGCCTGGAACAGGCGAGAGATGAACCCTAGATGCAAGTCGACATAGCCCTAGTCCCTTGAGGGCCTTAAAGATGGCAAGAATGACATGAGAGAATTGGAGGCCTGGGGGGGTGATGAGAGGTCGCCGGAGATAGCCATAGATGAAGGTCAGTGAGATCGGACTAGGGTTAGGTTGAGAGCGTTTGAGAGCAGAGGGGTTTTCAAGGCGGCGGGTGTATAGAAAATGATAGGGTTTGGGGGTCTTTTGGGTTTATTTTAGGAAGGGTTGATGGTGGCCGTTGATCTTTATGATCAACGGCCGGGATTAAAGGGTGTGGGGGCCGGATGGGGTATTTGGGGTGTGGGCCGGATAATTTAAATGAGTACTGGGGCTGGTAATTGGGTTAGGTTGGGGTTGGATTGAGGCTAAAATTGTAATAAAATTAGGCCATATTTTAAATAGCCATTTTAATACTATGTAATTTATAAGAAATAATAATGATTTCTGAAAATATAATTTCGTGTACTAAAATGATTTAAAATAGTTATTTAACATTTTAAAAATATAAAAGACCATTTTGTGTATCAACAATGTAATTATGCATTAGTAGGGCTATTATTGCGAAGATGTGCAATTTAGCCCTAAAAATGTAAATATAATTCCAAAAATGCACTGAAAATGTTTAAACACTATGCACGCATCAGGAAAGAATTTAGATGACTAAATCACCACAAAAATAATTTGAAGGATAATTACTGGATATTTTATAAATAAAAGAGAAGAATAAATTGGTTTTTGGAGCTCTTAAAACTATAGAAAAATTATTTAGAAAAAAACTTATGCATGCTTATAAATGCATATGTACTATGTATTCAAAGTATATGGGGAAAATTGGGTATCAACAGGGCCGATTCCGAAACTATGACCTGGGCATTCCCGAGGGCAGGCGTCGTGCCCCCGGGCTCGGTTCGATGGGACCTTCGGCTCGGTTTTTGTCCCTTGCCACCATATCTCGAGCCTGGTTTGTCTTATCAGAAGTCAAAGTGCACCATGGGCTCGATTTTACCCGTATACAGATAGTCCCCTCGTTTCTCGGAGGGTAAATGACGAGAAACGACATGAGCTTCCGAATCATTCTTCGACACATCGCGGCAGAAAAGACAAAAGACCCGAAATATCTCGTTAGTCACGTCATAATGGCATTTAATGCATGTCGGCCGCCGGTCGGCTATCCTAGATGCTAAACGTCGCCTAACTACTATAAATACTCCTTCCTTTGTTCTTTTTTACTTTACATCAAACCTCCTACCCTCAGACCCTCAGAATTTTAACAGTCTCGAGTGCTTTTACCCCCATTACTCAAGGTTCTTCGCAAACGTTTTACCCTTCTTCTTCCTAAGCTAACAAGTTTAACTCTTCAACTTCCTTTCTTTCTTAATCTCTTCCAGATCTCCCTCCATTTTTACTTTCTAAAGAAATGGCAAAGACCTCCAAAATTTTTCCCCAGAAAGAAACTCCTGCTACTTTGTGGCCGGCCACTGAGGCTAAGGCGACCGCTCCGAGTGTAACGATGAAGCGGTGGCCGAACCTCCCTTGAAAATGTTCGTCCCCGGGGGATGCTCGGTGAATAACGATTTCAAAGTTGAAAAACATTCTTCCGTACAGGGTTGGTGTGAAGACTTCTCGAGATACATCTGTTTGATTACTGAAGAGATCCTCCCTACGGTTCGGAAAGATTGCAAATGGGCCGATAAAACCGTAGTGGTCCCCGGTCCCGAGGAGGCCATTACCACCCATGTCAAGGGATACTTGAGTGTTTACACTTATCCCTTCACATTGGGACCGGTGGACCCGGTCATGATAGACTTCTACAAGAGGTACGAAGTATGCCTGGGTAAGATCCATCCTTTAATGTGGAGGATCGTGATCCTCCTCCGGTTATTCATGAGCAAAATTGATGGCTGTCGGTTCACCGTGGATCACCTGCTTCGTCTGTACAGTCCCTGACTATTCCGAGGGGGGCTGATAAAGCTGGTGCGCTGGGCTAGCAAGGCCCCGTTCTCAAGTATTGACGAGGACCGAGACTGAGGCTAGCAAGGCTATTTTGTCCGAGTGAGGACTTCAGACTTGATTCTGGCGCAATGTATACCATTCCCAAGAAGATGAATACATCACGTAAGTAGAAACTTCCCTTCGACTATCGATTTTATGTTTACTTCTTTTTTCCTTATCGGTATTCATGGTGATGCAGTCGTCACTCGGGTCTCGAATGCTGTCCCTCGACTCAAAGAGTGGGTCAAGCGTATTGTTTCACAGATGCCCTACTCTGACCGCTGATGGTGCTAACTCTCGAAGGGCCTTTAGGAGGCCCGCTCCCATGGTGAGATTTCTTTCCCGATTAGGTTGTGTTAGACCTCTCTCTTTTAACATCAAGTTCTTTTTTTTGCTTCTTGCTTTTGCAGGTTTGCCTAAGAATGTTGAGCTTAGGCCTTTAGTCGGTGGCGAGGACTTGCCTTCCGAGTCTCCTGCTCCGGGACACGCCGGAGAGAGGAAAAGGAGGAGGGCTACAACTTCCCCGAGCTTGGAGAAAAAGAAATCAAGGAAGAGGTTGGTGCGCAAGTCAAAAGAAACCTCCAACTCCCGAGTGCTTGACTCGGATTCACTTTGCTGGCTCAGTGATGAGTCCGAGGAGGATGAAATTTTAGTGGCCTGAGAGCCATCGGTCCCTGAGGAATAAATGTCGACCGAGGGGGGAACAACAGAGGCCAATCCCTCCCGAATTCAAGAGGCCGATGCAGCAGTGAGGGTCCAAAACCCTCAAGATGCCGATTCTGCCCCACCCAGTGTCATTGACATAACGGGATCACCTTCGTTTACGGTCTCAATGTTCGACGAAGCTTAAACGATGAAGGAGCGGTTGAACGAGGGGGTCCAGGGAGTGGACGATACCCTCCAAAGCTTTTTTGATTGCGTGGACTCCACTGCTACGGAGGATGTCATCAGATTGGGTGACTAGGAAGTACCGAGGAAAAGTCCGCCCTCGGAGGCATATGGGTCTAATTCGAACCCGAGACTGGTCAGCAGATTCCTTGCCCCGAGTGCTGATCCTGATCGGAAGCGTTCAATTATTATCACTGTTCCGGAGGATGCCTGGGTTCTTTCCTCTCCTGTTGGGGTAGCTAGTTACCCAAAAATGAACGAGGTGGATTCCCCATGCCTGTTCAATGAAGCACAACATGTGCTGAACCGGGTAAGTTATCACCGAACCTTTTCATTTTTCAGTTCTGGTTATTGGTGATCTTAACATTTCTTCTCATATTTGCAGGCCTCGGTGCTTCACAATGAGACCTTCCTTAAGTATCGAGAAGAGCTGAGCCAACTCGAGGCCGAATCCAGAGAGCTCACCGGGATGAGAGACATGTACAAACTTCTTAGTGAGCAACGTGAAGAAGAGGCTAAGAGCCTTCGAGCCAAGTTAGTGATCACAGCGGACTCAACCTTAGGAAGAGTGGGCGCTAATACATTTACCCAATAGTGGTATCGGGATCAATTTCCACAGGGAGCTAGAAGGGGAGTTGGATATTTGCTTAGCCTAGAAATGCGTATTTGCTTCTAAATGATCTTCTAACACTTTTGGGTTTTTATGATTATCAACTACAATTTAACAACTACTAATTATAACTAAATTATGCTAAGATATTAATTCTAGGTTGTATGCAAGATAGAGAAAGACACTAGGGTCGTGGCATTTACCTAGGTGGTCAACTAACGGGTAGAGATTCCTAATACAAGAATGATGATTATGGGGCTTATGATATAACCGTTGCACGATTTCACTCACTCTCACACCTCTCGGTAGAAAGAGTGATTTTGCCCAATTGACTCTCTCGAGACCAATTGGGTAGGCCAACAAGCCCAAGCAACTTAGGGTTCAAGTTGGGTAATTACTCTCTCGAGGTTTAACCCGTTAATTGGGACTACCATTCTCATGGGTCCATCCCAATTCCTTGTTGGGTTAATTTTGGAGTCATAGACACTCTTTCTCAAGAAGAGTCAAGACCCACTAAGTTAGACTTAGTGTTTGCAACCATCAAATCCTACTTAAATCATAAAATTAACCCAAATAGCAAACACCCAACATCATTCAAGCATTAAACAATCACACCCATTAATTACCCACACTAGGGTTGAGCCACAACCCTAGCTAATGGGTTTAGCTAGACATAATAGCAACAGAAATTGAAGAAGTAGTAGATAAAATCAACATATTAATTAACTAGAATGTTAATCTACAAGAATCCACGATAAAACAAGATGAAAATGCCCAAAATAGGCTAAAACTTGAGTCTCACGAGTGCTGCTGCTATCTGATATCTAAAACTTCACCTAGAAATAATAAAATATTCTATTTATACTAGGCTAGAAAAACTGGACAAAAATACCCCTGTGGGGCTGGCGCGGACCGCGCAGAAATGCAGCGCGCCCGCGTAGGGGTCTTGGTCCTCGATCACTCACTTCTGAAGCTGGGGACGCGGACCGCGCAAAAAGGTAGCGCGGCCGCGCAGGCTAATGGGCGCGGACCGCACAACAATGAAGCGCGACCGCGTGGACACCAGCGCTGACCGCGTAGAAAGGAGCGCGGACCGCGCATAGAACCCTTGAAATGTATACTCTCTGAATCTCCTAGAGCGGCCGCGCAGCAAATCAGTGCGGTCCGCGTTAGGTCCTCTTGTCCCCACTTCAATGATTTTTGACACTTGAGCAGGTTTCACTCCGTTTCGAGCCGAGTTTTGACTTTTGTCATCTTGTCGCTCAAACCTGCAATCAAGCGCACTTTGTAAGCATTCAGGGTCTATTTTATGACAATTCATACATAAAGCATAGGCAAGTATGGGCATAAAACGTGTTAAAATCACAGTTATCAACTCCCTCAACTTAAACCTTTGCTTGTCCTCAAGCAAATAAGATAAGACCCACCCCTCAAAAGGAACCATCCAAGAAATTCCAGCTTATCCTAAGGAAGCCTCATCACGCATCAATTGGGACTAACAATTGCCCTCAATACGAATGCATCATTAACACATTTTTTAAGCTTTTAAGAACTATGGATCGAATGTGACACAAGAGCATCAAGGGTTGACTCATTTCATCAAGGCACTTTTCTCAAATACCTTGGTCTTTGTGGAACCCAAACTCACACATCCTCAACTCTCCCTAAGCGAACCTCACTTTTTAGAGTAATGACACACAACCCGAGGTTGATGGATTTTTCACTCATTTCTCTCACAAAGAAGGTCATAAGTCCAGCTTTAGGTACCATATGCTTGCCCCTTATGTAAGTATCCACTAATGTAAGCTTCCCTCAACTCAAGATCATATAGGGCTTTTGAGGAGTCATTGTGAAGGCTTTTGGGTAAAGGTAGAACATGTTTTTGTTCATTTAGGTTCAATCTTCCCTTCAGCACTTCTTTTGATTCATTTTGGCATACTTTTTGACTCATTTGAGTATTTCACTTCTTTCAAGGGGTTAGAGAGATACATTGTCACTCTTTCTTTTGCAATTCAAACCTTTCTCCTTTTTCTACTTTTACACAACCTTTTTTCACTTTTGTTTTCTTTGAATCCCCTTTTTTGGTTCTTATTCACTTTTGTATTTCTTTTTGTCTTTTTCTCTTTTTCATTGCCTCCCTTTTCTTTTGCTTTTGTGCCTCTTTACCACATTGATGCCTTTCTTGTCTCTCCCCCCCAAACTTAGATATTTGCCATTGCTCAAGGGAAGATTTGGGTGCCAAGAGAGGGTCTCATTGAGAACGGGTATAGGCTTGTAGCTTTGGTTCATGAAAGAAGAAAGTTTAAGGCTCAAAAGGGTTGAACTAGGGATCATCTCATTGGTAGGTCATGGAAATTGTTCAAATTTGGAAGTTCGGATCAAGGAGGGCCTATATTCACTTCTCAAGTCAAGTTTCACCTATGTTCGCCTCAACAAACATTCAGGGCAAGTACTAGACCATCGGCTTGGAGCTTAGACTCACAATTCGAATTCTCACCACACACACTGAAGGATTGCTAAAGACATCGAGTTGAGAGCCCACAACGACCTTAGTTCCAATTCAAGCGCACAATGGCCCCACACGACCATATGATGATTGTTTGGTCAACACAAGAGTCTCAAGGCCACAATTTTCACCATCCTAAACACAACATTATGTCTTTGACCATGGGATCAAAGGCAAATATGTTAGGCCCAAGTGAAGCTTGCCTGAGGTCCTCTTAACTACGAAATATTGAAAATCAAAAGAAGAAAAATAAAAAACGGACTCAAACCCTTAAGAAGGTTATCACGCCATCCATCATTGGGAAGAGCCACCCGGTTCACACAACACTCTACCCTTGGAAAGAACCATGGCATTAAGAAAACCAAGGGCTTATTGACAACGCCAAAACCAAAACAAAAGGCTACGAGCCTAAATACCAAGCTAAAAACGAAAATTTTTAACAAAAATAGAAAAACCGAATGAATATGTACAATGGGGAGTAGAATATACAACGGGGATGAATATATACATAAAGTAGAGAAGTAGCCAAAATTGGCAGTTATATACAGGCCAACTATCAAATCTAAAACATAAACTAAAAGTCAAATATATACAGTCATCCAAATGTATCAAAACAGTAGGCCGCACCCCCACGAATAAGAGCTGGCATTGTCCCCAATGCCAACTACCAAAATAAGCATAAAAACAGAGAAAAAGGATATAGAAAGGCCCCTCAAGCCTGGTCCACATGCGTGGGGTCCTCAAGCCGGATCCTCTGTAGTAACCGGGACCTCAGACTGGTCTCCAGCCCGCTGCTGCTCTGCTGCTGGGACATGAGCCGGATCAAGGACAGGCTGAACCACCGGTGGAACACTGGATGTACCCTCCTGAACCTGGGCCACCTCTATCACAACTCCCTCAGTGCTAGGGAGTTTCCTCTTATTCCTCGGCCTGGGGGTCTCCTCTTGCTGTGGCGGATCACCGCGCAGAAATGGCCGCGGACCGCGCTGGATTTCTAGCATCCTTAATTGCCTGAACAGCCCACGCGGACCCCGCTGTTTTGTCACGCGGCCGCGTGGGAAACTTCAGAGAGCATGTAATTTGGGCTTCTCCTGCGCGGACCACACAAAAATGTCACGCGGACCGCGCGACTGGCTTCAGAGATTCAGCTCCCATTTCACCAGCCTACGCGGACCGCACTGTGTTGGTGCGCGGCCGCGTAGGCAAACTTCAGAGACCTTAAAAATTTTGCTACTTTTGTCCTGCACTGGTCCAACATCAACCCTGCAACATCTCACAAACCATGAGTTGAAAAATCCTAATCTACAACGGAAAAATAAAAAGAAAGAAAAAGACATGGGTTGCCTCCCAAGAAGCGCCTGATTTAACGTCGCGGCACGACGCATTTTACCATAATATCACTTCAAATGAAGGAGTGCCACCATGTGGCTGTCATCAATCTTCCCCAAGTAATGCTTCACACGATGCCCATTGACCCGGAATACCTCACCATTTTTGTTTTTGAGATTAAGAGCACCAAAGGGAGTCACAAATACCACTTCAAAAGGGCCACTCCACTTAGATTTGAGTTTGCGTGGAAATAACCTCAACCGGGAGTTGAAAAGAAGAACCATATCACCGACCTTGAATTCCTTTCCCCGAGCATATTTGTCGTGAAGGTACTTCATCTTGTCCTTGTACAAAGACGAGCTCGAGTAGGCGTGAAATCTAAACTCATCAAGCTCATTCAATTGCTACACTCGGAGATTGGCTGCAACATCCCGTTCCAAGTTCAACTTCCTCAATGCCCACATAGCCTTGTGCTCAAGTTCCACCGGAAGATGGCAAGCTTTACCAAACACCAACCGATACGGAGACATACCAATTGGAGTCTTGTAAGCCGTCCGATAAGCCAAAGAGCATCATCCAATTTCTTCGACCAATCGATCCTATTAGCATTCACCGTTTTGGACAAAATACTCTTTATCTCCCGATTTGAGACTTCCACTTGTCCACTAGCTTGTGGATGAAAGGGGGTGGTCACTTTGTGATTAACTCCATACTTAGCAAGCAATGAGTCGAAAGCCTTGTTGCAAAAATGGGACCCCCCATCACTAATAATGGCCCGAGGAGTACCAAACCTCGTAAAGATACTCTTTTCAAAAATGCTACAACACTTCGGGCTTCATTGTTGGGTAGAGCCACGACTTCCACCCATTTTGAAACATAGTCCACCGCCACGAGAATGTAAGTATTACCACAGGAGCTCACGAACGGACCCATGAAATCGATGCCCCAAACATCAAAAATATCCACCTCAAGAATTGTATTAAGGGGCATCTCATCCTTCTTGGAAATACCGCCGGCTCTTTGACATGCATCACATCTCTTCACCAATTCACTAGCATCCTTGAACAGCGTGGGCCAATAGAAGTCGCAACTCAAAACTTTTGAGGTTGTCCTCACCCCCCCGTGATGGCCACCATAGGGGGAAGAGTGACAAGCCTCCAATATGCTCATTTGTTCACTTTCCGATACACATCTCCTTATCACTCCATCCGTGCAAATTCTAAACAAATACGGATCATCCCAATAGAAATCCAAACTATCCCGCTTGAGTTTCTTCCTTTGGTTGGAAGAGAGCTCACACGGGACGTTACCAGTCACAATGAAGTTGGCGATGTCCGCGAACCATGGCATTTCACACATAGAAACGGAAAGAAGCTGCTCATCAGGGAACCTATCATTAATCTCAATACCATCACTTGGTCTCCCATCTTCCTCTAATCGGGACAAATGGTCTGCAACTTGATTCTCGCTTCCCTTTCTATCCACAATCTCTAGATCAAATTCCTGAAGGAGTAGCACCCATCTCATCAATCTTGCTTTCGAATCCTTCTTAGTCATCAAATATCGAAGGGCTGCATGGTCCGTGTGTATGATCACCTTTGCTCTCATAAGGTAAGGTCGAAATTTCTCCATCATGAACACAATAGCCAATAGCTCCTTTTCTGTCACTGTGTAGTTTCTCTGGGCCTCATTCATAGTCTTGCTAGCATAATACACAGGATGGAACATTTTGTTGATCCTTTGGCCTAGCACCGCCCCAACCGCTACATCACTCGCATCACACATAAGTTCAAAAGGCAAATCCCAATTAGGTGCGGTGAT
>NC_031998.1:44132302-44135164 GCF_001879085.1 Nicotiana attenuata
CATACATCTTTGAAAGGTCGCTGGGGCATTACATAGTTCAAATGGAATTCTCGAGAAAGCGAACGTGCCATAAGGACATGTAAAGGTTGTCTTCTCCTGATCCTCTGGGGCAATGAGAATTTGATTATACCCCGAGTAGCCATCTAGAAAACAATAAAAGGCTCGGCCCGCAAGACGATCAAGCATTTGGTCCAAGAATGGTAGTGGGAAATGATCTTTTCTTGTCACCTTGTTCAGCTTTCTATAGTCCATACACACTCTCCAACCCGTAACTGTCCGAGTAGGAATCAACTCATTGCTGGCATTGGTCACTACCGTCATTCCACCCTTCTTTGGCACACATTGGACCGGAGAGGTCCATGAACTGTCCGAGATCGGGTAAACCACACCGGCGTCAAGCCACTTGATAACCTCTTTCTTTACTACTTCTTGCATCACCTCGTTGAGTCTCCTTTGATGTTCAAGAGATGGCCGTGCATCCTCCTCCAAGATGATCTTATGCATGCAAAATGCGGGGCTTATTCCCCTGATGTCCGCCAAAGTCCATCCTATTGCCCTTTTTTGCTTTTGGAGCACCTCCACAGTGGCCTCAACCTGCAAGTTAGTAAGGCAAGAAGAAAGAATAACTGGAAGAGTAGAATTAGAGCCCAAGAATTCATACCTGAGGTGTGGAGGAAGTGGTTTCAAACTACACCAACACCCGGTGGCTCCTCAATTGATGGCTTGGTTGGCGGAGTTTTGCGATTTTCAAGATCCAAAGATAGTTTCCTAGGCTCATATGAATATGAACCCATTCCATGCAATGCATTCACGCACTCCACTCTACCGGCATCATCGTTGGCATCCATGTTATGAAGCACGGCTTCAAGAGGATCTTCAACATTAATCAAAGCACTTGTGTCATCCACTATCACCGCCGTGACAATGTCCACAAATGAACACACCTCCGTACTATTGGGTTGCCTCATTGATTTGCACACATGAAATACCACCTTCTCATCTCCCACACGGAATGTTAACTCCCCTGCTTCCACATCAACCAATGCCTTCCCCGTAGCTAGGAAAGGTCTTCCAAGAATAATAGGCACTTCGAAATCCACTTCGTAATCCAATATGACAAAGTCGGCCGGCAATATGAATTTGTCCACCCGGACAAGCACATCGTTGATTATACCTAAAGGCCTCTTCATCGACCGGTCCGCCATTTGAAGTCTCATTGAGGTTGGCCTAGGTTGCCCAATTCCCAAAGTCTTGAAGACTGAGTACGGCATCAGATTAATGCTAGCCCCCAAGTCACATAGGGCCTTAGCAAAGTCCGCACTTTCGATAGTGCAAGGAATAGTGAATGCTCCAGGGTCTTCTAGTTTCGGGGCCATAGAATGCACAATCGCACTAACTTGGTGCGTCATCTTTATTGTTTCACACTCCATAGAACGCTTCTTGGTGACTAAATCCTTCATAAATTATGCGTACCCAGGCATTTGTTCAAGTGCCTCCACAAAAGGAACATTGATTGTGAGGCTCTTCATCATGTCTATGAATATCTTGAACTGATTGTCGTTCTTTTGCTTTGCTAACCGCTGAGGATATGGTGGAGGTGGTCTAGGCAAGGGTGCCTTGGCCTTGGGCACCGCCGGCTCGGGTATATCAATAATGTGTTCCCTAGACGGGTTCACGGTATCTTGAGTCTCTACCCCGGCCTCATCATCAATATCAATCCGCACATCATTTGTCACTATTGGTTCAACCACATTGTCAACATTCAAAGGTGCATCATCATCATGCAACTCAATTTCATCATTCACAACTTGATTCTCAACCGAGGCATGCACATCACCGCCTCTTCCACTCCTACTTGTAACCGCCATCACATGATTGTTACCCCCCTTTGGGTTCACTTCCGTGTCACTTGGTAGCGCACCTTTTGGTCGGGTATTTAAAGCTTGAGAGATTTGTCCTATTTGCACCTCTAGGTTCCGGATAGATGTGTTATGCGAAGCCAATTGTGCGTCAGAATCTTGGTTCTTTTTCATCATCTGCTCGAACATCATTTCTATCCGTCCCATATCACTTCCAGAAGAACTAGGACCTTGTGACTGAAAGGGGGGTGGATTGTTTGGTTGTTGGAACATGGGGGGCCTTCGAAAGCCTTGCCCCCTACCACCATTATTCCACCCTCCTTGATTGCTATTGTTGTTGTTCCCGTTCCAATTGCCTTGGTTATTACCTTGATTACCCCAATTGTTGTTCTGATTGTTATTGTTCCAATTGTTGCCACCTTGTTGTTGATTATTGTTATTCCAATTGTCGCCTCCTTGTTGATTGCCCCAATTGCCTTGGGGGCGCCATTGTTGATTCCCTTGATTTCCTCTATTTCCTTGGTAGTTATTTACATATTAGCATTCCTCACTTTGATCATCAAAACACTCGTTCGAATAACCACCACCATCATTGTTGTTGTCAAACTGCTCACCATTACCTTGAGGTTGTTGTTGCCCTCTTTGCCTCCTTTTTAGCATAGAAACATTCTCCATTGCATTGGCTTGGCGCGGGTTTTGTACTTGTTGCAATTGCGCCTTCGCCAACTGATTCATTGTTGTTGTAAGTTCGGCAATAGCTTGGCCATGATCACTCAACTCCTTGTGCAAATGGATGACCGTGGGGTCACCTTGGGGTACATTCGCTCGGCATTGCCATGCCGAAGAGGTGTCAGCTATTTCATCAAGTACGTCACATGCCTCTTGGTAAGAAAGTTTCATAAAGTTCCCACCGACCAATTGGTTCACAATGCATTGATTCGTGGTGTTGATGCCCCTATAGAAAGTCTGCTGGATCATCGCCTCAGTCATGTCGTTGTTAGGG
>NC_031998.1:44136975-44139874 GCF_001879085.1 Nicotiana attenuata
TTACCAAACACCAACCGATACGGAGACATACCAATTGGAGTCTTGTAAGCCGTCCGATAAGCCCAAAGAGCATCATCCAATTTCTTCGACCAATCGGTCCTATTAGCATTCACCGTTTTGGACAGAATACTCTTTATCTCCCAATTTGAGACTTCCACTTGTCCACTAGCTTGTGGATGATAGGGGATGGTCACTTTGTGATTAACTCCATACTTAGCAAGCAATGAATCAAAAGCCTTGTTGCAAAAATGGGACCCCCCATCACTAATAATGGCCCGAGGAGTACCAAATCTCGTAAAGATACTCTTTTTCAAAAATGCTGCAACACTTCGGGCTTCATTGTTGGGTAGAGCCACGGCTTCCACCCATTTTGAAACATAGTCCACCGTCACGAGAATGTAAGTATTACCACAGGAGCTCACGAACGGAACCATGAAATCGATGCCCCAAACATAAAAAATATCCACCTCAAGAATTGTATTGAGGGGCATCTCATCCTTCTTGGAAATACCGCCGGCTCTTTGACATGCATCACATCTCTTCACCAATTCACTAGCATCCTTGAACAACGTGGGCCAATAGAAGCCATAACTTAAAACTTTTGAGGCTGTCCTCACCCCCCCCCCCCCCCCCGTGATGACCACCATAGGGACAAGAGTGACAAGCCTCCAATATGCTCATTTGTTCACTCTCCGGCACACATCTCCTTATCACTCCATCCGTGCAAATTCTAAACAAATACGGATCATCCCAATAGAAATCCAAACTATCCCGCTTGAGTTTCTTCCTTTGGTTGGAAGAGAGCTCACACGGGACGTTACCAATCACAATGAAGTTGGCGATGTCCGCGAACCATGGCATTTCACACATAGAAACGGAAAGAAGCTGCTCGTCAGGGAACCTATCATTAATCTCAATACCATCACTTGGTCTCCCATCTTCCTCTAATCGGGACAAATGGTCTGCAACATGATTCTCACTCCCTTTTCTATCCACAATCTCTAAATCAAATTCCTGAAGGAGTAGCACCCATCTCATCAATCTTGCTTTCGAATCCTTCTTAGTCATCAAATATCGGAGGGCTGCATGGTCCGTGTGTATGATCACCTTTGCTCCCATAAGGTAAGGTCGAAATTTCTCCATCGCGAACACAATAGCCAATAGCTCCTTTTCTGTCACTGTGTAGTTTTTCTGGTCCTCATTCATAGTCTTGCTAGCATAATACACAGGATGGAACATTTTTTTGATCCTTTGGCCTAGCACCGCCCCAACCGCTACATCACTCGGATCGCACATAAGTTCAAAAGGCAAATCCCAATTAGGTGCGGTGATTATAGGAGTTGTTTTCAACTTGTGTTTCAATAGCTCAAAAGACTCAATGCACTTCTCATCAAAAATAAACTTGACATCCTTCTCTAACAACTTGCAAAAAAATCTTTAATGAATCGCCGGTAGAACCCGGCATGACCAAGAAAACTCCTCTCCCCTTTGTCAAAAGTAGGGGGAGGGAGCCTTGAGATAACCTCTATTTTTTGCCTTGTCAACTTCAATTCCTTGCCTTGAGATTTTGTGACCTAATACAATTCCCTCTTGCATCATAAAGTGACATTTCTCCCAGTTGAGCACAAGGTTTTTCTTCACATCTTGCCAAAACCCTATCCAAGTTCACCAAACATTCTTCAAATGAATCTCCCACCACACTGAAGTTGTCCATGAATACCTCCAAGATGTCCTCCACCATGTCGGTGAAAATTGCCATCATACATCTTTGGAAGGTCGCTGGGGCATTACATAGTCCGAATGGCATTAATCAAATCACTTGTGTCATCCACTATCACCGCCGTGACAATGCCCACAAATGAACACACCTCCGTACTATTGGGTTGCCTCATTGACTTGCACTCATGAAATACCACCTTCTCATCTCCCACACGGAATATTAACTCCCCTACTTCCACATCAACCAATGCCTTCCCCGTAGCTAGGAAAGGTCTTCCAAGAATAATAGGCACTTCGAAATCCACTTCGTAATCCAATATGACAAAGTCGGCCGGCAATATGAATTTGTCCACCCGGACAAGCACATCGTCTATTATACCTAAAGGCCCTTCATCGACCGGTCCGCCATTTGAAGTCTCATTGAGGTTGGCCTAGGTTGCCCAATTCCCAAAGTCTTGAAGACTGAGTACGTCATCAGATTAATGCTAGCCCCCAAGTCACATAGGGCCTTAGCAAAGTCCGCACTTCCGATAGTGCAAGGAATAGTGAAAGCTCCAGGGTCTTCTAGTTTCGGGGCCATAGAATGCATAATCGCACTAACTTGGTGCGTCATCTTTATTGTTTCACACTCCATAGAACGCTTCTTGGTGACTAAATCCTTCATAAATTATGCGTACCCAGGCATTTGTTCAAGTGCCTCCACAAAAGGAACATTGATTGTGAGGCTCTTCATCATGTCTATGAATATCTTGAACTGATTGTCGTTCTTTTGCTTTGCTAACCGCTGAGGATATGGTGGAGGTGGTCTAGGCAAGGGTGCCTTGGCCTTGGGCACCGCCGGCTCGGGTATATCAATAATGTGTTCCCTAGACGGGTTCACGGTATCTTGAGTCTCTACCCCGGCCTCATCATCAATATCAATCCGCACATCATTTGTCACTATTGGTTCAACCACATTGTCAACATTCAAAGGTGCATCATCATCATGCAACTCAATTTCATCATTCACAACTTGATTCTCAACCGAGGCATGCACATCACCGCCTCTTCCACTCCTAGTTGTAACTGCCATCACATGATTGTTACCCCCCTTCGGGTTCACTACCGTATCACTTGGTAGCGCACCTTTTGGTCGGGTATTTAAAGCTTGAGAGATTTGTCCTATTTGCACCTCTAGGTT
>NC_031998.1:44139882-44146592 GCF_001879085.1 Nicotiana attenuata
AAGATATCCTCCACCATGTCGGTGAAGATTGCCATCATGCATCTTTGAAAGGTCGCTGGGGCATTACATAATCCGAATGGCATTCTCGAGAAAGCGAACGTGCCATAAGGACATGTAAAGGTTGTCTTCTCCTGATCCTCCGGGGCAATGAGAATTTGATTATACCCCGAGTAGCCGTCCAGAAAACAATAAAAGGCCCGGCCCGCAAGACGATCAAGCATTTGGTCCAAGAATGGTAGTGGGAAATGATCTTTTCTTGTCACCTTGTTCAACTTTCTATAGTCCATACACACTCTCCAACCCGTAACTGTCCGAGTAGGAATCAACTCATTGTTGGCATTGGTCACTACCGTCATTCCACCCTTCTTTGGCACACATTGGACCGAAGAGGTCCATGAACTGTCCGAGATTGGGCAAACCACACCGGCGTCAAGCCACTTGATAACCTCTTTCTTTACTACTTCTTGCATCACCTCGTTGAGTCTCCTTTGATGTTCAAGAGATGGTCGTGCATCCTCCTCCAAGATGATCTTATGCATGAAAATGCGGGGCTTATTCCCCTGATGTCCGCCAAAGTCCATCCTATTGCCCTTTTTCGCTTTTGAAGCACCTCCACAGTGGCCTCAACCTGCAAGTTAGTAAGGCAAGAAGAAAGAATAACTGGAAGAGTAGAATTAGAGCCCAAGAATTCATACCTGAGGTGTGGAGGAAGTGGTTTCAACTCCAACACCGGTGGCTCCTCAATTGATGGCTTGGTTGGCGGAGTTTTGCAATTTTCAAGATCCAAAGATAGTTTCCTAGGCTCATATGAATATGAACCCATTCCATGCAATGCATTCACGCACTCCACTCTACCGGCATCATCATTGGCATCCATGTTAAGAAGCACGGCTTCAAGAGGATCTTCAACATTAATCAAAGCACTTGTGTCATCCACTATCACTGCCGTGATAATGTCCACAAATGGACACACCTCCGTACTATTGGGTTGCCTCATTGACTTGCACACATGAAATACTACCTTCTCATCACCCACACGGAATGTTAACTCCCCTGCTTCCACATCAACCAATGCCTTCCCCCATAGCTAGGAAAGTTCTTCCAAGAATAATAGGCACTTCGAAATCCACTTCGCAATCCAATATGACAAAGTCGGCCGGCAATATAAATTTATCCACCCGGACAAGCACATCGTCGATTATACCTAAAGGCCTCTTCATCGACCGGTCTGCCATTTGAAGCCTCATTGAGATTGGCCTAGGTTGCCCTTCCCAAAGTCTTGAAGACTGAGTACGGCATCAGATTAATGCTAGCCCCCAAGTCACATAGGGCCTTAGCAAAGTCCGCACTTCCGATAGTGCAAGGAATAGTGAAAGCTCCAGGATCTTCTAGTTTCGGGGCCATAGAATGCACAATCGCACTAACTTGGTGCGTCATCTTTATTGTTTCACACTCCATAGAACGCTTCTTGGTGACTAAATCCTTTATAAATTTTGCGTACCCAGGCATTTGTTCAAGTGCCTCTACTAAAGGAACATTGATTGTGAGGCTCTTCATCATGTCTATGAATTTCTTGAACTGATTGTCGTTCTTTTGCTTTGCTAACCGCTGAGGATATGGTGGAGGTGGTCTAGGCAAGGGTGACTTGGCCTTGGGCACCGCCGGCTTGGGTATATCAATAATGTGTTCCCTAGACGGGTTCACGGTATCTTGAGTCTCTACCCCGGCCTCATCATCAATATCAATCCGCACATCATTTGTCACTATTGGTTCAACCAAATTGTCAACATTCAAAGGTGCATCATCATCATGCAACTCAATTTCATCATTCACAACTTGATTCTCAACCGAGGCATGCACATCACCGCCTCTTCCACTCCTAGTTGTAACCGCCATCACATGATTGTTACCCTCTTTCGGGTTCACTACCGTATCACTTGGTAGCGCACCTTTTGGTCGGGTATTTAAAGCTTGAGAGATTTGTCATATTTGCACCTCTAGGTTCCGGATAGACGTGTTATGCGAAGCCAATTGTGCGTCAGAATCTTGGTTCTTTTTCATCATCTGCTCGAACATCATCTCTATCCGTCCCATATCACTTCCAGAAGAATTAGGCCCTTGTGACTGAAAGGGGGTGGATTGTTTGGTTGTTGGAACATGGGGGGCCTTTGAAAGCCTTGCCCCCTACCACCATTATTCCACCCTCCTTGATTGCTATTGTTGTTGTTCCCGTTCTAATTGCCTTGGTTATTACCTTGATTACCCCAATTGTTGTTCTGATTGTTATTGTTCCAATTGTTACCACCTTGTTGTTGATTATTGTTATTCCAATTGCCGCCTCCTTGTTGATTGCCCCAATTGCCTTGGGGGCGCCATTGTTGATTTCCTTGATTTCCTCTATTTCCTTGGTAGTTATTGACATATTGGCATTCCTCACTTTGATTATCAAAACACTCGTTCGAATAACCACCACCATCATTGTTGTTGTCAAACTGCTCACCATTACCTTGAGGTTGTTGTTGCCCTCTTTGCCTCCTTTTTAGCATAGAAACATTCTCCATTGCATTGACTTGGCGCGGGTTTTGTACTTGTTGCAATTGCGCCTTCGCCAACTGATTCATTGTTGTTGTAAGTTCGGAAATAGCTTGGCCATGGTCACTCAACTCCTTGTGCAAATGGATGACCGTGGGATCACCTTGGGGTACATTCGCTCGGCTTTGCCATGCCGAAGAGGTGTCAGCCATTTCATCAAGTACGTCACATGCCTCTTGGTAAGAAAGTTTCATAAAGTTCCCACCGGCCAATTGGTTCACAATGCACTGATTCGTGGTGTTGATGCCCCTATAGAAAGTCTGCTGGATCATCGCCTCAGTCATGTCGTTGTTAGGGCACTCCTTCACCATTGTTCTATATCGCTCCCAGATCTCATGCAATGGTTCCGTTGGCATTTGCTTGAAGGCTAGAATCTCGTCCCGAAGAGCCGCCATATGACTTGGAGAAAAGAACTTGCAATAAATTTGTCCGCCAATTCATCCCATGTGGTGATAGAATGATTTGGTAACCTTTCTAACCAGTCCAACGCTTTGCCCCGAAGAGAAAACGGGAAAAGCCTCAATCGCAACGCATCCTCTTACACGTTTGTTTGTTTGCTGCCCCAGCAAGTATCTACGAACCCCTTCAAGTGCTTGTATGCATTTTAGTCGGAGGCGCCCGTAAAATATCCCCTTTTCTCGAGCAAGGTCAACATGACATTTGTGATTTGAAAGTTCCCCGCCCGGATTCGAGGAGGAACGATGGCACTTGCATAACCCTGGTTTGGAAGAACTCTTGGGGCCACTCTTGGCGGTGGCGGAGGAGGGTCTGGGACTTGGTCGTTTGGATTAGCATTGGCATTTCTACCTCTCCGTGGTACTTGAGGTACCGGAAGCTCATCTTGCTCAACATCTTCAACCTCCTCCCCCGCCAACGCATTGCCAAGAGGGTCATTTCCGTTTAGATCCATGTGTACCTGATGGATCAACACAAATAAAGTTAGTAAAAAGAAGGAAAGAGAAGCAAAACACAAAACTAGCTACACAAATAGTCAACACCGTAAGCTCCCCGGCAACGGCGCCAAAAAGTGATCGCAGCGGACTCAACCTTAGGAAGAGTCGGCGCTAATACTTTTACCCAATAGTGGTATCGGGGTCAATTTTCACAGGGAGCTAGAAAGGGAGTTGGATATTTGCTTAGCCTAGAAATGTGTGTTTGCTTCTAATTGATCTTCTAACATTTTTGGGTTTTTATGATTATTAACTACAATTTAACAACTACTAATTATAACTAAATTATGCTAAGATATTAATTCTAGGTTGTATGCAAGATAGAGAAAGACACTAGGGTCGTGGTCAACTAACGGGTAGATATTCCTAATACAAGAATGATGATCATGGGGCTTATGCTATAACCATTGCACGATTGCACTCACTCTCACACCTCTCGGTAGAAAGAGTGATTTTGCCCAATTGACTCTCTCGAGACCAATTGGGTAGGCCAACAAGCCCAAGCAACTTAGGGTTCAAGTTGGGTAATTACTCTCTCGAGGTTTAACCCGTTAATTGGGACTACCATTCTCATGGGTCCATCCTAATTCCTTGTTGGGTTAATTTTGGAGTCATAGACACTCTTTCTCAAGAAGAGTCAAGACCCACTAAGCTAGACTTAGTGTTTGCAACCACCAAATCCTAGTTAAATCATAAAATTAACCCAAATAGCAAACACCCAACATCATTCAAGCATTAAACAATCACACCCATTAATTATCCACACTAGGGTTGAGCCACAACCCTAGATAATGGGTTTAGCTAGACATAATAGCAACAGAAATTGAAGAAGTAGTAGATAAAATCAACATATTAATTAACTAGGATGTTAATCTACAAGAATCCACGATAAACCAAGATGAAAATGCCCAAAATAGGCTAAAACTTGAGTCTCACGAGTGCTGCTGCTATCTGATATCTAAAACTTAACCTAGAAATAATAAAATATTCTATTTATACTAGGCTAGAAAAACTGGACAAAAATACCCCTGCGGGGCTGGCGCGGACCGCGCAGAAATGCAGCGCGGTCGCGGACTTCGATCACTCACTTCTGAAGCTGGGGACGCGGACCGCGCAAGAAGGTAGCGCGGCCGCGCAGGCTGATGGGCGCGGACCGCGCAACAATGAAGCGCGACCGCGTGGACACAAGCGCTGACCGCGCATGGAAACCCTTGAAATGTATACTCTCTGAATCTCCTAGCACGGCCGCGCAGCAAATCAGTGCGGTCCGCGCTAGGTCCTCTTGTCCCCACTTCAATGATTTTTGACACTTGAGCAGGTTTCACTCCGTTTCGAGCCGATTTTTGACTTTTGTCATCTTGTCGCTCAAACCTGCAATCAAGCGCACTTTGTAAGCATTCGGGGTCTATTTTATGACAATTCATACATAAAGCATAGGCAAGTATGGGCATAAAACATGTTAAAATCACAGTTATCAGCAGGTCACTAAAGAGGTGAAGCGTTTCTAGAGAACTTTTCTTATTTTTAAATTTTAAACTCGAAACATCTAATTAAAAGAGAAGAATTTCAATTATCCTACCACACTCTTTGTAGGTGATATTATTTCCGCTTCGAAGGCTAATGTTGATCAATATACTAACATGAAGAAATTAATTTTTTAAAAATGGAAATGGTACTCATAATCCAGAGATGATTTTCTATTGAGTGGTTGGGGTGGGGGAGGGGGAAAAACGTAGGGAAGAGATCAAACCAAAAAAATATTTCAAAAGGAGACTTGTTTGTTTGATTGGATATATCATTATTTTTGACCAAAAAAAAAAAAGAAAAGGATATATCATTATTTGGCTTATGCTCCTTATAGTTCTAGACACGCATTCCCGCAAGTCAATAAATAATTTGAACAATGAATTATCTGATTATTTTATATGCCGTGAAGAAATGGAATTGTTGCATGAGTACATTGAGTAGTTTTCAAACCAATTATTGAAGATTTATATATAGAAGATATATACGTTTCATCTCTTGCTTTTTTTTTTTTTTTTTCCTGAGTATATGATTCCTTTATCTTTAATCAGACGTTTCAGTTTTGAGTTTCGGATATGAAATTTTTATTATGGAATATTTTGCCCGTCAATGTGGGACTTGCCAACACAAATCCGAATTTAATCGCGGTCTACGTATCCAGATTGCGAAACCAAAAAAAAAAAAGTAAGTACTTATGATAATTGAACATTCTATTGCAGGGTTTTAGATACTATTTTATTGCTGAGCTGTACATATCCAATTTTCTTTTCTGGTTGAAATATGTATATCAAAACATGCATCTTTCTTCTTTCCTTTGGAGAGGAAGTACCCACGAAGTACACTTTCACCAACCTGTTATGGTATTCCAGCAATCTTTGATTTTAAAAATATAATTTATACTTATTTTCTGAGGACAGTGGCTGGCTCTTCAATCATTTGTTTCAGCATTTCAAGGAAGATCCATTATTAGGTTGAAGAGTTCAATTCAACATGAGCAAATATTTCTTTCTTTTAGGTTTAATTTTTTATATTCAAATTAATGTATTTTAACACATAAATATTACTCTATCTTAAAAGATTTAGGGCTTGTTTGGTACAAGGGATAAGGAATAATTAATCTCGGGATTAAATTTAAGAAGAGTTTATATCATGTTTGGTTGGTAAAAAACTGCGGTGTAATTAATCCCAGGATTAGTTATCCCGGGATTGTAGTATTTTTTTATAACCATGGAAAGGTGGAATAATTAATCTCCGGATAACTAATTTCGGGATAATTAATCCTGGGATAAATTCTTTCCAACCAAACGACCCCTTACGAGTTTCTCCATAGTAGAAGCGGATCTGTAGGAACCACGATTTGTATCATCATCGTCGAGAATCCTCACAAGAGGAATGGACTCCCTTTTTTCACAACCTAAAACCCCTCAATAATACAAAAATATCTAACCCTGGCCGTTTTCTAGACGATGTAGAGTGTGTCTATTAACCCCCATAGTGATGTTTATATAGACAACGTAGAATCAGGGTTAGACTGATTAATGAGCCTTATAATAAACTAGCACCCCTTACGGTGTACTAGAAAAAAGTTTTCTCGTGGATCAGTAAACATTTACCACAAAAAATAATTTCTATCATATATATATA
>NC_031998.1:44146612-44179632 GCF_001879085.1 Nicotiana attenuata
ATCATATATATATATATATATATATATATATATATATATATATATATATATATATATATATATATATATATAACATACTCCATCAATTTTTTAGAATTTTGTAAAAAGAATAGAATAAAAAAAAATGAAGAGAAACAACAAAAACCATAGATATTGAAGATTAAATTATTTTTTTGTCAGGTTCTAGCAATTTGTTTGAATCAATGATAACCATTTGTACACAAAGTCAAGGAACTTGTGTTGGAAGAAAGCTGAATGCCTGAATCTAGGTTGAACTCGTTAACAAGAAGCTGCATATTTTGGTGCAGAATTTAAGAGAATTATCAAACCCCAATAATTAATACCAGCTTTCATCTTCATTTATGAAAAGAGAATATTATTTGCCTAATTATTCTTTATTTCTCTTTAAATGTCATTAGTTAGCAGTCTGTTAATTAAAATAGTATTTGTAGATCTGGAAAAAAAAATGACAAATGACTTCTTGTTTTTTTTTAAACGTTAAATATTCTAAAATAAATTTAATTTATCAAAACAATTAATATTTTAAATTGAAATTAATATAATGCTATATTATTCGACGCTTGCTCTTAGCTTCAATTTGACTGTGTCTGTCTCCTCATATTAATTTTCTGTTGACTTTATGTTATACTTTTGTACCTAAGACACGGTGGACGTGTATATACTCGTTCCAATGATTTGAAGAAACTTAGAAATTAAAGCAATAAAACTTTTTTTTCCTGCAAATGATTGCACAACAGCGTGAAAGATTAACAGCGAGGATTGAGAAAATGCAATCAGTAATCAGTTTATAAAATTTTCAAAAGAAGTACTTTAACATAATAGTAACCAAATGTTTTATCATATACATATGTTATGCAAGTATTAATTACGCGCGAAAACATAATAGTAACCAAATGTTTCTGTTGGGATAAACCAGTTCAAAAATACTCTTAATATAGTGTGATATTTAGTCCGTTTGGTCAAACTGCAAAAATCAGCTTATTTTGAGAAGTGCTTTTTTTCAAAAGTGCTTTTCTCAAAAGTACTTTTGGTGAGAAGCAGTTTGTGTTTGGCTAATTAGTTTGAAAAGCACTTCTGAGCAGCAATTAGTGTTTGGCCAAGCTTTAAAAAACTGCTTCTAAGTGTATTTTTCTCAAAAGTGCTTCTCAAAAAAGTGTTTTTGGAGAGAAGCTACTTTTTTCTGCTTCTCCAAAACTGCTTCTGCTTCTCCTCAAAAGCACTTTTTTTCCTTCCAAAAGCTTGGCCAAACACCTCAATTTTTGGCCAAAAGTGCTTTTGGCAAAAAAAAAAAAAAAAAACACTTTTGGCCAAAAAGAAGTTTGGCCAAACAGGCTAATTGTCCGCTCGAGCCAAGCTCACACGATTTTTTCTAAAAGACCTCACACCATTAAGAGACCCCTTTTATGTAAGCTCTTAGTCTTTTCAGCTACCAATGTGGGACTTTGTTCGCACACCCAACAATCTTCCCCTCGAACTAAGTTTCACGTGACCCACTACCACGATCCACGGGTCTCCCCCTTAAACCAAATTCCACATGGCCTATTACCATAATTCACGGGTCAATTTTCGAGATTCATTTTGTGCCACCCACATTGCCAGAGTATTTATGTCAACCGGCTTCTTCTTTTGTGTGTGTCTCTAAGATCGTAATGGTAAGCAAACCAAGCCCCAAATTATCACTCAACCATCACCGTCACACCTCCTTTTTTCCCGAGGGGATAGGGAGTTTTTTCAATTTAAGTGACATAAATCGAAATGGGATTATTTATTGATTCAGAGCCGCTACTTGGGATAATTTATGGTATCCCAAGTAAGAGTGGCATACGGGCAGGTCGGGTCGGATACGGTTCGGATAAAAACGGATAAAATATCAGACCTGAACCATATTTAATACGGATAAAAAACGAGTTAACCGGCGGATAAAACGGTTAACCATATTATCCATTCATGGCTTCACATTAGCCTCAACTGTTCAGTGACCCAGTTGATCATCAAGCAAAACGCAGGAAGATACAATTGACAGCCATCAACTACATGTACAAAATTCATTCCTATGCCACTCTACTGTTGAACCCCCGCATTAACAGAAAAATACTATCTAAAAATTACACTACATAATTAAGAGTACAATTAATTACTCTTTTTTCTTCTTAAATATTGCACTAATAATTTGGTACAACAAACAACAATAACAACATACCCTGTATAATCTCATGAGTGAGGTCTGAGAAGGATAGTGTATGCGCATACCTTACCCTTACCTCGTGAAGGTAGAAAGACTATTTTCGAAGACCCTCGGCTCAAGGACACACTAATAATTTGGTGTAAAATAAAAATAAAAGCCGAGCAAGTTTGAAAGAGATAAAACAACACGACCTTAGACAAACCTTAGGATTATTGACAGGGATGGAGCCATGATTTGAAGCTTATGGGTTCTGAACCTGCTTAATCGTAGCTTGTTTTAGTTACTGAGTTCGCAATTAAATAATTATATGTTTTAATGGATTTTCTAATACAAATACTAATTCATTCGAAATCGTAGCTAATATTGCATCTCCACCAACTACTAATGGTTGGTTATATTAATAAAAATCCAAAAGTTCAGTTAAAAAGATAATTATATCTTCGCGCTAAACACTCTTAATAAAAGTTATTCACTACGAAATTTTAATTACGTTGGTCAATAACATTATCCATTATCTTTTGACATGATTCACACATTTTATTATAATCAATTTCAACAGAACAATGTGCCTAATGAATTATACATTTGCTCCTGTTGTGTGCTTTTGGGGTGAAAGGGGGCGAAAATGCTTTTGGGGGAGGTTTTGACTTTATTACCCATGGATAACTGGTGGTTACCCATTTAAAATATGGATAATATGGGTAATATCCGTATTTGATCCGTTTTTAAAATGTTCATTATCCAACCCATATTTTAGTGGATAATATAGGTGGTTACTTGTTTTGTTTTACCCATTTTGTCACCCCTAGTCCCAAGTCACCGATTTATTTTAGAATCCCAAATCGAGGAAATTGACTCTTATTTTTGGTCTGCGAACACAGAAGACCGGGTAAGGAATTCTGTTAACCCAGAAGAAGGTGTGAAGCACTCCCGAGTTCCATGGTTTTAGCACGGTCGCTCAACTTATTAATAATTGGCCAAATTATCTAATTTATTACATGTTTGAACCTAGTGTGCATTTTAAACTTTTAAACGCTTTTAATCAATTACGGAATTTGTTTGAACAAATCACGATGTCGCGCACTCGTTTGTTTTTGTACACATTGTGAATCGCATCACGAAAACTGTACGCACCATCTACAACATGTTTATTTTATTATTGTTTGAAGTTATGGTCGGGTCACATAAAATGCGCACCCGAGTTGGGGATTATGTATCACGACTATGCCACGGGAACCATACCCATAGCCGTGATCTAATTACGCACCTAAAGCAAACTACGATGTTCAAATTATTTCCTAAACTACTTTGAGATTATTGTAAGGTCACGAATTATGGAAATTATTTGTTGTGGAATACATGTAAGATTCAGTAGTAAAGGTCTAAAGCTGATCTTAATTAATTAACTAGGATTAACTTGGTGCACGAACCTTCACAAGAGATATCAATTTGTGACCAAATTGCAAGATGACTAACAAATTCGTTGTTGGCAAGTATTAAAAATGGCCTTTCAATTAAATTACAACTATAATAAGAATTTGTTGTCTTTGTTACTGGCCGATTTGGAATCGAAATCTATCCAGCAACGGATTTGATCAACTGGTGATCAAATCCAATGACTGACCAGCTTGGGCCTCCACATGCTAACATCAAACCAAAATTACACCATTAATTTCATGAGCCAACATTCAAATGAATAGATAATGTTGTTTCAATTATATATTTAATACTCAACAGAATCTGGCTATTTCGTAAACAGTTGTATTGAATCATTCTACACTTTTAACTCAAAGAAAGGTGTTTGGCTTAAAAGTTAACAATATACTTTGTAAGCTAGAAAACAATAAAAAGTAAGAAAAGGGCAAATCGTAATCAAATATAATAGACCTAGAGATGTAAAGATGATGTTATTATTGTAGATCTAGTATTGCAAAGTGATAATATGAACTCAAGAGAATATGTTCGTTTGAGGCAGAGATAGAGAGAGAAAGTCAGAAAATGAGAGAGTTATATTATTTCCGAATCCCCTCTTTACAATGTGAAGGTCTCCCTTATATAATAAGAGACCTTCCTCGAAATAATCAAAAAGTTACAAAAATAGGTAACGTCTTCCTAGTGAAGACACCGAGTCCTAAACGATGTCGCTTTTGTCCCCACGTCCGAGTCGTACCCACTACGTTAGTCGGCGTACACTTACTGGGCGTACCCACTGGCGTAGAGACGCTGACGGTCAAATTTGACCCTATACAGTTAGTCCCTCTACTCGTTGGAGACGCGTTCGGTGGGCGTCTTCGATGGGCGGAAATGCAAACCTCGGCTTAGGAGAATTTGACCTCGACCAGGGGTGGCAATATGAATGAGGTGAAATGTATGACGTTGTTGAGCCACTGACGCGTGGCTTTCTTTTTGGAATGACGTCATCGCCTGTATGCGCCATTATTATATTTGCCCCCGAGGCGGTTCAGAGGATGATGTGACATTTTGTTTTCCCGCGCACGTTTTGAATCATGACTCTTCGATTTCTGCGCAACTTATCCCTATAAATAGGAGAGAGGTTCGATTCGATTCAACTTTCAAACCTTCGGAAAGCATTTTCTGATTTACTCCTTTGTCTTTCTTTCTTGTAACCGTTATTTCGTGAGGGACTCTCCTACTTCTGTTGAAACCACACTTCCTATCGCCGGTGCTTCGTTTCTTACGTAGGATAACATGACAAAACATGGACAGAGTAGTAAAAAGGCCAAAGATAATGCCCCGTCTAGGGTTCCGCCAACTTCCGGTGGTGAAGGGGAAAAGGCAGAGAAGGCCCTTGTTCCTCTCAGTGTAGACAACGTCCTTCCGAAGGAGATGCATGTTCGCAGGGATTTTCCAACTAAAAGCCCAGACCTTCCCTGGGAGCACAGCGTTTTATTACAATCCCACTTAGATGATCTTCGAGAGACGCACCATATTCCGGACCACGTGGAAATGGTTCCGGCCGGGACGGACTATGCCAATGTACACTGGCCTAAGTACCGCTCATTCTATGAGTACCCGTTCTCGATCGGTTACAATCTTCCAATCTACCCTCTGATGGAAGAGCTTTGCCGTTTTTACAATGTGCGTCCGGCTCAGCTCACTGCTTACACCTTGAAGGTGTGCCGTATTATGACCACTTATGCGGCCAGGGCTGAGTGCAGCGTCTCGGTCCACCACCTCTTACAGTTATTTAGCCCTGGTTACTTGAGGGGTACCATGCTGCAGTTAAAAAGTCGTGGTACAAGGGGCTTGGTTGTTAAAGCCGATGACAAGACCAACCGCCACTTTTGGCGTAAATATTTCTACATCAGGACGGAGCACCTGGTGTCGAATCCCGAAGGGTTCCCGGAAAGATGGAATCCAGAACATAAGTATTTCTACTTGTAGAATTCAGGACTGCTTGCGCTTTTGACCATACGGCCATTGTGATTTCTTTGCTTTTCCCCACTTTTTATTCGCAGCGAGGGCTTCCCCACCCCAGTTTACTGATGACATAAAATCATGGGTAGAAAGAATAATACCTTACGCGGAGGAATGCCGTACCTGGGCTGCCTTTCTTCAACAGTACGGCCCGTCAGGTAATTCTTTGGCTACGGTTTGGAAGTTTCCTACGTTCTTGTTACCTGACTTATTCGTGTTGGCAGGTCGGAGCATCCCTAAGAAGAAGAAGAAGAGCGTTGTTACCTCGCCTGGGGCGGGGACTGACTCTGAAGACAGATACATACCCTGTGGCTCGCCCAGTGATGGCGCCCCGGAGGTTCCTCAACCGTTGCCCGTAGCGGTCTCCACAAGTGAAGCGACTCCTTCAATGCCATCCCCGCAGCCTGCGGAGGAGACTTCTGAGGGCGAGGAGCCGTCGGAGAGGAAAAGACGCCGGTTGATAACTGGCAAGGGGATAGCCACAGAAGACGAGGGGCCGAGCGAGCCCCGTTGGGAGTCAAGGCCAGTTTTTATGGCAGATGCCATCCGTTCCGGGAGGTCGGCTCCCCAAGGGAGGGCGGTTACCGATGCCAGCCTAGCACGTATTCCGGAGAGCGGCTCGTCTGCTTCTGTTGGAGAAGCGGGCGACGGTCCCGAGAGGGGGGCCCTGAGGCTGCCCATGCGGACGCAGATGCGTTAACGCGGGGTTCGTCCCGTGTGGGGATGACGGCAGGTAGATCCAACCGCCGAATTCTGATCCTAGGAGGGTATAACCTGTTGCAACACAGCGAGCAGGCCGCAGCGAATATGACCCTGCTATGTGCGGCCGCTGAGCGTGAAATGTTAAAAGGTGTTAGCGACGGGGAACTATCCCGGAGGGTTGCCGGCGCAGCCTTGCAGGTATTTTTCGATTTTCTTCATGTATCGTAAAGTAAATTTTGATGCATACTGACTTGCCTTTCCTCATTTTTCTCTTCTTTAGACTCTCATCTTGGAGGTAGAGAGGGGGCGGCGGGCGCAAAGGAAGGCAGCCACCTTTAACAAGGTGGTAAAGAAATATCGGCGGTGCCGCGTCAAGCATCAGGCGTTGGCGGACCTACTCAAGCAGGACCTGGAATTTCGGGTTTTCCGTGAGGGTTTGGAGCAGTCGGAGGCCCAGCTGAAACGGAGGGTGGCCGAGCTGGAGCAGATCGACGAGCAGCTGATGACCGCTCTGGCTCGGAACGTTGAGCTGGAGACTCTTCTTCAGTCTAAGGAAGAAGAGCTGGAGGTTGGCCGTGGGGTAGCGGCGGAAGCTGCTGATTTGCGGATCAAGGTTGCCGCTTTGACCACCGAACTCGATGCCAAGGCGGCTGAGGTTGAAGTCCTTAAGCAGACTGCTGCACCAAGGCCTGACGAGGATGCGCATCGTGAGGCGCATGATATGTGGGTGTACGCCGAGGCCAGATTGGTCGTATTCGAGGAGTTCTTAGCTGCGGGTCGAGCCACTGAGTCGGAGGTGCAGGAGCAACAGCGCATAGCCCGTGTCGCCCGTGAAACTTGTGGGTATAGTTCTGATTCCCCAGACCGGGCGGGCTATAACTCCGAAGACGTCAACCGTCTAGAATCCGGCTCTTGGATCTCTGCGACCTATCAGGCCGAGGACGGCGGTGGACGAGATGACGGTCCGATGGGGGACGGTGAACAGAATGGCGAAGCCCCTTAGGACTTGTATTCATTTTGTTTTGCTGTATTTGGAGACGTAAATGGGTCCTTTTGTACATGTATTTTTGGATGATAATGGAAGTTATACTTTTGCTGTAATTCTTTTCTTTTTGTACCTTTTATTTTCGGCCTTAATATTGTTGATGGCCTTAGCCGTGTGTGCAACTTCGACTGTCGTCGAGTTACTTGCCGTCATAGTCGAGCTGGGTCGACTTATCGGCGTCGATGGCCTTAGCCATTATATCGTTGATGGCCTTAGCCATGTATGTAACTTCGACTGTCGTCGAGTTACTTGCCGTCGTAGTCGAGCTGGGTCGACTTATCGATGTCGATGGCCTTAGCCATAATATCGTTTATGACCTTAGCCACGTACGTAACTTCGACTGTCGTCGAGTTACTTGCCGTCATAGTCGAGTTGGGTCGACTTGTCGGCGTCGATGGCTTTCGCCATAAACAAACTAATCTGTACTTTAACAAATAATTTTTTTTTACTATCCAAAATTAATTAACCTAATATTATGCAATTTAGACTAACTGAACTACTTAATCATGTATTCTGACTATTGCTTCTAAGCATAAAGCTAAACAATTATCAAACTAACAAATGCAAAAGTTGTAATTAACTAAGAACCAATCTACTCTTAATCAACACTAAAACAAACAGACAGAAATGACTACAATCAAAATCGAGGCAGAACAAAAAATCAAAACAAACAAAATGAGGGTATGACAGAGGAGGGTGAATGTATACCTATTGAAAGGCAAACAATGCCCATTAAAATAATTTTTGATGAAGCTCGGCCGGCCAGTGACGGATTAGCCGGAATCCGGTGTGTTCGAAATGAGCTAAAATTAAAGTCAATCGATTGCTCTTGTCAAGAGCAATCGATTAACGTAAGTTCTAGATCAAATCGAGTTGGCATTGCTAATGAAATCAAAAGAGGAAAAGATTAGGTTTTCTTGTGGATCTGAAATTGGCCGAGTTTGGTGGGGATTTTGGAAAAATGGTTATGGGGTTTGAGGAGATGGGAGGATAAGGAGTATAGGGTGTGATTTTGGGTGTGTTTGGGGTGGCGCCGCCTCTATGGGCGATTTTCGGCGGTAGCAGACGGCTGAGGTTATAGAGATAGTGAGGGGTGGTCTGTAAGAGATGACTTGGGGTAGGGGGTTGGTTAGGACACTTATAAGGGATTTGGTGGTGAGTTGCGAGCCGTCAGATCAAAATGATCCAACGGCTGGGATTAAAAAAGATGAAAAAGTGTCGTTTCATTTATTAGGGGTTGGATCGACTGGGTTTGGTTTCTGGGCTGGGGGTTGGTTAAGTTTTTGGGCCAATGTAGTCTTTGGCCCGATTTTGAACAAGACCCAACCAATTCTTTAATTCCTTTTCTTTGTTTTCTTTTCTTTTCTTTGCTTTTAAATTCTAATTAAATTAATTAAAATCCTAAATTAAGTCTTGAATCAATCTAACTTGTAAAATTAAACTAATTATCTATTTACATAATTAATTAATCTTAAATTAATGAAAGAAAGTTACTAATTTAACACTAAAAGCTAAAAATATAAAAATGAACATCATTTTTGTGTCTTTTGTTTTAATAATGCATTCAACTTATGCAATTTGATTTTAAATGCAATTAAGACCTATAATTGCTATGTAATGATGGTTTGAACATTTTTTGGTATTTTAATATGGTATTTGAAAAATGTTAAAAATACATAAAAAATGCAACTAAATGCAAATAATTACCAGAAATTCCTAAAAATCTATAAATAAAAAAAAATTAAAAACAATTAAGAAAAAATCTAATTATTGATTTTGTGGGAGTATTTTTGGTGAGGCAAAAATTACGTGCTCACAATTACCATACTCGTACCTTCGAACCTGAGCTATGATACTAATTGTTAGGCTAAACCGGCCCAAAGATACTCTTAACATAGTGTGATATTGTCCGTTTTGGGCCAAGCCTGCATGATTTTTCCCAAAAGGCCTCACACAATTAAGAGATTCATACACCTTATACTCCCAATATTTTTATCTATCATGTGAGACTTTTTTCGCACATCCAGCCGTTTCAAAAAAGAATTTAGACCTGTAATATTTGGACCTGCAATCAGCCAACTTAGCTTTTGGGCTCTAAGTTATGGATTCAGTTTGGTCCAAAGTAATTTGGGCCTGTAATATTTGGGCCCATGAGTTTCTACAGAAAAAGTGGCCCACGACATCACCTTTTCCGCCGTGTTCATTTCGATTTTTCCATTTAACACCATAATCAACTTTTGTTTTTCTCTCAATCCCTAAACCCTAAAACCCCTTCTTCTTTTTCACTTCCTAAATTCGTTAAAATAATTTATTGTTGCAGGCTTCGTATAGCTCCTCAAAGTTTCTAGAACTTTCTCTCCATCGCCTAACATAAAGAGAAGGAGAGAAAGAGAGGGAAAAGATGGTTTGGTTTCAGTGTGAAGACTGTGGAGATAACCTTAAGAAACCTAAATTGCCCGGCCATTTCCGAATTTGTTCTGCTTATAAGGTTTTAGATTTCGTTTTTTTTTTTCATTTTTTGTTTATTTTTTCTTCACTTAGATTTTGGATGTCATTTATTTAAGTATAATTTGTTCACTTATTGCTTTTATTTGTTGTTCTAGCTATCTTGCATTGACTGTGGAGAGATTTTTAGTCGCCAAACAGTGGAAAGTCACACCCAATGCATTACTGAAGCGGTATAGTCTCTATCTTTTTATGTTTTACATATTTTCACCGTTTGGATAATGTTCTGGTATTGTTTTTTGAATTTTACCTGAGCAATGCAATTTATGACCTTAGTTTTCTATTTCAACAAGTTAATTGTGCCATTACTTGTAAAATATCTCGAGTTAAGTTTTTTTTTTTCGCAACTAGCCCCAGCAAAATTCTGATGCTTCAGCTTCAGCTCAGTGCTATAAATATATGTATCTGGAAAATTTTCAGTTACAGGAATGACGTATACACACACTTACACACATACACTAACATTTCCTTTTAACACTTCATTGCAATTGCCGTTCTGGTTAACTAACTTGTGAAGCAGTAAGTTCTCTATCCACTGTTATCAAATGTCACTGAGATGTGAGATCATGGCCCTTAGTCCATCCTTATTTTTCGAAGTTACTAACTGTGTCCTTAATCGACAAAATGACTAATAAGTACCTCGCTAACATTCTCACTTTCTATTGCGAAAACTTTGTGTAGGTTCGATTTTTGGTTTCTAAAAGCTTTATGTATAATTTCATTTGGGTGTGTTCGATATTGCAAGTAATATCTTCCTATTTCTGGGTGAAGAAATTATTTTCTCGTGTGTGGTACTGAAAAAATATTTTTCTATTTCTCAGTAATGAAATCATTTTCCAATGATTGGTTAACGGAAGATATTATCCAAAGAAAAAAAGTTCCACCAAAAGGGAAACCATGACTTCCTTATTTGTAGGCAGAAGTCATTTTCTTTCCAAATATCACAATGTAATACATTTTCCGAGGTAAAATATTTTCCTCTATTCAGAACTTAGTGATAGGTCTATTTTGGAGTATGACGAGTCTTGACTGTTGAAGCAGGTTTTCCTGTGGCCCTTATAAGGACAACATTAAGAGTATTACCAATTGTGCCATTTACAAAATTAACTTCAAATGGAATGATACAATCCAATTTTATGAGAACAAATAGTTACTTGAAATAATGTCTGAATCTTATGCCCAAAAATCTGTTACTAAATCTCCAAACTTGAGCTTTTGCCAGAAGTCATTTTGAAAACTTACTAAATGCTTGAAAAGTACTTTTCGTGCTAAAATACTTGTTTCTCGAAAAAAATGCACTCCCAAATGGGATCCTAATCTGCATTGAGACAAAAAATACTTCTTCGTTTCTTCATCATGCTACTTTATGTTGCAAGTATTTACTTTCATATCGTATAGACGTATACGCTTCCCAAACTGGTGGGTCCTAATTGAGTGGTGTTTTGATATCCAGATTTTGTGTTTTCTAATTATTCTCTGTGTGTCCTTCAGGAGAAATACGGGCCGAAGGGCCAAGGAAAAGCTTCAAATGGAACTCCTGCCAAAGCCAGCAATGATTCAAAGCAGAAGCCTGATGTAGATATCAATGTTGGATTGTCAGACCGTCCGCCTTGGTTTTGTAGGTCTGTTGAATTTTTTTTCTCTTTCTCTTCTTGTTTTTTATTAGCTTTCTAAGAATTGGACGAAAAAGTTTTGGATATTTGCTAGTAATGAGATGACATTTTTATTGAAACAAATCAGTATTACCTTTGGTCCAGTTAGATGTTTTTGTCTTGCTGTTGCTGCAAGGCGGGAATATTATTTGTAGCTCAAGAGTTTGTGTGTCAGAGTGGACTTCTGTGTCTTATTCTCTCATCCATTTAAAGCTTTATAATTCATCTTTTCTGCCATGTCCTTTTTCTGTGTTAATATAATTCATACTTATTTGACCTAGAAGTGATGTATCTGCAGTTTGTGTAATACCAATGCAACTAGTAAGCAGACACTACTTCTCCATGCTGATGGTAAGAAGCACAGAGCAAAGGCACGAGCTTTCCATGCTAAGCAGCAGCCTAAGCAGACTGAACCAACTGACAATGGTGTGGAGGCCTCGAATGACAACGATCATAAGAATGAGATTCCTGAGAACAAAACTGGTGAGGTATTGAAGGAGAAAAACTTGAAAGAAGCAGAAAATGGTAATACTCACTCAAAGAAGAAAAGAAAAGACAGGGAATCTGAAAATGGTGACGCCAAGCCATCTGGTGAATTAGATAATGGTGAAGTAATCCAGGTTGAAAAGGAACAGGAAACTAAGCGTAAGAAGAAAGCCAAAAAAGAAACAGTGAAAGAAGATGAAGCTGTCGTGGATGGTTCTAATGGAAACGACAGCAAGAAGAAGATAAAGTGGAAGAAACTGATCACATCAGCTTTGAAATCTGTATGTGTTCTTTCCATCTCATCATTAGTTTGCAACTCTTTTTTTCCATATATATTTCATGAGCATTTCTTCCTCTTTGAAACAAGAGTCTTTATGTGTCACATCTTAGAGTATTTTTATGATCGTATGCATTGTCTGGTATCTCTGTTTACTCTTTTGTTGCACTCGGGACAGAATTCTGATGGTGTTCTGAAGTTGAAGAAACTTAAGAAGGTTGTTCTGAAGTCTATGAATGAGTCTGGCATGGTAAAAGACGAAAGCCAAGTCAGCGACACAATTGAGCATAAGGTCAGCCAGTCCAATCAAACCGCATCTATGCTAGTTTCTTCATGACTGATTCTTTAACCAAACACGTAAGGGCGCTGACACGATTTTTTGTTCCTATTTTCTGCAGATAAATTCAAGTTCTAAGTTCGTTGTTGATGGCAAATATGTGCGACTGGCAGCGAAAAGTTCCTGAGAATTTCATTTTGGAAGCATTATTATTTTTACAATGATTGTTTAGGCAATTTATTGGCGGAAAAAAAAACATTCTAGAGCCAAAGCTATAAAACAAGCTTCACCTGTGATCCATACCATCGACCTCACGACCTCAATTTGAAGGGAATCTATTCCCAAGTTTTGTCCATGCTATTGAAGTTTTATAGATTGAATAGATACTTTATATCTTGTAAGAAAACTGTTGAGGATTTTTATGCGAGAGGGACTTTTTTTTTTAAAGTTTGTTGACTTATCAGCCAAATTTGCGCGTTCACTCTCAGGAGGATCGTTATGCTTTTGTCATCATCGTTCTCATGAAGTTCTTATCATCATTGTTCTCATGTTCTATATTGCACAATTAGCTGCTACTAATTGCCAAAGATCTTAGCATGTTTGGGGAAGTTCTTGAGAAATTACAAGTTATCTTTCAAAGTACTTGCCAAAGATCTTGGCATGTTTGGTGAAGTTATTGGAAATTACAAGTTATCCTTCAAAGTACTCGCGTTAAACTTAAAGTATTTGGTCAAGTTTCTGAAAATTTAAGTACCACTTCTGTGTAGCTGCTGTAAACTCTTCTGGACAAAATCCCATTACAAAAAGTTATATATTTACAGGAGCCATTCTCAAGTGTGGACAAGATTAAACTCTTGCATTATGGACAACACATCCATGGCCAAAGTTTTGTAATCGGGACCTCTATTTTGTTATTCTTTAACATCTTAATAAAATGAAATTAAAAACTTCATTAATATCGCTCATAATAAAAATATCAATTCAAAGAATACTATTTTTATAAAAAGAGATCTTTTAAGTGTCCATTTGTCATAAACTGACATTGAAACTCACTTTTGAAATGATTGACTAAACATAAACTGCTTATATAAAACCTAAAAGAGCCAGATCTTAAAACTTGGTGAAACAAAATATAAACATTGTAACATATTGGAAGCAATTTAGAGCCAATTTAGAGGCTCTAATGGATGAGACACAGGCAATATGGATAACCTTTCTTTTCTGAAAAATGGACACAATTAGAAGTCTGTATAACTTGTCCTGCACATAAATCCATCGTATTATTATTGCACTTTTAACATGGAAAAACATGTATACAAACAAGAGGAATTTCAATAATAATCTTGATGGAATACCTAAGCAGGTATACATTTTCACGTGTATAGTTCTGTATAAGATGTTTTTTCTTCGTAAGAGCATTTACAATTGGAGAATTTAGACTCGAGATGTGTCTTTTCACTTGACTACAAAACAAGCAACAGCACAATTCTGACATCTTGGTCACAATAGATACGGCTCGTATGAAGCTAGCATAATGGAAGCTACAAGAAGAGTTTTACTGCTATGATTATTATCAACACGAGAGAACACGCCATTGCCTGCATAAGAGTGTAAATTCTAAACGCTGTTAGGACTGTTCACACTGTTAAACAACATAAAAAGAAGCAAACAACTTTTGAATTGCCATAGAAAACTAGAAAAATGGCAGCCCGGTGCACTAAGCTCCTGCTATGTGCGGGGTCCCGGGAACGGCCGGACCACAAGGGTCTATTGTACGCAGTCTTACCCTACTTTTGCAAGAGCTGTTTCCACGGCTCGAACACATGACCAGACAGTAACTTTACCAGTTACGCCAAGGCTCCCCGTCCGTCACAGAAAACCAGAAAGGTAGAGAAATGCAAAGTAATGTGTTTCCTTTTCCCCTCTTTTGATTGATCCATTGTTTTGACGTTTTAGCAAGGGGGAGGGTAGGGGGTAGGAATCAACTTACAGCAATAGCAGATGCAGCAAGTCCGGCACGTTCTCTAGGATCCTTGCGGTAGTAGTTCCCGAAATACAGTATTGTAGCATAATACCACAACAACGGGCATAGAAATCCCAGTAGAAATCTATTGGTAAATAATTATAAGCAATCAGATCTAAAGGAAGAAGAGGAGAGAGATTAAGAGATAGTAAACGAGACGTATAACAGTACTTACGAAAACCATCCGACTCCACAACCAAAGCAAGGAAGAGGTTTATCGTAGAACCCTGTTTGAAGGTCCTCTACATCTCTAATCAACGTATACTTTCCCTTATCACGATCTTCTGCATCACCTCTTTGTCCTATAATCACAAGTATCCAACTGAGAATTTCGGTTTGCTTTTCTCACTTCATCTTTTTGTGACCAGTGTAGACAGATAATTGGTAGATGTAACGAAGACTGAATAAAAATTGAAGGGAATTTACAATAATAGATGCCTTCATTGTTTACAGCAGATACCCCGGAATTAAGGACAGTTGGAAAAGATTCTACTCCGTCCCACAACCCAAACAAATGGGAAAGTAAACCTATGAACAATACTAATGGACGCGCAAACACACACTCATAGAGAGAGAGAGAGAGAGAGAGAGAGACGGAACAAAAAACTTAAAAACTTAAGCAGGGGAAAACATGTATCAGAATAGTCTTCTTATGAAACATGTATCAAAATATTTTATCCTCACACTAAGAAAGAAACATAAAAGGTCTCTAAGAAGTAACTGAATGAAGATAAAACTTGTGATAAGAAAAGATTAAGATGTATTCTAATGTCCATCAAAATGTCCTAAAGCATTTCCGCATTTATTTGCTGGGGAGTGTGAGAAAACAGCATCAATACCTTTATGTTGTTCTTATTTCCGAATCTAGAATAAATAAGTTTCACTCCATGGCAAAAATTTATAAGAAAATGATCCTAACATACGGGTCATACATTTCGAAAATGAGCACTCAATCTGTGAGCTAAACGCAAATGCTGCCTCTTGGATAAAAGAAGCTAAAATAGTCATGGTATCCCAAAAGGTAAAGAAAATGGTTACCTTTAACCGATAAAACAGATACTACACTTGATCTTAACCAAAAGGCCGAGAAAGGTATAGAAAATGGTTACCTTTAGATACTGAATAATACCGAGCTGATGGCCTCAAAAGGTCAAGCTGTTTGTCAGAGACTGATTTCACGAGTTCAACGCTATTTCTGCCCTCTCCACTTTCAAGAGTAGCACCTGCCAGACCCAGATGTCCAATTAATTATGACTACAAAATTTCCTTCACCGTGAAATTCTATGTTCACAAGAATTTGAAGGGTAAATACAAAACTTTCCTAAAAACGTACATATCCTAAAAACAATCATGAAATTGCAAACAACTGTACAAAATTCAATCCAGGAACATTTCATCACTCAGTAATGAGTGATGAAACAAACATATACGACAATCATTGTAATCGCATTAAAAACTCTGTCTGAAATCTGAATAATGAGATAGCGATTTATATATAGGTAGACTAGTGCTTACTCTTTTCCATGTGTAGTTCGTTCTTTCAAGCTGATGGCTTCTGCCTTAAGTTTTTTGAGTTATCCCCTCTGCTAGACCTTTAAATACCTGCTTTTCATGAAAAATAAAGGACTTCAACCTTAATAATTTACCATGTGATCAGCATTCAGCTCATTTAGTAAAGCTGGCAAATAGGAAAAGGAATTAACCGCTAATTTATCTCATTAATTGAGGAAGGAAGGCTAGGTAATACTCTACCCCAATTGAGCGTTTATCTTGTCAATATCCCTGAAAGGTCCATCTTTACTCTACTAATCAATTCCTCGTAAATAAACATGCAGCTAAACAACAACATGATCATAAGTCTCCCTATATACACACATCATATAATAAAATTAATAATTTCTGAACCAAGAAATTCTATGCATAGTTCAGCATTGAGAAATTCCCATGCCTTGACCTGAGGTTTAACTCACCACATTCTAATCCAATTTTATTTTTTCAACCGAGAAATCTCTGTGGGCTAGTGGCACACGGTTTTAAACTCAGTGGGTAACGAGCCCTTCTCCACTTAAATATTATGCTTTATTTTACTGTCAGATTTGAACCCGTGACGTGTGTCTAACCCACACATCACGAGTTAGCACTCTTACCACTAGACCAAAGCCTTGGGGGAGAATTCTAATACTAGAAGCCATCTTTAAATCAATTCAAGCATATCTAGCCCATAATTTTGATATCATTTTAAGTGTAACAAGAAATTAGTTAAACAGTTCTTGATTTTCCAATTGAAGCTTAGCTCACAATTCACATAACGGAAAAAGCAATCAAAATCAAGCACATAAAAGAGGAACATGAGGATTACAGCCTAACCTTCTAAGCTTTTTGCTTAATTTTCTTAAATATATTCATATTATAATTAAGCTGATGAACAAAGCTAAAAATTTAACAAATACTATCAACTACCAGAATTATACAGAGGATTAGCCCGCCAAAAAAGAAACTTTATTTACTCTTGAAAAGAGAGAAATTCCCTTTATTCTTGTAGAGAGATCGCAAAAAAAAGAAGAAACAGAAGAAGATCCATAAAATTACTACTCTAAAATTCACAGAAAATGAGAAGAACAATACCCAGAAAACCGACAGCTAAAGTTGTTGCTTATACAATGAATAAACGATATAAACCCAGAGAAAAAAAAGAAAAAAAAATACTAGATGATATACATAACCTGATATTGATGTATGAACTACTATATTCTATAAAAGGCAAAAAGAGTAAAATTCAAACAAAAATATGAATAGCAACTTACAGCTGAATTACGAAATTTGAATCTGCTAAGCTTGAGATTTTAGAATTTTTGAGTCTTTTCCTTTCCAAAGAGGAAAAGTAAGCGCTAGAGCAGAAGGAAATGAAAAAAATTGGGAGTGTTTTTGGGTTTTAATTAGAAATGAATTATTTCGAAAAGAAGCCAAAACTATCTTCCGCTCTCTCTATTTGTTTTGAAGAAATAAAATAACCAATTTTTAGGGGTTTTATCCTTTAGCCCGCGCCAGAAATTGTATATATTTTATAAGCAAAAAAATATATAAAATTTATATAATTTTTATATATAATATATATATATATATACCCACACACAAAATATATATACTTTTTTCGGCTATTATTTTGAGAATATGGGATTTCAAATGGAGAACGGACAGCCGGATGTACAAACTATTTCGCGTCTATGCAATATTCGGAGAAGGATAGTATCTCGAGGGATGTAATGTAAGCTATCCTACCTTGATACAAACATCAATTGTTGACTCTATGGCTCAAACCCGCGACCGCTGAACAAGAAAAAAGTTAAATGGAAAACAAAAACAAAAAATTAAATACAATGGGAGTAGGTGATAGGTGAACATATGAATAATGATAATGATTTGATGGATAGCATATTCCAAAAAGCCGTCTAGTACGTCTGCGCCTTCCTCCCGCATTGAGTTGCAAGTAAACTATGACTTGTTGTTATCCTCTTTTTTTTCCCCTCTTAATATTCATTTAAGATATATTCTATTTGTTTTAGTTTATATATCTTAATTTATTTAGCACAAAAAAATTTATTTAGCATTAAATTAAGTTTTAATTGAAGATATGTAAAATATATTAAAAATACTCTTAAATCAATAATATTAGACATATCCGGTGACAGAGCCACCTTATAGCAAAGGGTGTCAACTGACACCTTTTCGCGGGAAAAATACATTGTGTAGATAGGTAACTTTTTTTATATATCGATATATACTATATGTTTGACTTTCCTTGATCTTTTCGTATGGTTACTCTTATATAGTTTGATACCCCTTAACGAAAATTCTGGCTCCGCCATTGGACATATTATTCATATAAGATAGTGCAATTAAGGATAAATAAATAAATATACATACATGCACACACACACACACACACACACACACACACACACACACACACACATATATATATATATATATATATATATATATATATATATATATATATATATATATTAAATAGCATAGAAAGAAAGTAAGTAACAACAACAACAAACCTTATGTAATTTTACAAGTGGAGTCTGAGAGTGTAGTGTGTACGCAGATCTTACCTCCATCTTGTGCAGGTAGAGATGATATTTCCGACAGACATTCAGCTCAAGGAAAGCATAAACTCAACACTAATCAAAATAAATTATAGTAGTCAAGAAGCGATGAAAAAAGTAACAGTAATAATAATAAAATATTAAGAAAATCAAAACAAGAGAAACAATAAGTAGTAATAAAAATCTAAAGGATAAGAATATACGACAATAATATTATTACAATTACTAGATAAAAGTATACGAGAATAATACTATAATCTACTCTTTCCTTTTTTTTTTACACTCTGTAAAGTTTAAGGGTTCTTTTAGAGTCGAAGAGACTAGTCTACTTTCCTTTTCTTCTTTTTTCTTTTCTTGTAATTATTCAGCCAAAAGTATTCCCTCTATTGCAAAAAAAAAAAAAAAAAAAAAAAGGTTGTCATTCTTTTCCTTGTGTTAGCTTGAAGTAATGTTCACTTTTCTTAAATTAAAAGTTTTAATATATTTAAGTACCTAAAAACTTTATGGAGTTACGTCTTTTTTCTCAACTCAGATATATTTACTTTTATCATCCAATCACCATGTATTATGTATCAGTCAATGAGTTCCACGAGTTGCTTTTTTGTATTAAAAAATAAATAAATCATAAATTGGTTTTTTATGTATATACTAAGTAAGAATTCGACGTACTTAGGTAGAGTTCAAAAATGGTATGAATGGAGCTTTTGTTTTCTAATATTCAATTCTCCTTTTCGACTCTTGTGATTTATTTTTTGTGAATATTTATTGCCGAGTGTCCCACAAATAACCAAATCCTTTCCCAAATTTATTCTTTAATTAATTTGAAGTGAGGCCGACTTCTGGCGGCAAGTGCGGCTCTTTTTAGAATATTAGTATCTATGACCTCTTGTTGTCGATCTTGATATCCCTGTTGAAAGTGCAACATACAGTTGTTCGTGCAAGAACATATTGCGGTAAATATAATCCAATATTTAGGATGTTTGTCCTTGTGCTTTATTTATTATATTTGCAAAACATAAACATACTAAAAGGATATTCCTTAGTTTTGGAAGACGGAAGTTGAATTTAGGGAGAAGAATATACTTAGTAGCATATTGACCATCTGTGTGCTATTACATAAGCTATTCGGTGTATCTAAGTTTTTCAGCAGCATGACGGACATATTTTTCTTCAAAATTAACCTATAGACAGTGGAAGAACAATTTTACTTAGTATATTATATATATGGTTACACTAACATACGTAAAAAATAATAAACTTGACAATAAACATGTATGATAGAAGGCCATTTGGTATTAAAGTATTCTTCTTGGTTTCATTTTCTGCTGAGTCAAAAAGTGAAAAATATTTTGTTTTTACTATAAAATTTTGCAATCAACCTTTTATTTAGTTGATCAACACATTCATTTCTGCTAGCTAAGATATCTATTTGCATAAATTGCATTTTAACCTAATGATAGAAATACTTTTCTTATTAAATGCACTACCATTACCATTGGAATTGATAACCAAGTGTTCAGGAAGAACCAAATCATCTTTTATGGGATGCTCTTTTTCATTTCCGGCACGAAGCAAGAAGACACTGAATACTGGATCTGTTCTTACTTTATATTTCTTGTCACAATTGAATCTTTTTCATTTGAGGCCAGAAGTATAACTTTGGCAAGCTAGCTTTTACAGTATCTGCTTTTGTCGATTTTGGAACTACTGGTAGGATTTGACAGAAATCACCTCCAAACCATTAATTTTTTAACCAAACGGTTCATTAATATCCAATATATCTCTAGAACTCATCGTTTGACACTTAGCCATAAGTGCTTCATCCCATATTATCAATTTTTCTTTCCTTATAATTTAGCACAATTGCTATGCTTTGATATATTTGTGATGATATTTAAGTTGTTTGAAGAAGTATATCAAATCTAAAGTGGGTGGCCTCACAATAAAATCATTGTTGATACACCACTTGCTATTATTGCTAATAGTGTCACGCCTCTTGATATGATATTTGTAAGTAATGCATGACATAGAAATATTATTTCGATTCCGCCGGAGGCATCTAAAAAGAGTAGTTCCGTTATACCAAAGTCAACTCTTTATAATATAGTATTGAAAACTTGTTCTTGATTAGGATCTGGCTTTGATTATGCTTCCTCAGATACTTGTATAGAATTTTGATTCTTAATAATATACTAACTTTTTTACTTTGTGTTTTAACGCTTTTTTATGGAATAAATGTCACGACCCGGAATTCCCACCATCGGGACCGTAATTGTCACGACCCAAAAATCCCTCCGAAGGAGTCGTGATGGCACCTAGTTTCTAAACTAGGTAAGCCTAGCATAAATTGAAATAACATTGATGCTTTCTAACTTTTAATTTACCAACTCTGGATAACTCAAAATTTCCCAAAACCGGTGGTACAAGTCACAAGCCCATCTAAGAGTAATTACACAAAATAATACATCTCTGCCCGAAATGAAAGAGCAAATGAAAATAATTACAAATGAAGGTGACTCCGAGACCTGCGAACGCAGCAGCAGGTTACCGTGAGTCTCCACTGCGACGACTCGCACAGCTACTATCTATCAATACCTGGATCTGTACACAAAAAAATGTACAGAAGTGTAGTATGAGCACACCACGGCGGTGCCCAGTAAGTATCAAGACTAACCTCGGTGGGGTAGTGATGAGGAACAGTCAGGACACCTACTGATCAATTACAATTAATAGGATATGGTAATAAACATCAAGATAAAAATAACGTAGTAACATCAACTACGGAGAGAAAATCCAAGTACAAACAATACAAACAATAAAGGGAGAACACGGATAGTAAAGAACGGAAATCACGTAAACCAGACAACCCAAATAATTCAACACTGATATAGCAGAGACAGAGACAAGTAAGAATGTATCCAATTAAAGAAAACAATGTCAACTCAATCAATCCCATCAAGTTTCATACACCATCCCGACCATTTCAATCCTCGATTTCTCATATCATAATCTCAACTTTCGAACTTTCAGCACATATGGCACCTCGTGCCCACATATTTTCCCATCTCACTCTTAACAACAAAATCCCCAGGATATACAATACCAAATATCCTTGCAAATGCACTTAAGATGTTCAAGATGTCCTATTTGCATAATATAAATTAAATTTGAATTTCTAAATAAGTTTGGAAAAATCGGCGAGAAAAGATGAAATTATTTTTAGAAATCATTCGAGTAAGAAAATACCCCTTTACATTTAAAATACAACATCGGAAGAATTATTACCTTTAACAAGGGAGTTGATAACTTAACTTAGTAGAAATTTCTTTTTAAGTAAAATACAACCTCAGACGGTTTAAGGGGATATAATTGAGAAACTAATTGAATTAAAGACGTAACAACTATTGAAGTTTGAAGTATTGGAACGTATAAATAAATATATATATAAATACGGTGAGATATTAAAAATATTGTGGGTTCTAACACAAAGGGTCACAACAATAAGGGAATTTGACAGTTTAACATTTGAATTGATAACAACTAAACATAGCAAACCGAAAGTGCACGGCACCAAAATCCAATCACTAACAAGGATAAGAAAACCAAACACAGAATTTCACTTTCATTTTATTTATCTTGTGGCAGGCGTGCCACCCGCTCCCATTTCACTTATCTTGTGGTAGGCGTACCACCCGCTCCCATTTCATATATCTTGTGGTAGGCGTACCACCCGCTCCCATTTCATGTACCTTGTGGTAGGCGTACCACCCGCTCCCATTTTATTATATCTTGTGGTAGGCGTACCACCCGCTCCCATTTTAATTTCTCATCATCAATTATAAAAGAATACGGCAAGGAAATTAATAAGGAAACAACAATCTTTCGGCAAGGGAATAATAAGGAAACAACAATATCCCGGCAAGGGAATAATAAGGAAACGATAATATCCCGGCAAGGGAATAATAAGGAAACAACAATATCCCGTCAAGGGAGTCAACAACAAGAATAAACACGTCACGGCAAGGGAACCAACAGTAAGAATTAAATATGTCCCGGCAAGGGAATCAGTTATAACCAAACATGTACCAACAATTAACTTCACAATGAAACCTCAACTACACAACAAGATGTAATAAGCACGTGATAACTAACGGCAACCACAACAATTAGACATGTAACCTATTTGCATGGAGTCATAGAGGAAATCACAAGCAAGAAGTATCAAAACAATAAGGAAGGCAATCACTTCAATTAAGGGAATTTAGGGTCAATGTAACACGTAACAATTAGAGGAAAGCTAACAACGTCATATGGAGCATATAGAGGCAATTTAAGCAACTAGGAAACCCAATCATAACAGGATACTTTCCACATAAGGACCTAAGAACTCTAGAGGCAAATTTCCCACAAATAAGTCCGAGCACACACTCGTCACCTCGCATGCATGGACTGCAATTAGCATAGAAGACTCAATTCCTAAGGGGAAGTCCCCCACACAAGGTTAGGCAAGATACTTACCTCAAAGGCGACAAAGCAATACTCTAAAATGCACTTCTCGGGTGAAAAGATCTTCGGATGGCTCAAATCTAACCAAATTAACTTCAAAGCACAAATGCAACACATAAGAAACTATTCCGGATCATAAAGTTTCAATCTTTACAAAAATATAAAAATCGACCCAAAAAGTCGACCCCCGGGCCCTCACCTCGGAACCCGTCAAATTTTATAAAATCCGATCACCCATTCCAAAATGAGTTCAACCATACAAATTTTATCAAATTCCGATACTATTTGGTCCCTCAAATCACGATTTTTCATTTTAGAACTTTTCTTCAAAAACCAACTCCTTCCCCAACTCCAAACACAATTTAAATGATAAAAATAAAGACAAATTCATGGAATATATTCAATTCTAGGTTAAGAACACTTACCCAATTATTTTGCTTGAAAAACCCACAAAGAATCGCCCAAAACCGAGCTCTAGAACTCCAAAAATGGTGAAAATGGCAAACCCTCGGAATAAAGTACTATTTATTCTGCCCAGGTATTTAAAGCATCGTGAACGTGGAGGAAGTCTCGCGTTCGCGAAGAAGAAAAATGAAGGCTGCCCAGATTACTCATCGCGAACGCGATAGTGCGTCCGCGAACGCGAGAAGGGGAATCTGATGGCTCAAGACTGCCCTTCGCGAACGCGTGAACTAGTACGCGAACACGAAGAGTGGAACTGCATAACAACATGAACGCGAGAAGGGTAACGCGAACGCGATGAAGGGAGAGACAGAGCTTCGCGAACGCGAGGCTCTAAACGCGAATGCGAAGAAGGATTTCAGGTGGCTAGCAACAAGGCTTCGCGAACGCGAAAGGCTGTTCGCGAACGCGAAAGAGGATACCAGAAGCAGAAAACAGCAATTCAAAAACAAGGGAAAATGACCCGTAGCCCACCCGGAACACACCCGAGGCCCTCGGGACCCCATCTAATCATACAAACAAGCCACATAACCTAACACGGACTCGCTCGAGGTTTCAAATCACATAAAATAACACCGGAACAATGAATCAACCATCAATCGAACTTATGAACTTTCAAATCTTCAAATTTCTAAACTCGTGCCGAAACCTAACAAACCAATCTAGAATGACGCCAAATTTTGCAGACAAGTCCAAAATGACATAATGGAGCTGCTTCAACTCTCGGAATCGCACTCCGACCCCGATATCACAAAAGTCAGCTATGGGTCAAACTTCTCCATTTTCCAAACTTCAACTTTTTTCCAACTTTCGCCGAAATGCCTCAATTTACCCTACGGACCTCCAAATCCGAATCCGGACGTGCGCCTAAGTCCAAAATCACCATATGAAGCTATTGGGATCACCCATGACCCATTTCAGGGCCGTTTACTCAAAAGTCCAATTCCGGGCAAATTTTCACTGTCTAAACTTCTAAAACTAGGTTCCTTCTTCCAATTCAACTCTGATTCATCCGGAAACCGAATATAACCATGCACACAAGTCAATGTACCTAATGTGAAGCTGCTCGAGACCTCAAACTACCGAATCGGGCGTAGTTGCTCAAAACGACAAGTCGGGTCGTTACATCCTCCTCCACTTAAACATACGTTTGTCCTCGAACGTGCCCGGAGTCGCTCCAAAGACATCAAACCACTGCATGAGCTCACCATACATACACCTAAACAAGCTGAATCGAGCCAAAAATTCCAATCCCGAATACAATCGCGTGCTGCTCCACACAACTCAATGCCCGAAGCAATAGCCTCTGACCACCATAGCTATTCAAATGACACCCTGGATGCCGGCAACACACCTCACATTGGACATAACCTTATTCCGGACCTCCACATCACTGTCCATGATAAAGAAACTTGCGGGAACTCATAGCCGCCTATGAAGTCAACAAGTCAAGAAACCCTCTTGCCCGCCAGGGCCATTATCCAAATCTTAGCAGAAATACCCACATACTTCCAAACACTCCTCACCCCCAGTGCCATAGTACCACTCTTAGGTCTAAGAACCACATCTCGACCAATACAAGCAGCTCAATTTATGATTCATCACAGAAAGACACAAATCCTCCCACTACACAACTCGTACACTNTCACTGATCACATGAATACTTAATACAAGTACAACAAAAGTGCAATAAAATAAAACTAGTAGGGGAAAATAAATGAAAAGTGCTAAAACATGAAGGAAGCAAGCACGACTAAGGTGCAATAAGCAAATCAACATCACGAGGGCTATCTTGCCCGCACCGCCATAAGGCCTGAACAGAATCACTACCTGCATGGGAAACTAATCATTTGACCCACATTGCCTAACACAGCATACAAGAGTAGCACATATCATAGGCTAGGGCACATATAGCATCCATCCTGCCTGGTAACATGATCAAAATGACAACCTCATAGGAGCACACAAACTGAACCTGATACAAAACACATATTCTCATTGAGCTTTCACATTGCCTCAACCAAATCTTGACCCTTCCCAATTAGATAAATATGCTTCAAAAGGATCCACAACAACTCGTCAATAAAACATGCTATTAATTACCCCATTCTCAATATTTCTTCACAATCCACTAACAAGAAATAGCCCACATACGGGGACACCTAGTCCTAAAACCTCAGGAATACTAAAAATTCCATACCCGGACTCAACTATGCAGATCAAATGGCTGATACATCACTCACCTTCCATCATCCTGTCTAAGCACCCATATAAGATTCCGGCCGCGCAACAAAACATGAATCTCGAAAGTCTCAGAACCCAGTAATCACCATACTACTAGCCACGCACCCGCAACCCAAAACTCAAGGTCCTTTCCAAAATTCACACTCTTCACATATGATAGCCAGTAATGCCAACACTCTATTACTTTCAGATACTAATTCAGGAGAAAACCGCAATGTACCACATATTCTTTATGCCCATAGAAGACACCCAACTCAAGCCGTAGTCAAACCATCGGGAACCCTCCGAGAGCCGACCGCTCGCAACTAAGCCCTCGGGACTACACCTCCCCAACTCGACCGACTCACACAAACCGTCCAATACAAGAGTGCTGCCACAAATGCCAGTAAAGAATTCCCATTCAAAAGGACCATTTGCTTCCATTGCTATGCTGACCCAACACTACTGAACTGACCCTTTTCTTCAGATAGTCGATATGCAATAATCCCAATCATGAACCACGTAGCTAGAAGCTCATAGACCACTGCATTTCCTCTGAAGCATCCCGTCCTGCCGCAACCACGGCACCTACGTTGAATAGACCTTCTATGAATCTGAAGTTGCTCCTCCGACTCCCCTTGAATGCTGAAACGTAGATCCATTATTGACGTAGAAATATTGCAAGTCCCAATATCGTCTCATGCAAAAAATCTCGATCCTTGGTCAAATGCAAAAATCTGTGAATCCACCAATGTTACATATATACGCGCCTCCAGCCCAAACTGATATAAGTCTAACTTCTACAATCTGAATGCCGCTATTGGACTCCTCCACTTGGCGCAAATCCATGGGAAACAACGTCTGACAATCCACAAAACTACTCTCCACAGCTTTCACAACACAAATCACAAGGTGCTCCAGTACCACTAGCTACTCCCATTCAATACCCACCTCGTGACCTTGCCAAAAATTGCGACGACTAGTCAACCAATTGAACCTTCCCAGCTCGCACCCACCAACCAGATGTTGGAAACCGCTGCACCCCATACGATCAACTGAATAGTCTCTCAATACCTCTGGTTCTGCAGTCTGAACAACATATTGAGACAATGCATGAGCATCCCTGACCCCTTCGTAGCCTGTCTATAGTATCGCGAACAACTGGTGCATGGCGAACGCTGAGGGCGTAATATTATACACGAGTGGATGTAAAGGAACATAAGTTATATACTTCGAGCTAAATCAATATCGCACGATAAGGAAGGAAAGAAGGGGAATTTCCTAACAGTCCTGTAGCCCCTCGAAGATAAGTACAGACGTCTCCGTACCGATCCACAAGACTCTACTAAACCTGCTTGTGACTCGTAGCACCCATGAACCTAGAGCTCTGATACCAACTTGTCACGACCCAAAAATCCCTCCGAAGGAATTGTGATGGCACCTAGTCTCTAAACTAGGTAAGCCTAACATAAACTGAAATAACATTGATGCTTTCTAACTTTTAATTTCCCAACTCTGGATAACTCAAAATTTCCCAAAATCGGTGGTATAAGTCACAAGCCCATCTAAGAGTAATTACACAAAATAATACATATCTGCCCCGAAACGAAAGAGCACATGAAAATAATTACAAATGAAGGTGACTCCGAGACCTGCGAACGCAGCAGCAGGTTACCGTGAGTCTCCACTGCGACGACCCGCACAGCAACTATCGATCAATACCTGGATCTGTACACAAAAAAATGTACAAAAGTGTAGTATGAGCACACCACGGCGGTGCCCAGTAAGTATCAAGACTAACCTCGGTGGGGTAGTGACGAGGAACAATCAGGACACCTACTGGTCAATTACAATTAACAGGATATGGTAATAAACATCAAGATAAAGATAACGTAGTAACATCAACTGCGGAGAGAAAATCCAAGTACAAATAGTACAACAATAAAGGGAGAACACGGATAGTAAAGAACGGAAATCACGTAAACCAGACAACCCAAACAATTCAACACTAATATAGCAGAGACAGAGACAAGTAAGAATGTATCCAATTAAAGAAAACAATGTCAACTCAATCAATCCCATCAAGTTTGATACACCATTCTGACCATTTCAATCCTCGATTTCTCATATCATAATCTCAACTTTCGAACTTTCAGCACATATGGCACCTCGTGCCCATATATTTTCCCATCTCACTCTTAACAACAAAATCCCCATGATATATAATACCAAATATCCTTGCAAATGCACTTAAGATGTTCAAGATGTCCTATTTGCATAAAGTAAACTAAATTTGAATTTCTAAATAAGTTTGGAAAAATCGGCAAGAAAAGGGTGAAATTATTTTTAGAAATCATTCGAGTAAGAAAAATACCCCTTTACATTTAAAATAGAACATCAGAAGAATTATTACCTTTAACAGGGGAGTTGATAACTTAAACCTTAGTAGAAATTTCTTTTTAAGTAAAATACAACATCAGACGGTTTAAGGGGATATAATTGAGAAACTAATTGAATCAAAGATGTAACAACTATTGGAGTTTGAAGTATTGGAACATATATATATATATATATATATATATATATATATATATATATATATATATATATATATATATATATATATATAAACATTGTGGGTTTTAACACANTAACACAAAGGGTCACAGCAATAAGGGAATTTGACAGTTTAACATTTGAATTGATAACAACAACTAAACATAGCAAACCGAAAGTGCACGGCACCAAAATCCAATCACTAACAAGGATAAGAAGACCAAACACAGAATTTCATTTTCATTTTATTTATCTCGTGGCAGGCGTGCCACCCGCTCCCATTTAACTTATCTTGTGGTAGGCGTACCACCCGCTCCCATTTCATATATCTTGTGGTAGGCGTACCACCCGCTCCCATTTCATATATCTTGTGGTAGGCGTACCACCCGCTTCCATTTCAAATATCCTGTCATCAATTATAAAAGAATATCGGCAAGGAAATTAATAAGGAAACAACAATATCTCGGCAACGGAAAAATAAGGAAACAACAATATCTCGGCAAGGGAATAATAAGAAATGACAATATCCCGGCAAGGGGGTCAACAACAAGAATAAACACGTCACGGCAAGGGATCCAACAGTAAGAATTTAATGTGTCCCGGCAAGGAAATCAGCTATACCCAAACTTGTACCAACAATTAACCTCACAATGAAACCTCCACTACACAACAAGATGTAATAAGCACGTGATAACTACACCGGCAACCACAACAATTGGACATGTAACCTATTTGCACGAAGTCATAGAGGAACTCACAACCAAAAAGTATCAAAACAATGAGGAAGACAATCACTTCAAGTAAGGCAATCTAGGGTCAATGTAACACATAACCATTAGAGGAAACCTGGAAACGTCATATGGAGCATATAGGGCCATTTAAGCAACTAGGAAACCCAATCATAACAGGATACTTTCTACATAAGGACCTAAGAACCCTATAGGCAATTTTCCCACAAATAAGTCCGAGCACACACTCGTCACCTCGCATGCATGGACTACAATTAGCATAGAAGACTCAATTCCTAAGGGGAAGTCCCCCACACAAGGTTAGGCAAGATACTTACCTCAAAGGCGACAAACCGATACTCTAAAATGCACTTCTCGGGTGAAAAGACCTTCGGACTGCTCAAATATAACCGCATTAACTTCAAAGCACAAATACAACACATAAGAAACTATTCCGGATCATAAAGTTTCAATCTTTACAAAAATATAAAAATCAACCCAAAAGGTCGACCCCCGGGCCCGCACCTCGGAACCCGTCAAATTTTACAAAATCCGATCACCCATTCCAAAATGAGTTCAACCATACAAATTTTATCAAATTCCGATATCATTTGGCCCCTCAAATCACGATTTTTCATTTTAGGAATTTTCTTCAAAATCCAATATTTTACTCAACCCAAATCACAAATTAAATGATAAAAATGAAGACAAATTCATGGAATATAACAATTCTAAGTTAAGAACACTTACCCAATTGTTTTGCTTGAAATACCCACAAAGAATCGCCCAAAACCGAGCTCTAGAACTCCAAAAATGGTGAAAATGACAAACCCTTTGAATAGAGTACTATTTATTCTGTCCAGGTCTTAAAGCATCGCAAACGCGGAGGAAGCATCGCGTTCGCAAAGAAGAAAGATGAATGCTGCCCAGGTTACTCATCGCGGACGCATAACGCGAAGAAGGAAAATCGAATGGCCCAAAGACTGCTCTTCGCGAATGCGTGAACTTGTACGCGAACGCGAAGGGTGGGATGGCATAACTACGCGAACGCGATGGACGGATGCGAACGCGCTGAAGGAAGAGACAGAGCTCCGCTAACGCGACCCTTTTAACGTGAAACGCGAAGAAGGAATTCCAGCTGGTCAGCAACAAGGCTTCGCGAACGCGGAAGGCGATTCGCGATCGCGAAAGAGGATACCAGAAGCAGATACAGCAGTTCAAAAACAAGGGAAAATGACTCGTAGCCCATCCGAAACACACCCGAGGCTCCCGAAACCCCGTCTAATCACACAAACAAGTCATATAACCTAACACGAACTCGCTCGAGGTTTCAAATCACATGAAATAACAACAAAACAACGAATCAAACTAAAAATCAAGCTTATGAATTTCCAAATCTTCAAATATCAAATCTCATGCCGAAACCTACCAATTCAACTCGTAATAACGCCAAATTTTGCAGACAAGTCCAAATTGACATAACGGAGCTGTTCCAACTCTCGGAATCGCATTCCAACCCCGATATTACAAAAGTCAACTATGGGTCAAACTTCTCCATTTTCCAAACTTCAACTTTTCCAACTTTCACCGAAATGCCTCAATTTACCTTACGGACCTCAAAATCCGAATACGGGCGCGCGCCTAAGTCCAAAATCACCATACGAAGCTGTTGGAATCACCCACGAACCATTCCGGGGCCGTTTACTCAAAAGTCCAATTCCGGTCAAATTTTCACTGTTTAAACTTCCATAACTAGGTTCCTTCCTCCAATTCAATTCTAATTTCATCCGGAAACCAAATCCCACCATGCACACAAGTCGATATACCTAATGTGAAGCTGCTCGAGACCTCAAACTACCGAATCGGGCGTAGTTTCTCAAAACGACCAGTCGGGTCGTTACATTTGGACTCCAATTTTTGTGTTCTTGGTATGTATGAACTCGTGAGAAGACGAGGAAGCTAGTGATGTGAAAATTTATGAGTTTCGAGAAATGGGCCCGGGGCTCGAGTTTTGCTAATTTCGGGATTTTTTGGTATTTTCGATTGTTTTGGCTTGGGCCTTGTTCCCTTAGCATATTGTGACGTATTCGTTCTGATTTTGGATAGATTCGACGCACGTGAAGGCCAATTCGAAGGGCAAAGGCATCGCGAGCTAGGAATTTAGCCGGTTCGAGGTGAGTAATGCTTGTAAATGATGTTCTGAGGGTTTGAAACCCCAGATTGTGCATGGTAGTACTATGTTGAGGTGAGGCACACGCTCGATGACGAGCGTGGGGTCGTGTACCATTAGGGATTTGGACTTGGTCCGTCCCGATTGATGTTTTTACCGCGTATTTGATTTAAAACTATTTGTCATCGTCGTTTATTGGGATGAATGCCATATTTGGGCTTCGTGCCAACTATTTGAACCCTTCGGGGTTTTATTTGATATTTTCCTCATTGTTTCGATTTACTGCTTGAACTCAGTCATATTAAATTCCACTGTTTTACTACTCAGCCGTTTTACTCAGTTTAAGACTTAAATGATGTTTGGGCTGAGAAACACTGTTTTACTATTGCCCGAGGGGCTTGTGATGAATTTTGACTGAGTAAGGCCGAGGGCCTATATTGTGAGGAGATACCGATATTGATTGGAGGCCGAGAGCCTGAGATGTATATGCCACGAGGTGGCTTGATTGATATGAGGCCGAGGGCCTAGATTTGATGCCACGAGATGGCTTGTTATTGCGCTTGGGCCGTAAGGGGCCCCTCCAGGAGTATGCACACCCCCAGTGAGCGCGGGTACCTAGTGTGATGTGAGATTGAGCCCGAGGGGCTGTTAATGTTGTGAGATATTGCCCGAGGGGCGGATGTGGTGTTACTGTGCCCGAGGGGCGAACTTTTATTTGTTTACTTTTATCATAATTATCTGTCCACTACCTGTTTACTGGCTTAAAGAGCATTTTTCCTGATTCTTACTGATTTTCCTGATTATAAATGATTTTACTGCTTCATTATAGACTGTCTTGTGCTTTACGTGGTTTCTTGTTTCAATCATTATTTATATTCATTACTCACTGAGTTGGAGTACTCACTTTAGTCCTTGCACCCTGTGTGCAGATTCAGGCGTAGCTGGTTCCGCTCCGGAGTGTTGATTTCCTCCAGTTCCAGGCGGGCTTTTTCGAAGATTGCGAGGTGGTTGTTGGCGTCCGCAGCCCCGTGTCTCTACTCTTCTATCATTTCTGTTTCCTACAAACACTTGTAGTAGTTTATGACTTTAGCAGACTGTATTGTGATTCGTAGATGCTCTTGACTTGTGACACCCCGGTTAGGGCTGTGTTAGGTTGGATTTCCGCACTATTTTTTTTTTTTTTGATATTTCTGCTGCTTAGAATTGTTAAATCATGTTTAAACTATTTTGCGTTATTTAACTGCTTTAAAAGATGAATCGGATTAAGCTGGCTGGCCTTGTCTTCAAGAGAGGTGCCATCACGACCGGGTTCGGGGTTAGGGTCGTGACAGTTTGGTTCACCAATTCTTCCTACTTTTACTTAATATAACTTGTATATTCACTAGTATTAGAATAAATCACATATCTTTAAAACCACAAATCATCTTTAATTGTTACTCACATTTTTCGAGTTAAACAAGACAATTTATTTTTAACATGAAATAGATTTTTGGACTTAAGCAAAACAAAACTATCATCAAACTATACTGTAAAAGCAAAGAACTTCATTATTGTAATGGCAAAAATTAGACTACTAACTAAGAGTACCACCAAAGTTTAAAATATATATATATATATATATATATATATATATATATATATATATATAT
>NC_031998.1:44179652-44191264 GCF_001879085.1 Nicotiana attenuata
TATTTAATTCTATAGTCGATTTGATTCGACTTTTTCGGCTATTTTTTTGCTATAAAACAAACCAAATTTGGTCGATTTTTAAAATTCAAAACTAAAACCAAATCAAACCAAAATAATTATTATTGATTTTTTGTGTCGGTTTAATTCGATTTTTGGTTCGGTTTGAATTTTCTTTTCATGAACACCCTTAAATATAGGAGTTAAAACATTTCTCCATGTCAATTAAGCATGTAACACCTTACTACAAATTCAATGTCCGACTAAATTAAAAAAATATTACACCACTTACACAAATCCTATAGACAAAAAAATTTTTGAGGAAAAACCTATAGTTCAACTATCAAAAGAAAAATCCTCAAAATTAACAGAGCGCACCATCATGTATATCCATCTCCATCTCAAAACAACAAGTATTAGTAGTAATACAAGAAGAGTAGTCCCCATATCACATGAAATTCCGATGATCTTTAATCAGAGGCGGAGCCATGATTTGAAGATTATGGGTTCAGAGTTATAATCATTTTAAGTTATTGTGTTCTAAATTAATAATTAATACATAATTAATGAATTTCATAAGGCAAATACATGGTTTGGACCAAAGTTACTGGATTCGACTGAACTCGTAGCTGATGAGCTAGCTCCACCCTTGTCTTTAACGTCGCCGGAAGTTTCAAAAGCTGCTCGAGTCCGATGATTGATGTTTGGCTATAATTATATATTTTTAGTGCATTACTTACCTTATATTTAGGTGCTTTCGTGCTAAAATATACTATATTTGTGCTTAATTGAATCTATTTTATTTGTAGGTATATTAGAGCTGAAATTGTAAGCAAGGCAAATATTTTGGAAGTATATTATATGTATTTAAATGAATGCATGCAATTGTAGACATAAGAATTAAAGAATGAAGTTCTTGGAGACTACCTGGCAGCACTCAAAAGCAACGAGCGTCGAGTGAATTGGAAAGTAGGCAAAGCAAATCAAAATAGAAAACAAAGAAAAGGCAGCAGGCGACGCGAGCCAATTTGCTCGCGTTAGAGCAGGCGCCGCGAGGCCTGTCGCGAGGTGTTCGAGTGTTTCGGATTTTAAAGTCTATTTTGTCTCCTTTTTGGTTTTGGATTATTTTGTCTAGGTCTTTTTCATACACATATAAATAGTCATTAAACACTATTTTTTGAGTGGGGAGACCGCGGATTCGACCTAAGGAGGCAAGAACACACTAGGAGCAGGGGCGTATCTAGAGTATAGTGTATGAATTCCCGGGAATCCAGTAACTTTTGCGTAGATCCTATATTTGTATTGAAAAATTTACTAAATATCTATAAATATCTAACGGTGAACCCAGTTATTATGGTATATTAATTTGAGATTGCGACAAGAACCCATAAACTTTAAATTCTGGATCCGCCTCTGACTAGGAGCAAGGCAGAGAATTCTTCTACGAGTTTTTCACTTTCTTCTTCCTATTTCTATTATTGGTTATGAATTCTAGTATTGTAGTTATGCATACTATTATGAATAGCTAATTTGTTATCTAGAGTTTTGATAGAACCTTTTGTAGGATAAATTCTTGTTATGTTTTCATATAATTGAGCCGTTGGATTTCTCTACTTGTTCAACTACGTATTTATTGTTGATGATTGAATGACCATCAATTAATTGTGCTTATTTAGTGTGTATATTGCTCGAGAGAGAGTACACATTTAGGTAGTTGTTGAACACCATCACTCCTAACGTATGTGAGAGATCAACGGAGGGTTTAAAGGTGGGATTAGAGATAACGAAACCCTTGGTGCGATTGTGGTGGGCGGTGAATTAGTGCCAGCTAGCGTAGTTCAAGAGAATACGTCTAGTATATTGTGGTAGTTGCTTGAGAAAGAGCTACGACACCCAAATTATCACGATTGGTAGAGAATACTTAGGCGATATTATAGAAGGCGTAGCGGGAAGGATTCCGACAATTGGGAAAATCATAACTCTAGACCTCCTGAGTCTTGTCTCAAATTTCATCCTTGTAGTTGATATTTTTACTGCTTTATAATAGTTGCTAGTTAATTAATTAGAAATAAACATTATAATCTTTATAATCAGGAAATTGTTTGGACCTGTGTTTCTTAGCAATATTGAACAACTGTAGTTAAGCCTTAGTTCTCTGTGGGATTCGACTCCGGACTTGTAAACTGGATTATATTTGCAACGACCGCTTAGTCCTTTTTATAAGGCATAATTGTGCGTAATCAATGATCATCGGAGGAAATATAATAATCGGATCTTGATGACTGGTTTTGGTCAACATTAGGGTAGAAGCAGTTTGAGGAGACTTCATTTTTAATTTCTTGTTTTATTGAAGCAAATGAAGGGACATAAGGTTGGTGATAATTAACATTGGAATTGAAACTTAGTAGGACCGAAGACTCCTCATCCCCTCAAGAATCTAAGTTCATGTTTGGCTATAGATTTTGGCTTTATTTTTTCTAAAATAAAAAAATTAAAAACATTATTTATTTACGAAATATGATATGTTTTTGGGGGAAGAAAATTTCAAAAAATCTCAAGTTCCCAAAAGTGTGTTTAGGGTAGTTTTTGGATGAAAATTTTTCTTCCAATCCAATAAAATGCATGCCCAAACACAACTTTAACTTTCAAAAGTTATTTTTTAACACAATTTCAAAAACTCTTTTTTCAAGTTTCAATCAAATCTATGTCCAAACGCTAGCTAAGAGTATTTGGGATATTGAAGGATAAGTTTTGCATGTATGATGACCTTGGTACGTGGTTCGAAACCGTGGAGGATTGGCTTGTATTCTTTGCACTTGTTTAGTTGCTTGGCATCCTTGATCAAATTTATAAGTGCATCTGTAATAATTCCTGCATATTTCTTCCAATACAATAAAATGTATGCCCAACATAACTTTAACTTTCAAAAATTATTTTTTACACAATTTTAAAAAAAAAATTTTCAAGTTTCAATCAAATCTATGTCCAAAGCTAGCTAAGAGTATTTGGGAAATTAAAGGATAAGTTTTGCATGTATGAGGACCTTGGTACGTGGTTCGAAATCGTAGAGGATTGGCTTGTATTCTTTGCACTTGTTTAGTTGCTTGGCATCCTTGATCAAATCTATAAGTGTAGCTGTAATAATTCCTGCATATTAATATTGTATATAAATTACTTATTCAACAATCAACATCTACTATTAGAAAATGGCTGAATTCCGATCGTCAAAACGGTCGCAAATCGAGCTTCTCCGACAGATTTCGGACTGAAAATGATCGGTCGGAAAATACATTGTAACGACCCGACCGGTCGTTTTGAGCTCTAGCACTCCGTTCAGCAGCCTGAGGTCGTGAGCAGCTTCATTTCAGGTATTATGACTTGTGGGCGTGGTCGGAATTGAATTTTGGGAAGTCTAGAGTTGAATTGGCAGGAGAATTCTTATTTCGGAAGCTTAAAGTTGAAAGAATGAACTAGGATTGGATTTTTGAGTAAACGACCTCGGAATCGAGATCTGAAGATTTCAGCAGGTTCGTATGATGATTTCAGACTTGGGCGTATGCCCGGTTCGGGTTTCGGATAACCCGGGAGCATTTTGGCGCCTATTGTGGAAGTTAGCATTTTAGAAGAAATTTCATAAGTTTGGCTTGAAGTGCATTTCAGTGTTATCAATGTCCGTTTGGGATTTCGAGACTGTGAATAGCTCCGTATGGTGATTCTGGAGTTGGGGGCGCGATCGGAAGTGAATTCGGAGGTCCGTGGGTCATTTTGGAACCATTTGGCTAAAGATAGAAATTTTAAGGTTTTTGAGAAGTTTGACCGGAGGTGGACTTTTTGATATCGGGGTCGGAATCCAATTCCGAAAGTTGGAGTAGGTCCGTAATGTCGAATATGACTTGTACGCAAAATTTGAGGTCAATCGGACGTGATTTGATAGGTTTAAACATCGGAAATAGAAGTTTGAAATTTTGAGGTTCATTAAGTTTGGATTGGAGGTCGATTCATGATTTTAGCGTTGTTTGATGTGATTTGAGGCCTCGAGCAAGTCCGTAACGTGTTTTGGGATTGGTTGGTATGTTTGGTTGAGGTCCCGTGTGCCTCGGGTGGATTCCGGGTGGTTAACGGATTGAAAATGTGATTTTTGGACAGCTGAAGGAATCTGGTTACTGGTATTTTCGCTTCTGCTGTGGGTTGATCGCAGAAGCGGAAAGGGCGCCGCAGAAGCGGGTTTTGGTCTAAGGCTTGAGGACCGCAGATGCGGTCAAAGTTCCGCAGAAGCGGGACCGCATCTGCGGAGAAATGGTCGCAGAAGCGGATAGGAGTATCTTGGAGAGGACCGCAGATGCGGTCAATGTTCCGCAGAAGCGGGACCGCATCTGCGGGTGGCAAGTCGCAGGAGCGAGAAAGGGGTGGCTGAGGGAAGACCGCAGATGCGACATTTTAACCGCACCTGCGGAACCGCAGAAGCGGTCAAGGAACCGCAGGTGCGAAAACAGCTGAGGCAGTGAGATCTTTTAAGTTCGGGGTTGAGTTCATTTCAACCCCATTTTTCTTCCATTGGAGTCGATGGGGAGCAGGTTTGAGGTGCCATTTTCGTCACTTGTCATGAGGTAAGTAATTTATGCTAGCTTTGGTTAAATACAAGGTTTATTTATGGATTTAGACTTGGAAAAATTGTAGAAAGAGTGAGGTTTTGGTGGAAAACCTAGAAAATTATATTCTTGGAATTTAACCACGATTTTGAGTATGGAATTTAGTGAAAATTATATATTTGAGTTACTAAGGTCATGGGTAATCTTTATCTTCGAAAAATTTCGGATTCCGGACACGTGGGCCCGAGGGCGTTTTGGGCAACTTTTCGATCGGAGTTAGGAACTTCTATAAATTAGATTGTAATGATTAATTGAGCATATATTAATGGATTTGCATAACCGTTGGCTAGTTTTGGAGCGTGGTGCATCAATTAGAGTCTTCGGAAGGGCGTGGAATGCCGGTTATGGACCTTCGGAGCGAGGTGAGTCTCCTTTCTAACCTTGTAAGAGGGAACTGTCCCCATAGGTGAAATAATTGATTATGTACTCCTATTTGCGGGGGCTACGTACGCATGAGGGGACGAGAGTCCGTGCGTAGCTACTATTATGCCATTGTCCGGGTAGTTAGGGCCCAAAAGCATGCTATACTTGGATTATTTATGAACCTATTGATAGCTTGAATCACTTAAATCACCTTGGATTAGTAAATGAATTTAAAAAGAGATTAAACATCATTTTCCCTAAATTGTTAAAAAGAGAAATTGTTTTATATGGATAAGTATTCCCGATAAGTTCTTAATTGACTGATTGAGCATGTATCTCTATGTGTACCTGCGTCGCATGCATGATTTGCGAGCAGGGTATGTGTTTATTTATGGAACGGGCTGAACGCCTCGGCAAATTAAATAGATGCATCTATAGGCACGCCGTCGACCCTCGGCAAGTGCACAGTTTATTTCTGTTGGATCGGACCGTCGCCTCGGTATGATTTGCGCATGTTATGTTGTTGCTTGAGAATTTTTAATGTGAATTGTGCCCTTTGTGGCTTGATATAAATTGATAAGATAATAAAGAGTAAACCTTGAAAATCCTTGATTATTTGTTGAAGGAGTTTACCTGTTTTCTGGCTTCGTGAATTAGGACTGCTATATAAATCCATGATTTCTTCACATTTTTAGTATATTGTCAATTGACCTCTAGTAAGTGTCGAAGTTGACCATCTCGTCTCTACTTCTTCGAGATTAGACGGGATACTCATTAAGTACACGTTGTTTACGTACTCATACTACACTTCTGTGCATTTTTTGTTGCACAGGTATATGTAGCTCTTGTGGCCTACTGGGCGTAGCAGCACGGATGATTTAGGGGCTAGGTGAGTTGCATTATTCGAGGCGGCCCACAGCTAGTATAGCCCTTTTCAGTACATTGTATTTATTTCCTGTCCACTGTATTCCGGACGGATGTTGTATTTTATGTCCTTATCAGTAGATGCTCATGCACTTGTGACACCGGGTTTTGGGATGGTTTTGACATATCTTGTATTGATTGATTATTATTTAATTAGATTTGAGACCATTATCTTTCAAATTGCTAAAGTTGAAGGAAAAATCCTAGATTTTCAAAAGTAATAAAACGAGAATTTGATTAAGTAAATTGGTTGGCTTGCCTGACAGCAGTGTCCGGCGCCATCACGACCCTTAGTGGATTTTGGGTCGTGACACACATGATCGCAAACAATTTGCAACCGAAACGGTCAAAAATTTCCGACCGAATTGGTCGCATCGTGAATAATTGGGACGCGTTGAATTTTTAGATTTGGTCGGTAATTTTCCGACAGAATCAGTCGCAAATTTGAAAAATAAAATAAATAAATCAGTATTTAAATTTTCCGACTGATTCAGTCGGAAAATTAAATAATAATTAATTAAAATTTCGACCGAAACTATTGCAAAATTTGATAATTAAATAATTAAAAATATTCATAAATTCATAATTTCTGATCGAATCGCCCGTAAATCTAGGAATTTTCAGGTAATAATTGCGACTGAATCGGTCAAAAATCAGCCCCAAATCTGGGAAAAGTTTAGCAGAATTCTGTTATTTTTTCAACTACATCACCTGCCAAATAAAACAACCAACCAATCAATATCTAATTCATCATCCACCAATCAAACATCTAATATAACAACAAACCAAACAAAACACTTAATATCACAACCAAATAACATTCAATTATCAAAATACTAACTTACATTCATATTTTAAACATACTAACCAAATCATAATCATGTCTAAAACATAACATACACATTTTAGTCTAAAACATAACATGATTATTCAAGTATAAAACATAATTATTCCAAGGCAAGTCTACATATTATAACCACGTCATAACATACAACTCAAATAACTACTTCTATTCAGACTCAGTCTCCTCATCACTATCAGATTCTTTAAACATTCCATCAAATATTCTCAACGGCATTTTCAAGCTTCTCATTATCGGTTGAGGTTTAACCAATCCATGCTTCTCTAACTTCTCGGACAACTTGCTACAAACATGTCATGATTGGCAAAATTTACTCTTTATGCTACTGAAGATATATTTCAAACAATTTAATCTACTACTCCATGATGCAACAAAAGAAAGACCTACATAGAGGAGTCGAACAACCACCATAATAATTCGGGTATAACCAAAAATTCTGGTAGTAACAAATGACTAGTAAATTTGTTCACCGTAGTATACATAACTTTTTTAGTTCACAAATTGCTCCATAGCGAGAGTTATTCACCCATTTGAACTCCTATATCCCCCTTAAAATGGCCATGTTTTCTCTAGTTTAAGTTCTCAATTCATAAATAAACTAATATCCAATCAATTCAACTAACAACGCCTCAGTCCCAAACAAAATTGGATTTCAATCATGTGAATCTTCTGTAATCGTTACTCTTTTTCTTTTCCAGATCAAAATCATTCAAATTCTACTTTGCTTATAGTTAATTTGTCTTTTAAAGCAATCATAAACTCTTCAGAAATCAGAGGTTCTCTAAATATTCTTGCTTCATAAACTAAAGCCAGCTACCAATATAAACACTAAAGTTCTAATTTTTATTCATCAAACCTCGTTGTACATAATTAGCAGCTCTCTAAAACTACGGCTTCTCCAAATCATTACACCTCTTGCTTCATAAATGTTGTTAATATAAACAATAAAGTTCAAATTCTATTCAATTAAAATAATAATAAAAACTTAGTGAATAACTTTTATTCATCAAAACTAGTAACAAAATAAGTAAATATTTCAGAATCAATTCAAAATTTTGAGAATTAAACCCTAAATAAGAAAATTAACCAAAAAGGTTATTTACATGGAAAGTGAGAAAATAGAAAAACTTATCTTGATGCCGCAGTGGACCCGCCGGAGTGGTGTCGTCGGACCCGCTGGAGTGGTGTTGCCGAACTGGAAAAAAAATAAAAAACAAGTTAGGGATTTAAGTGGAAAAAAGGATATATATATATATAGAGAGAGAGAGAGATGTGGACTGACCGGAGGGGGAGAGACACCGGAGCCGGTTAGGAAGAGAGAAGCGACGCCGGTAACGTGGAGAAGACAACGACGGTGAAGAGTAGGGGTGTTCAAAACCAAACCGAAACCAATAACCGAACCGAAACCGAAGCTTAATGGCTTATTGGTATCGGGTTAACGGTTTAACGGATGGGAAACAGATTAAAATATTTTTATTAACGGCTTATCGGTTTGGGGGGCGGATTATTCAATTTTCTTAACGGATAATCCGTTAACCCATTAAGAGAATATATATATAAAATTTAATTTTATCCATATTACTGCTCTAGACAATTGTACGAAGTGCAAAGTGAATTGTACTGATTGCTTGGAAGTATCTAATTGGCCATCGAGTCTCTTTGACGCGTGTATTCTCCTAAATCATAATCCCTTCCCCACTGGAGACCGATAATCAGTATTAAACTATTAACATTTACACTTTATACATTAGGTTCAATCTTAACCAAGTTGTTTTTTTATTTTTTAACAGTTTGTCATCTTCTTAAATAGTAAGAAATCTGCTCAAATGATACTGTTGATGTATTCTGTTGTGCACCTCTCAATCCCTTACCATCCACTTGAATGTAGTATGAGAAGATAAAAGAAGTATTTGATTCTAGTAATATAGCCTCATGATGTAATTTAGTTGATATATATGTATGAGAAATGTTGACTATATTATTGTCTTGGGGATGTACTCCCCAACACTGTGTTGAAGTATGTTAATTTTAAATCAACTGAAACTAAACCGTTAACCGCCCAATAACCGCCCGATAATAGCTAAATCGATATCAATCCGCTCGATATCTTATCGGGTGACTAGCGGATTAATACATTTAAAAACCGATAACCGATAAGCCAAACCGTTAAGAGTAAATAACCGTCCAATCCGCCCGATAAGCAGTCCTAGTGAAGAGGAAAGAAAAAGTGAAGAAAATAAAGAGAGAAGAGAAAGAAAAAAGGGATGTTGGGCGAGATTATAAAAAAGAATTCCGACCGAAACGGTCAAAGCATTATTTCAATTTTTTAAAATTTTGAAAAGTGCGACCGAATGTGTCGCAAATTGGGTCAAACTAGTCAGATCTCATATATGACACATTTTGCGACTAAATCGGTCGCAAAAAATATTATTTTTTAAAATTTTGCGACTGAAACGGTCGGTCTTTACTTTAATTTTAAAAAAAAATTATAGTGCGACCAATTCGGTCACAAACTGGGTCAAACTAGTCAGACCTCGTAAATGCCACATTTTGCGATCGAATCGGTCGCAAATTCTTTTCTTTAATTTTGCAACTGAAACGGTCGAAACTTTATTTTAATTTCTTAAAATGTTGAAAGTGCGACCGAATCGGTCACCAAAATAATAATTTTTTTTTTGTTTTGCGAACGAAATAGTCGAAAATCGCGAATATATATTTCGCGGTATTTGCGCCAAAGTTTTCGACAAATACGGTCGGAGTGTTTGCCTTAAAATTGTTTTAAAAAAATAGAATATTTTTTTCATAAGATGCGACCGAATCGGTCAGAATTTCCGACCATCCTTTTCGGTCGAAAAATAGACGTTTTTTAGTAGTGATATCAATCGAAGAGCAGCATGGAACAATGGTAAAATTATCTCTGTGTGACCTAGACACAGGTTCGAGTCGTGGAAGCAGCCACTAATGTTTGCATTAGGGTAGGTTGTCTACATCACACCCCTTGGGGTACGGCCTTTCCCGGGACCTTGCGTAAATACAAGATGCTTTATGCGCTAAACTACCCTTTTTTTTAACAATTAACATCAATCAACTAGGATCGATCCCAATATAAAATGTATATTAACTAAAAGAACTATTCTACTTAAGGTATAATTAAATGGCTTTCTTGATGATGAGAAACTTTTACCTTGGATATGGGGTATTGAGGATCTCTTTCTGGCCATACTTTCTCCAAACATGTCCATCATCCACCAAAGTTGAGGTTTCTTTTACGCTTTTCACTTAAATTTTCTGTTCATAAATTTGCCCATAATTTGTTGGCGACACTCATCACCAAAATTTTATAAAACTATCCCACCAATTAATTAATGGTCTCTATGAAACCAAGTAACCAATATTGAGTTATTTAGTAAAATTATTTGTTGAGTCCTAAAATTTAAATTTTGAAATAGGTATTGCAGCATTTATAAATTACTAGTATTAAATATTTTTTTTAATGATTGAGTTCAATTTGTGGGGTTATAAATCCCCACAAATAAATTTTTTGTAAACATTAAAATCAAATTACAGGGGTTATAAACCACCACTAATTGCCTTTAGAAACTGCCACAAATTAAAAATTTATTTTGTAGCGGTCGTCGTGGGGGTTTTAGAAAACCGCCACAGAAATGCTTGTGGCAAACATAACTGCGGCGTTTTGTAAGATCGCCACAATTTATTTTGTGGAGGTCGGAAACTGCCACAAATTGACAAAAAGACCCCCACAAAATGAGCTTTTTTTTGTACTGGCGGTGCACGAAGCATTCTGTATTAACGTAGGGTCCGGGAAAGTGCCGCATCTCAGGGGATGCAATGTAAGCAATTTACCCTGATGCAAACATCAGTGGCTGATTTCACGATTCGAAGTTGTGATCTATAGGTCAAATGAAGACAACTTTACTGTTACTCTGATGTCAAATTAAAAAGGTTTCAAGGATAAATTCGTCCTCACATGCATCAGGAAAATGAAAGCCCATACGCACAAAAATATTGAGTAAATCTGGCTTTCTGCAATGAGTGTAGATTAAGAAAATGTAACAAACACATAGCTACTAGCGTTTGTAATATGTTGTCACCTTAATATCGTCATCCATGTGCCACCTGGCAAGTATTAAATGGTAGTTGCATTGCTGTTTAACTATAGATTAATTGATAGGGGTTTTGACACAGCTACCCACAAAAACAAAACTATTAACCCTTATCTATCTATTTGTTTTTCTACCCATAAACTAATTACATTTCCTACACATAGTAGTTTTTGTGGGGAATTTTTTTTTTATTCTCCAATTCTTTTTTATTTCTATGCTTCTTTTCTTCTTTTTTTTCTTTTTTTTCTTTTCTGCTTTTCTTTTTCCTCGTTTTCTTTTTATTTTTTTCTTTTTTCCTTTTCTAATTTCATTAACTTCTTGTTTTTTTATATTCTTTTTCTCTTCATAATCTAATTTCATTTACCATTTTCACTATTTTTTATTATTCTTTTTTTTATACAATAAGAAAAATAATTGATATAGTAAATATTTGTTCACCTTTTTTTAATATAACTAGTACAATATACCTTTTTTTCTCATTTTTTAAATTCAATTATAAACTGAAATAATATCAGTTGTCACTTGATCTAATACACTGGATATCACATTGACTGCTGTTGAGCATCATAAATTACATAATCAAATTCTAAGAATCAACACGTGGTTGCCATGCAAACCTTGATCTCCTTCCCTATAAATATCAATACACACTCTACCATTAGCAGTAATACAACCAGTTATAGAGCAAGAAAA
>NC_031998.1:44191309-44220131 GCF_001879085.1 Nicotiana attenuata
GGCTGCTGATCAGAAAAATGCTACTGAGAACCACCACCGCCTGAAGTACCATGAGAAACCTGGAGTGCTGACTGAAAGGGTCTCGGTGAATGGCCTCTACCATAAGAATCCCTACCTCCAGACGATGTACCACTGAACCTACCAGAATGACGAGGCCTCTTATCCGACACCTGACCACCTCCTCGTGCAAGAGCCATCTCCACTCTACGGGCCGCATTGGCCGCCTCCTGAAAAGAAATCTCACTACCAGCTCCCATAGCCATCTGGAGACGGATCGGATGAATCAATCCATCAATAAACCTCTGCACCCTCTCTCGCTCTGTGGGGAGTATAAAAATAGTATGGCGTGCCAAATCAATGAACCGAGTCTCATACTGCGTGACTGTCGTAGTGCCCTGCTGGAGGCGCTCGAACTGCCTACGGAGAGCCTCTCGCTGAGTAACTGGGAGAAACTTCTCCAAAAAAACCTCTGCAAACTGATCCCATGTCAATGTTGGCGACCCTGCTGGTCTAGATAAACAATAGTCCCTCCACCAAGTCTTGGCGGATCCTGCAAGCCGAAAGGTGGCGAAGTCGACCCCATTGGTCTCCACAATACCCATAGTCCTAAGGATTTCATGGCAGCTGAATAAGAAATCCTGTGGATCCTCTGAAGAAGCACCGCTGAATATGGTGGTAAAGAGCTTGGATAACCTATCAAGTCTCCACAAAGCATCCGAAGACATAGTCGCTCCATCGCCGGTCTGAGTCACAATACCCGGCTGAACTGCCACAGCTGGCTGAACCACTGGAACCTGAGCCTGGGGAGCTACCTGCTCCGGAGTACGTGTAGCAAGAGTCTGAACCCCTCCTCCAGCCTGAGAGGTGGCTGGTGCTACTAGAAGCAAACCCGCTCTAGTAACGCTCTCCACAAAGCCTACCAATCTGAACAGAGCGTCCTGAAGAACTGGGGTGGCTATGAACCCCTCTGGGACCTGAGCTGGGCCCACCGGAGCTGCTGGGGCTGGAGCCTCCTCATCATAATCAACATGAGGCTCCACCTCTGGGACTGCTGCTTGGGGCTGAGCTCCGTCCCGCCCTCGGCCTCTGGCACGGCCTCGGCCTCTGCCCCTCGCAGGAGCTGCTGCTGGGGGCTCGGGCTGCTGCACGGTAGAAGAGGAAGCATGTGTTCTCGCCATCTGCGAAAGAACAGAGTAGAAAGACAATCAGTATTTGAGAAACAGAATAGCACGACAGGAAAGAACGAAAGTGAAACTTTTCCTAACTCCGTAGCCTCTGGGGATAAATACAGACGTCTCCGTACCGATCCCTCAGACTCTACCAAGTTTGTCCGTGAGTAACGAGACCTATGTAACCTAGAGCTCTGATACCAACTTGTCACGACCCAGATTTCCCACCATCGGGAGTCGTGATGGTGCTTACTAACGGAGCTAGGCAAGCCAAGCATTTTAAACATTCCCTGATTTCACCTCAACAATAACAATATAAATATAACGGATCATTTAAATAAAAGCGGAAGTCTTTAAAAATATAGATAACTGAAAACCCAAAAAATACGGAAGTTTAACATTTCTCTACCCAAGACTGGTGTCGCTATCTCACGAACTACTAAAGAGTGCTACAAACAAGTCTGAATAAAAAATGCATAATTGTCTGTCTCGGTACAATGAGAACAAACTGAAAACATGGAAAGGGACTCCGGCCTGCGAACGCCAGCTAGGCTACCTCGTAAGTCCCTGGACTGAAGTCAGCTCCCGATCAATATCCTACTGCTGTGGTCCAAAAGCTGCTCCGCTACCGTTATCTGTGCAAAAGAGCACAGAAGTGTAGCATCAGCACAACCGACCCCATGTGCTGGTAAGTGCCTGGCCTAACCCCGGCGAAGTAGTGACGAGGCTAGACAGGACTACCAAACCAACCTGTGCAGTTCAATATATATATGCAATAAAAGGAAAGAACAAAGAAATTAAACAGTTAAGAGGGAGGGAAGCATACTATGGGGGAGTACAATCCGGATATAAAGTCAACAATTTAAGTAAGAAACAGGGCAATAACAATAATTAATGAGAGCATGAAAATCAACAGTTACACGGCATCAACCTTCGTGCTTTTACTCTCATTCTCACCAAAAGCAATCAAATAAAGTGCACGGCATCACCCTTCGTGCTTTCCCTCACATAACTCTCATATCATGGCACGGAATGATCCTTCGTGCAACTATAATCAAATCAGAGCACGGAATGTCCCTTCGTGCATAAATAATCAAAACAAGGCACGGAATGACCCTTCGTGCAAATATAATCAAAACATGGCACGGAATGACCCTTCGTGCATTATCACTCTTCCTCACCCAAATAGTAATCACAACCAAATGGGCGAGGGGATAAACAAATAATAAGAAATGTCCCGGCAAGGGAATTACACAATTAACAGCTAAATTCCGGCAAGGGAGCAACAACAATACTTTCACATCCCGGCAAGAGAGATAATCAATATACTCAAACCATCCCGGCAAGGGATTAATCATATCACTTTCTATTTCTTTCATTTCTTACTCAATAGTCTTTTTATCGTTCGAGCCAACGCTCCAAAGAATTTACAATTCATAATTAGTCCCCATACTCTTCACATTCCAGAGAATTCATCAATTAACATGGAAGAGTCATAACAATACCAGAATAAGTACAAACAAGGACCCACGGTCATGCTAGACACCGATGTATAGATACTCATCACCATGCCTATACACCGTACTCCACATTTAGCAATTAGCAAACAACACTCTAATTCTATTCCCTCAAGCCAAAGTTAGATCAAACACTTACCTCGAATGCTCCAAACTCAACTCAATCCTCTAGTATAGCTTTACCCCTCGAATTCACCACCAAACCGCTCGAATCTAGTCACAAATTACTTGAATGTATTAACAAATGCTACTTGAATCAATTTGAATGCATGAAACTGAATTTCCCAAAGTTTGTTCAAAAATTCCCAAAATGCCCCCGGGCCCACGTGGTCAAAACCCGAGGTTCGAACCAAAACCCGATTACCCATTCCCCCATGAATTCAGATATATAAGTTATTTTGGAATCGGACCTCAAATTGAGGTCTAAAACCCCCAAATTTAGGAACCCTAGTTCTACCCTAAATTCCCAAATTCCCCCATTAAAATCCTTGGTTTGAAGTTGAAATTATGTTTAAGGATGTTAAGGAGTATAGAAAATTTGTTAGAAATCACTTACCAATCGTTTTGAAGAAGTAGAATTGTTTGAAAAATCGCCTCTTATGTTTTGGGTTTTAAAAAAGTGAAAAATGACTGAAAATCCCGACTTTATATACTGTACTGAAGACCCGACGCGGACCGCACAAAAATGCCCCGCGGCCGCGCCGAGGAAGGGTGGGGAAACCACTCTCTGAACCTACCCAGCGCGGACCGCACTGATTTGGTGCGCGGCCGCGCTGGTTGAATGAAATCCCAAGGCCTCTCTCTGAATCTTCCAGCGCGGACCGCGCTGATATGGCACGCGGTCGCGCTGGTCAAATGGGAGTCATTGGCCCTCTGAACCCAGCCACGCGGACCGCGCAAAAGTGCACCGCGGCCGCGCGGCTGCCAGCGCGGACCGCGCGGAAATGACCGCGGCCGCGCTGGGGGCCTACAACACCTGGACCTGCAACACCTGGACCTGCAACACCTGATACTTTTAAGTCTAAGACCTCCCGGGACCTACTCAAAACTCACTCGAGCCCTCGGGGCTCCAAACCGAACATACATAAAATCTCAAAAACATACTTCGGACTCATTCGTGCGATCAAATCGCCCAATTAACATCATGAATCATCAATTTGGGTCTCAATACCCGTGAATTTCTTTCCAATTCCCATAAAATATTAAGTTAAGCTTTTCTAGCTCAAAACACGTCAAATGACGTCCAAATTTAACCAAACTTCACAGCTATCGCTTAAACCATATATAAGACTTGTGCCGTGCGTCGGAACCAAAATACGAGCCCGACAGCACAGCCTTCTAAACAAATAACACTTTCCAATTCTTTAATTATTTTCAGAAAACAATTTCACCTAACAATTCGTTTCTCGGACTTGGGACCTCAGAATTTGATTCCGAGCACACTCCCAAGTCTCATATTTTCCTACGGATCCTCCGGGACTGTCGAATCACAAGTCCGGGTCCGTTTGCCCAAAACGTTGACCGAAGTCAAACTTAATCAATTAAAACATCAAAATTTTATTATCTTTCTCACAAATTCATATTTAAACGTTCCGGCTACGCGCCCGGACTGCGCACACAAATTCGAGGCAACCCCCAAGTGAGGTTTTCACGGCCTCGGAAATACAGAGTGAGTAGGAATACAGGTGATGACCCCTTTAGGTCGTCCCAATGTTACTTGCCTATTTTCCGAATTACTTATATGGCTTCTTATGCACGAATACTTATGTATAGTTATCTTTTCTTTTAGTTAGTGTAAAGAGTTTTTTACTCTATCACCATAGAAGTTTAACTGTTTATAGTTGAACTCAGAGTTCAAGATATTAGCACATTCAAAATTTAAAAATTAACTGTGATATTAAATATTTGAAATATTATCCATAATTTCATTATATCCAACATGGAATACATATTTATTACTTTAATTGTATACATCTTTAACTTGTAAAATTATTCTAACATGATTTCGTTAAATTTATTATTAACACTCTCTAACGAAAAAAGAAGTAGACAAAAAATTTAAAAGAAGAAAAATCGTGTTCTTAATGTCAGGAGAGAAAAAATAGCAAATTCTTTGTTTGCATTCAAAATTCTAAATTTTAGGAGTTTTTACATACATTAAATAAGGAAACCATTTGGGCGGTAAATAGTATTGATTGCATAGGTAGGAAAAGTAAATAGTTTAGGTATGGGTATTTAAGGGTAAATAGTTTGAATTTAATGGGTATAAAGTGAGATTTTTAATTGGTAATGGTTTAGTCAAAAGTTGTGGGGTGGGGATATCTTAATCCTTGTGAGTTTTTCTTTTTACCTTTTTTTTATTACATCGGGAGAAGGGATAAAAAAAGGTAAAGAGAATGTTACGCTACGGATGGAAATTGAATGTTCAATCGTGAAAGAAAACTCACTAAGTGAGCTCCCTCTCAACCTCTCTTTTAGGCAGTGGCGTAGCCATATGCATTGAAGAATAGTCGATTGAACACCCTTCGTCGAAAAAGTATACTATGTATATAGAAACTTATATTGTGTATGTAGGTCAAAAATTATTTTTAATGTGTATATTGAATTTTGAACACCCCCGACTTCACTAATGCTTTTAGGTGGTTTTAGTGATTAAAAAGAAACAATCATAATCGAATCAAAAATAATATATTTTTTTTTAAAAAGAAGAAATTATTTGATAACTCCAAGAACTGATTAGCTACACAGTTTCTAATTGAAATGAAAAAGTAAAAATTGCACGGGGCGCCCTATTTGGTCGCTCCCATTTAACCTATACCATTTTTTAAAAAACTTTTAACTTGTACCCACTTTTTAAACAACTTCAGCCCCCTTTCTCCTCCTCCTTCTCCTCCTCAAAGTTATATCCGCCTCTTCTTTCTCAAACTTCTCCTTCTCCCTTTTCTGCAAGAAATCTGTTACGGCTATATATATAACCTGTATTCACACAAAGAAAATCCACAATTAACAACAACCATAATTTCAGCTATTAAAGAAAAATTAAGAAACTTAAAATTAATTACCCCTATAGTGAGAATGGGTAAGTCAATGAAAGCAACGAAAAGGAGAGCTGATATGATGGTTGACACTCCATCATCACTGGTGGAAGAAACTAATTGCTCTGTGTTTTCAGCTGTAGAAACTATTTGCTCAGTGGTTGGATTTGCTTCTGATAGCAAGAAATTTCCAGAAATAGCGAAAACCATAAGCCAGTTACAAAACAAAAACTTCAGCTCTAGAGCTAAAGTTCGCCAATTACAAAATAAAAACATCAGCTCTAGAGCTGAAGTTCGCCAGTTACAAAAACAAAAACTTCAGCTCTTGAGCTGAAGTTCGCCAGTTACAAATAAAAACTTCAGCTCTAGAGCTGAAGTTCGCCAGTTACAAAACAAAAACTTCAGCTCTAGAGCTGAAGTTCGCCAGTTACAAATCGCGAGTTACAAAACAAAAACTTCAGCTCTAGAGCTGAAGTTTGCCAGTTACAAAAACAAAAACTTCAGCTCTAGAGCTGAAGTTCGCCAGTTACAAAAACAAAAACTTCAGCTCTAGAGCTGAAGTTCGCCAGTTACAAATAAAAACTTCAGCTCTAGAGCTGAAGTTCGCTAGTTACAAATCGCGAGTTACAAAACAAAAACTTCAGCTCTAGAGCTGAAGTTCGCCAGTTACGAAACAAAAACTTCAGCTCTAGAGCTGAACTTCAGGCCCGGCTACTAGAATGTTGAAGTTTTGCGTGATTGCCTTTGCTACTTCAGCCCCATATGCTGAAGTTATGCGAAAAAGCGGGTACGCTTGCAATTTTTTTTGCAAAGCGAGCACAAGTTAAAACGTGACACAAAAAGCGGGTATAAATGCAAAAGCCCCATTGAAAAACGGTTAGAAGTGGATCTTAGATACATTTGCTTACGTCTTTGGTCAATTTATAACACTTTTACTGGCCACATCTAGCTAATGTCTATTTTACGTCAAGAAAACTAATTAAAGAGGATATAATAAAAAGGATCCAACTCATTTAGACTTAGTGGCCGTTTGGGCATTGAATATAATCTTGGGTTGTTTTTGAATTTTTGTGAACGATCTGAAATGAAAATTTTGAAAAACAGTTTTTTGGAGTTTTCCATATTTTCGAAAAATTTTAAAATTCATATTCAAGTAAAAATTAAAAATTTTATGGCCAAACACTAATTTCAAAAAAAAAAAATTATGGCCAAACGGGTTCACTTTGAATTTTGGAGTGATCAGCGTCTTCCAACATCACGTGGTTTGGGGAAAAAATGTCGATCTATACTCAGTGTTCACACATGCAAGTTTAATGCTAATACAGTGGAATATCTCTATAACATCCTCGTTTGTTCCGATATTTTTTGGCTGCTATAGTTAAGTGTTGTTATAAAGGACATATATTATAGAAAGAATTACAAGAAAATACACATGACTTCACACCATAATAAAAAATTGCCCATGTTTTTAAGTTTCACCCAACCTAGCCCATATTGTAAATATTTTTAAAGCACTAGCAAATTCAAAATCTGTGTTCTTACAACCATTGCTCCTAAAAGCTATGGAGTTAAATTTGTGTTCTCACAACCATTGCTTTCACTCTCTCTTCTTCTCACATCTTCATGCTTCAAGGGACCGTGTATTTTCTACTTCTCCTCTTGTGTCACCTGCTTGCAATGTAAGAAAAATTGAAGAGTAGAAGTCCACCATTGAAGACATTCAAAGCTTTGCTTTCGAAAATGGGTTTTTTTTTTTAATTTGTTAGTTGTTTGGATTGGGTGTTGTTCCAATTGATTGAAAATATCAAAGGAGTTCAAAATTTAAATTTGAAGTGATTTGGAGTAGAGTTGAGCAAGATTTGAGTTAAATTTCAGAAAAGACGCAAGGAAGAAGACGAAGTCAGTTTTTTGTATAATTATGTATAATCTTGTATAATAGTGTATATGAGTGTAAAAACACATCTTATACACTATTATACACTTTTATACACAATGCAACCTTGGTCGAGTCGTTTGGGCTTGGGTCAAATTTGACGGCCCTAAACATAATATTCATTACTCAAAAAGTAACCTTGAATATATTACAGCCAAAAAAATTCCCATGTCAAATCCAAAAATGTACATAACTTAAGAGTATGAACAGCAGAAAGTTCGGGGTGGTAGGGGGAGGGAGAGGGGGATGCACAGATTTTCAGATTAAATATGTTCATGAGTAATTTCTTTTTCCTTTAATTTGTTACAAGAGTAAGGATAAGAAACCTCAATCTTTACAGGTAAACTATGATACACTTGTATTACTCTCCTTGTCATTTCTTTTCTGTTTCTTTATACCGGAATTACTGGAGTTATGCTGAATATCTAACAAGCAGACTATCATTTTTCACTTCTTGGACACAGCCCAATGGTTATTAACAACAAATTACAAAAAACCATCCCAAAACCTTCATTTGTCCTCCCGCCCCTCGACCAGATCCTCTTCTGTTGTTCCCCAACTGTCGACACACTTAGCTTTGAGTTAACCCTAGCTTCCCTTTCTTTTTACATGGTCACTCCATTTCTTTCAGATTGTCACCAATTTCACCTGCTGACATTGAGTTGGGGTAGCTCATCTGAAGCATTTTTAAGATATCATAAGCATGGTCCACTCAGTATTACAAAATTTTGAAACAAGATCTTCCATGGAGATAAACCTTTGCATAGCAAGTGTAAGATAATATGTATGAAGCAACCAAAGAATTCTCACAACTTCATGCAGGCTACAGCTATAGCTAAAAAGCGACGCATACCAAAAATAGCACAAATGCATTGTACACCAAAATATTCTACAGCACATATCACAACCAACATGATGGATTTTGGTTCACTTTTGACTGATGGCATTGTTGCAATTGTTGCTGTTAAGAAAATGGAACTTGCGCCTAACCTCGAAACTAACTCATGAGATGAGGATTGTCCAAGATCATAAGGAGGCAACATCTCATTCTCAAAACCAATGTGGGACACTAAACACCCCTCCCCCGGGCATGCTTAAAGCTAGACATCTAGAGTGTGGACAACAATAACATGGGGGTACATACCAATAATTGGGATGGGTACAGATTGATACAATGTTAAGAAAATGAAAGTGGCAAATAACTCAACTCTTAAAATGATCTCATGAGATAAGGATTATCCAAGATCATACAAGAGACAACAACGCATCCTCTCAATCAATGTGGACACTTAACACCCTCCACTGGCACAACCAATTCTAAACATCTAGAGCATAACATGGGGCCAATACTGGATAAACCAAGAATTGGAATGGGTCTCCATCTAATACTTTGTTATGAAAATGTAACTTGGACGTAACTCATTCCAAAAGTTAGTTTCATGAGGTGAGGAATGGCCAAAGACCATATAAGGACACAACAGCTCATTCCCTCAACCAATGTGGGACAATTAACAGTTGATATCCCAGATTGCATGCTCTGTTCACTCTCCTCAGCCTCTTCCCCTCCCCCCAAAGCACCAACAGACAAAAGCAAAACCAGTGACACACAGATTTTGCAGCCGTACAAATTGAAGTTAGCACCAACTTCTTCAGCCCAATAGGTTTTCAACACTACTGTCTCACTTCTCTGGTTTCATATAAGATATTTTTTGAGAAAGGGTAGCATGTTAATGCCAGGAATCAGAAAGATGGCGTTTCTAATTTTTAGCATTACTTGGAAGATACTTTTGGTGAACAAAAATTTAACACTATGGGAAAGGATGCTCAACTTCTTTCTAACTGTTATTTTCACTCTAAAATTACCTGCATTAACTAGATGACACTGAATATGGGAAGCTATACGAAACATTAGAGAAAAAATTCCTAATGAAGGTAGAGTTATCATTTACTTCCAACTCAAACAAAAAGGGAAGCTATACGAAACAAAACGAGATCACACGCACTATACAAAAAGATAGACAGAAAAAAAAAAAAACTCTAGAAATGTCAGGAGAAAAATGACTTACCTACCTACTTCTAATCCTGCACGCCATGGGAAGCCAAATACAAGGTAACTCAAGGAAGCTACACCAAAATGGGGTGATTGACAACATAAACAGGAGACACTAGCTTTTATCATGATCTGGCTTAGACATAAAATAGCTGTGGCTTTTCCTCAGGGTCTCTGCTTCTCTAGCTATCTGGGTGTCTGACGGACAGAAAGTTTGATTTATAACCTTGACAATAAAGCGAGGAAGCAAAGCCAAAACTATAATAAGCAAAATTGAGAGCCAGTAAGTAGGTGATTTTGCCAATTGAAAGATTGTACTGCAAACAGACAAGAAAAAGTAGGTTAGTACCATGCCATAGACCTCCATTACTTTAAAATGCTCAAGAGCCAATACTATAGGAATTCGCATGGAAATACTAACTTATAATTGGGAAAGACAGGTATCGAGTCCAGCACCACCAAGCAGCCATACGTGATAACAATTGACCCCCATATTGCCATGTGAGTAAATATTAACCATCGCTGCACATCCATTGCCAAGTGCATGTTCACAAGGATCGCAACAGCAATCGTCCACAAGCTACCCATACTCCATATGTCAATATCGCTCTGATCATAGATGAATAATGGTACATAAAAGAGAACAAGACTCTGCCACACTGTATCAATCATTGTGATCCAGAAGAGTTTCATGTTGTAACTCTCGTGTCTATAGCCAGCAGCATAGAGTTTTGGATACTTCAGTAGTGTCTTATGACTTAAGTCCTTGTCCAGAATACCAACAACTAAAGTAGGTATGGAAGTATAGATGAGAGAATAAAATACACTACTCCAATCTGTCAACGCAGATGTTGTAGAAAAAGCGGAGTACAATATGTACCTAAAAATACCAAGTATAAGAATAAGGTCAGATGACAAACTCATGATAATTTAAGTATTGTATCACCAAACATGAGAATTTAACAACAATTCAAAGAAGAGGTGACTCCAATGCATGAAAATATTATGGATTTGATAAATCAACAGGTTTTCAGCATGTAGGAAAAAAATCTTAAGAATGCATCCTCAGCCAAGCAGGAAACTGTCAGAAAGCACAACTTATAAAGGGAAGAACCCATTCTCTCCACTGCAGTTTGCGGAGTTCCTTTTCTTAGTACTAAAATTTATTGATGATACCAAAGAACAGGGTATACAGAGATGGGTAGGTAAATCTCTCTTGATTTTTCAGTCTTACTAAACATAAGGGGATGGATAATTCTTCACCTAAAGAAGAAAAACTAGTAAGTCTTCCCTCCCCATACTTTAACCAAGTATAGTTAAGAGTATCAGTTTCATTTCCATTGACCTAGAAATGCATATCAACGTCAATGCCACCCAGCATGCCCCCCTCACATTAACCATCTGGAGATCAGCCCCAATGTTCTTGAGAAGCGCTACAACAAAGAAGAAGCAGATAATTTGATATGCTTTCCACTCTCCTCACACATGAACTGCAAACTCAGCTAAAATTCCCTTCCCTTTCTTAGGTAAAGAGACACTACTGTCAGAGAAAAGCCTCTTTTCTTGGATTGATGCCGCATTGTACGGTGATTCAGGCCAGCCCTTCTAAGCATCAAGCTATAGAATGAAATCCGCCAGCATCAACTCCATAACCGCTTTCCACAGTGATATATTGAACATCAATAATCTTCTTATTCCTAGTTCCCTAATTTACAGGGACTTTTTATCTTCTTTCAATCTAATAAATGACACTTTCTCTCCCCCTCCTTTGCTTCACATAAGAAACCCTCATCATTTCCTATAAAAGAACAAGGTCCCCTACATGCAAAATAGGGACAAGTAATAGTATGCATGTATAGTAGATAATGCAGGCGTAAGTTATGTAACCCCCCCCCCCCCCACACACACACACCAAGATATTGCCTCTTCCATCAACTCAACATTTATCCGAACGTGTTGATTACCAGCTGCTGCAGATCTTTACCTTTAAGTTTTTTTTCCTGAGCAGCCCCAAGTACGTTATCAGTAATGCTGTCACCAACGTCCATAAAACCGTGCCAGAATATGAATAATTTTTACCTACACCACTGGAACCATCAACAATTTCCGTGTGTTCTGACACACACTCCATAGCATCGAACATACCAACAGACATTATTACCCCACTAGTTTCCTTTCATTCTTTGGATTTCAGCATTTTAATTTTTGCTCAAATGTCCGTTAAAGTTGACCACTATTAGTAGAAGAACTTGGCTTTAGCTTATCAACGCATTGTCAATGTGTCCCGAATCCTTTCAAGGTAAATATGGATTCCATAGAGGATACCAAGACTAGCTAAGATCTCGACGAAAGCACCATGACCAACCTCAACCCCAAAGGAAATCGAATGCTACAATAAAGAGCATCGCATCATTGATAACTATTCAGTGACTAATGTGGCAGGAATCGATAGTCAACACAAATATTAACTACCATTATCAACCAGCAGACCTCAAAATCCTTATTAAACAAGACACAACATTCAGCCATGACCCACTAAATAGCATCAGCAGACAAGCAGCAATTGATCTAACGTGTAACATCCTTAAGCACTTACTTGATCAAAAGAAAAAGTACTCCCTCCATTTCAATTTATGTGACGTACTTTGACTTGGCACGGATTTTTTGAAAAAAAAAGAAGAAGAAGACTTTTGAAACTTGTGGTCTTTAAAGCTTAAAAGGTAAAAGCTTTGTGGGGCCGTAACATTTGTGTGGCTATAAAAGCTTCTAATTAAAGGTAAATGAAAATTTTTAAATTAAATTGTTTCCAAATATAGAAATGTTTTTGAACAGACTAATAAGGAAGTGTGTCACATAAACTGAAAGGAAGGGAATGACAATAACATCTTTAAACACTTCCTTTGGTTCAGTATCTCTGCCACCAAAAGTCAAGCTTACAACCACCCCCTCTCAAAATTCCCCATTATATTAGAAGCTAAAACACACATGTATAGCAGCAGCATCTGCCAAGCCCATCAGACTTCAGAATCTATACATCCTCAAATTATTGAAAACGGTCCATCATCCCTCTTCTCAAACACACCGATGGTCTAGCCTAGGAACGTTATTTTTTGATAGGTAAATGTAATTTATTATATTCAGCAAGTAGTACTGACAAGAGGAAGGCAGGGAGCTACATCACAAATTATGTTATGAACTTAAAAAATCAACCATGGCTTCTTCATCATTTGCAATTTCCATGTTACACCAAAAAAACAATAAAGCCAAACATCTATGTTTAATGCTAATTACACGCTATTGGCTTATAGCAGACCTAATGTGAGTCTTTTGACATCTCAAATGTTCAAGAGACAAAGCGTATAAAGAGATTACAAGGTTCGTTGGCAAAGATAAAAAACAAGGCGTATTAAACAAAAAAGTAGTTTAGATCAGGCATGAGCTTGGACAAAAAAAAAAAAATATATCAGGCATGATATACACATTCAACTTGTTTAACAGTTATTTTAATGTTTTCTGAAGGTTCTCTACTTTTTGGAACAATGCTTGTATACGGGAGTTTTCCCACATTAATAAAACTATTTATCCTATCAAAAAATGAGCCATTTTACTGTATATTTTCCTTTTCTCTTCAAAGGGACGGCAATGCATTTTTTCCCAAATATCATACAAAAGAATGCAGATCCAAAGAAAAAAAGGTATACCAGAAAAGCATGAAAACAAAAACAGCATTTCTGTAGAAGTTGTAAAGAACCAAATAACCAACGCGCTGGTAATTCCAATGTCCATGCACAAGGAGCAATCTTTTCAGAAACCGAAACTGTCCCATAGCAAAATCCGATGCCATCACTGCTTGCCGCCCTTCTTGACCACATATTCCAACACCAACATCCGCCATTTGGATCATTGAAACATCATTAGCCCCTGAGAAAGTTTTTAAAATTAGGTGCAAACAAATCCAGAAAATCATCCCATGAAATGCATCTTGCAAAACACCGATATAACACACACGAATAAAACTTAAAACATGAGTCCTTAAAAAATAACCGCAAAACCTTATATGCACAAATCATATAATTGTGTTCCTCCAACAACCAACAAAAATTGACATAACATTTCCCTTGTGCCGACAAGGCATTAGATATAGCGAACTCACCATCACCTATGGCTAGCGTCATATCATCTGTGCGGCTCTTTATTAGGTCAACAATTCCAGCCTTCTGCAAGGGCGCAACACGACAGCAAATCACAACCCTACATGATGTCGCAAGGTCGAATAGCTGCGGAAGCATGGCATTAACACATTAGGACTCAAGCTACACAGTAAAAGAGAGGCAATATATACCCGCAAAAGTGCATATTACCACAACAAAGCCTTAGAAGATATGCTTCATACCTCAGACTCGAGCTCTTTCTCTAATATGTATACAAGACTATTCCCATCAATTATGAGTGCCAAAGATTCACCAGAAACACCTTCTTCTCCTGCATGCTGCTCTGGTAAATTAGATGACTTCATACTAACAGGAACTTCATGATAACCATTTTCTGCATCGCTCTGACATGTTAAGATTTGATTAAAACAACTTGCAGGCTTTACTCCAAATTTGGTCTTAGCATCAAACAATAGTCTCTTGCATTCGTTTTCTGAAGTGCCATTAATGATGATCCGCTGCATATCTGAGGTCAAAAGTTTGCAAGACATACCAATTGAAATTGCTGTTTCTTGCTTATCTCCAGTAAGAACCCAAACCTTTATTCCTGCTTGGCGCAGAGACTCGATTGCTTCTGGTACACCTTCTTGTAGTTTGTCCTCAATTGCGCTGGCCCCTAGTAGAGTTAAGTTGCACTCAATAAGAGCTGCTGTTTGGCGCAATTTTGCTGATCTATCAGTCAAAGATGTGCTAGCATCTTCATACATGCATTGCCACTCTTCTAGTTCTTCTCCCGTGAGATCCCTTGCAGCAACAACCAGGGTTCGCAAACCTTCACATGAGTACTCATTCAAATGGTTAAGAGTGGCATTCTGTATGTCAGCATGGCTTTTGTGGTCTTTCCTTAAAATGCTAAACATTGAAGTATCAGCCCCTTTGACCAAAACTTTTACAGCATTGTTCGGGAATCTAATAACCACAGACATTCTTTTACGCACACTGTCAAACTCATGCAGTCCCAAGACATCCAATCTGCAGTGGCCAATATATCAGTCCACAATTCAAAAAGACAGAGAATGAACTATTGCTTGAAAAAAGATTTACCACAACTAATTACAAACTAACAAAGAAGAAAGCAAGAAAAGAAATGGCGAAATTTAAGGAGAAAGAGGAAATTATGCTTTGGATGAAAGAGTTCCAGTGTCATAGATAGAATGCATAACATTTACTAGGCTAATCCACATTATTTAGTCAAGAAGTGCTAAATTGTACTCATGTGCAACTAACACCAAATTAGGAAATTTGAGAGAGACGGCCATCTACCTTAGTTTCTCACCATTGGCATCAATCACAATATGACCAGACGTTCGCTCGCAAAGTGTATATCCATACGCAGAAGCAGCAGCAACTAGTGCTTGTTCATCAGGAGATTCACCTTGATACGCAATGGTGCCAACATTGTCATGCACTTCATCCAGTATAGCACATGACGATGAGCTATGGCTAAGAATAGGAATTACGGTATTACATGCTGCCAACGTCATAAAGAACTCGTGCGCAGCAACCCTCTCTTCCCCAGCTAGCTCGGTATGTAACAATTCCATAAGTTCAGAATCGATCGGAATTTCTGACTTAAGCCTCAATCTTGGTCGACTTGAAGGGGCTTCTGTTGGTTCTGCACAAAAGATTGCAAGAGTAATTGACTTGTCTGCAAGACGAGCATAGCTAGAGGAATAGACACCTCAAAAGAAAAGAATCACGTAAAGTAATGATTTGCACTTCAATATTATTTAATCTGCAAAGATATGTATGACCACAATTTTCTATAATATAACGCATATTATTAACTAGCAGTAGTTAAATAAATAAGCATCATAGAGCACATAAAACATAGAGGAGAAGAAATGAAGAAAAAGCAGCGTAATAAGAATTCCACAGTGTTTTATACTAACTACCCAAACAATGAGGACAGTAGACATAAACCATAAATCTCATTGTCACTGCATTTTGTTGTCTCTGCTACTTTCCTATTCATGATACAAGCCTTCAGGAGACTCAAGGAGAAGACAGTTAAAGGGGGTTAGATAAAATATTTCAAGGTTGTCAATAAAAGATAAGGACGGCCATTCACCTATTTTTCACAACTCAAATTAATTTAATTAATATCACAGCAAGACGGTGTTAACAAATATATATACAACAAAACGTCTAAACCACAATGGTCTTTTATATGGCCTTATTTGACTGGGCAGCACGGAGTTTAAGAAAGAAAGACTTTTGAAACTTGTAGTCTAAATAAGTCATAGGCATGTTGTGTGAAATTTTTCTTTTTGGTGTAAAGTGAGAACTTATTGTATAAACAATTGGGGTAGTTTGATGAAAAAAGACAGTCACTGCATGATATCATCTCTAGGTACAAACTCTTTTAAGCCTTTGGACTACACAACAAAATGATAAAATTGTACAAGATTTGTATAGCTTGAGTGATTGCATTTGACAATGAAAGAGCTCTTTCCGCAATATCTAATAAACCCAAATGTAAGGTAAGGACAGGAACTGCATCAAGCAATATGGCAGATTGGAGTTTTTTAAGCTGAAGTTATAAATTTGTTATTTAGTCATAGACATCTACTTTATAGTTTATACACTCCATAATGTGAGGTCACAATCAAGAAATTCAATAGGCAGCTGAACTTGCAAATAATATGTTGATACAAACTCGTGATACAGCGCTATGCCGCTATCTAGGGATGAACATTAACCATTTGACACTTCTGATGTAGTGAAATCAAAGATTAACTAACATCAACAATGCAAAATAGACAACACTCTGCATTTCTATCTCTTTCTTTTAGTTTTTAACTAACCTCCTTGTCATGATGCATAATAGGTAAATATACTATTAGTATTCTATATCATTGACTGTATGTAGACTAATAATGCTAATGATACAGTAATACGGGTTAAAAGAATCAAATTATGTTTTAAAAGTACATTGTGTATGATAAACATACCTTCAAAATCTGTGTTTAATGATGCACCTGTAGCAGAATGGGCTCTCCCATAGTTTTTTCCCCACACACTTGCTCTTTTGAATTCCATCTTATTTTCAGTAAGTGTTCCTGTTTTATCAGAAAAAACGTAACGTATCTGACCCAAATCCTCATTGATATTCAAGGATCTGCACTGGAACCTTGAATTACTGTTAGTGTCATACATGTGCCTGTCTCCAATCATGAAATACGACTGCCCCAAGCGAACCAACTCCATGGTGATGTAGAGAGATATAGGTATCATTATCTGGAAAACTATGATGGAACTCAAAAAGGAGAAAAAAGTTTCCATAGGAATCCCATAATATCTATACTTTTTACCATTATGTGTCCCATCAAAGTAAATTTTCCGGTAATAAGGCAGGGTATCAAGCTGCTTCTCGTGTTGCTTCAGCCATATACACATTCCGGATGCTACTACCAAGCACATGACGAAAAGGAATACAGACAACCAAAGGGTTTCCCGGTTCATGTAGGTTTCCAACCTGCTTCTTTTAGAAGGAGATGCTGCACTGTTAAGCATAGCCTTGGTCTCTTGCCCAGCATAAACCGCCACTCCTATTGCCCATTCTGTGTTCTTCAGCTGACAACCACGTAAGATAATGTTTGATTGGCTGAGCGGAAACTTATGCCCATTCAACTCCATGTTGGCTGTGAACTCGTAGATATTCCTGTTAGGCTGTTCACATCTGATAACTCCTGAAATCGACTCCGCTTCACTGACTAATGAAGTTGTTTCTTGCCTAGCATACCTTGTCTTCAAGTTTGATTCACCGTCTAGATTCATTGTTTGGATATAAGCAATCCCACTAGGATCACTTGTTCCTAACAACACCATGTCACAAGGAATCGTCTCATCAGCAAGGATCTTCACAACCTCACCAACCTTAATATTCTTCCATCTTTTTAACTGAAACTTGCCAAATTGAAGTACTAGAGTCTCCCGGTTATTCTCATTCCTGTCTGATCTGTGTCGTCGCCAATCCTCATAACCATCTTTTATAGCAGTCACAGAAAGCACAAAAAGAAGAGGAAATAGAGATACAGTTCTCCCGAAAACAGCAAGTGGTGGAAGCTGATTCAGAGCAGCAATAGCTAAAAAGTATAAATAAGCAACCCGGTGGAACTGAATGAAGAGATTTTTTGGCAAGAAACTTATTATTGTATATTTGCTAGTGCGGATCTCATTTCCAGTGAATTCAAACTGATCATTGGTCTTTTTTGGATCATTAACATGGATCAACCTAGCATTATTTCCATGTAACAAGTCATTCTCCAGCTGCATACTTTTCTGAAGAAGCCTCTGGGATTTGCTTAGCTTATCCTGGACACAAGACGAATCCCTGGACTCATCAAAATGTCCTTGAGATGACGTCCGGGTGGATGCTGCTCTAGATGAAGCCACCCTTGAAATATCACTGGATATTTCAAAGGTCGTTTGCTCGTGTGGATGGTCTTCTGTACCACCCCATGACACAAAGCGTTTTCTCTCTCGTGAGGGGCATTTTGACTGTAGCTCAGCTGTCCCCTTTCTAAGTGAAGAAGAATGCAGCCTAGAATTCCCTACACCTGATATATCATCTAGTGGTTGATTACTGTCCACCACCACCTCCTCCTTCAAATCACATAAATTGGTCCCCGGAGACTCATCCAAATCAGCAGAAGCTGATGCATTCTGGGGGAGACATCCCAACGAGCAGATCCCTAACGATGAATTATTATGATGACGAGGACTTGGTGCAGAAGAAAGCTCAGATGGCGACAGCAATGGCTTGCCGGAAGTCATAAATACACCTCCAATGAAATCACATTGGAGATATCAAACTAAAACCCCGAGATTAATCGTAAATCCCTAATTATCCACAGATTGACTTCCAAAACGCATATTTTTAACCCCTGTTAGCTGAATTACTTACTTTGATTTGCCATTGAAATGCTCTATAACCATAATACAAATAATCAACAAGGCCCTGTGTTCAATTGTATCCCAATATTGAGGGGTAGTTCTTTCTTAATCCTCAAAACGCCTTTGATTTTGCAGAAGTCAAAGAAATCCACCAAAAAAGATATTTTTTTGCCCTGTAAATGTGTAATTTAATAAGGAAAAGAAAAAACTGTTCAAAAATGAATAAGCAGTAATTAACTAGATCTCAAAAAGTGACAGAAATGCGAAAAAAAAAAAAAAAACGGGGGGGGGGGGGGGGGGGATCAAATGCATTAAGCAATACGTAAATTTCCCAATAATAAAATCCAAAAGTGAAAATGACAGATCTAGGGATTGAGATCTCTTGAGTTTAGAATGACATATTGACATCTGATCAGCTTAATTTACAGAACGAAAAACAAAATCGAAAAAACTAAAAGAAAAGGCAAAAATTAGAACCTGTTTATATAGGAGAGAATAATATGCTATCTGATAATTGAATTTTTTTGTTTTTGGACAATGGTGATGAAGACGGAGACGGAGATCGACCGGAAAGAGGAGAGAGAAAGTGTGTAGAGAGAGAGAGTGGAGGAGCAGAAATATTGGCTTTTATTTGGCTTTTTCTTTTCTTAACTCGTCGGTCTCTGCCCTCCCCCTTTGCCCCCACCGCTGTTACTCTTTATTTTTATTGAGTTTTATCTGTTTTCTAATTATTGGAAATTACAATATGCCCAATAGATAAAAGCACAAGTTCGTACTAAATGACGAAATTAGCCTTGGCTTTGATTGTACCTCGCATACTAGACATGTGACTCGATGATTTTCTCAGAACAATGAAATTAAAGAAAGAAAATTTAGAAAATTATGAACGATGAATTAAAGAAAGAAAATCTAAAAAGTTAGTTGACAGTTGAAATGGATAAACTGAAGAATGTTATCAAGCACAAATTAGTAAGCCTTTTATTCAATTGATATAACAACCTGATAAACTTGAAATCCTAGGCGTATAATCACATATGACTTTTAGTAAATATATTATTTTACAGTTCAAGATCGGCAATTTTATGTCAAAAATAAACGACAAATTATCTTAACACTCAAGTCCGTCAATTTTAATTATAGAATAACTAAAAGAACGGAATATAGAGGATTTTCATGAGAACGGGGATCAAAGAGAACACATGGTTCAATTTTTTTCCCCTTCAAAATTAAGCAAATGAAGTCCAAAATTATGTAGTCGTGGAGAAAGAAAATATTACACTTTCAACTTACCAAGCTACCACTAAAACTAAGTCCAAAATAATTAATTAACCAGCCAAATATAATTGATCAACAGCTCTAGTAACTAACTGAGCTTCAACAACCCTAAACCCAAAAACATTTGCTAACTTATGAGTAGTGGAAATAAAGCTAAGGAAAGCAAAACTTTGTTACTATTCCTGTCACAAAAAATCTAACACAATGTGTTTGACATGTGAAACATTGAATTCATGGTTACTTAAGCTTGGATATGATATCTTTTCAATCTAATAAATCTAGTTCTCACATTTTTCTTCCTAAAGACTCGATGATATAAATTAGAAAGAATTACAAGAAAATACACATGACTTCGCACCATAACAAAAAATCGCTCATGTTTTTAAGTTTTACCCGACCTAGTCCATTGTACATATTTTGAAAGTACTAGCAAATTCAAAATATGTGTTCTTACAACCAAATGCATCTAAAAGCTATGAAGTTAAATTTGTGTTCTCACAACCATTGCTTTCACTCTCTATGCTTTTCACATCTTTTACATATGCTTCAAGGGGTCGTCCGCCATTACTGCTTCTCCCGTTGTGTCACCTGGTTGCAATGTAAGAAAATTGAAAAGTAGAAGTCCACCATTGAATGCCATTCAATGCTTTGCTATCAAAAATAGGATTTTTTTGAGTTTATTAGTTGTTTGGATTGGGTATTGTTCAAATTGATTGAAAATATCAAAAGGAGTTCAAATTTTAAATTTGAAGTGATTTGGAGTAGATTTGAGCAAGATTTGAGTTAAATTTCATAAAAGACGCAAGGAAGAAGACGAAGTCAGTTTTTTGTATAATTATGTATAATCTTTGTATAATAATGTGTACGAGTGTATAAACACATCTTATACACTATTATACACTTTTACACACCTTTATAAGCGTTTGTAGACGTACTTCTTCACGATTTTCTGTTGCAATTCCTGTTCAAAACCAGTCCAAATCTCCATTAAATAACTTCAAATTTTATATACAACCTCCTTATACTATTTCTAACAAGTCTAAATAACACACTCTCCATATTTCTCACAAAATCAAATTTGAGAATTAAACCCACATATTTAAGCTTGTTAAAAACCTAATTTTCACCACCCAAATGGATTTGGTTTGTTGAATTAATATTTGAGTCACAGTTACTGATTCAAAAATTAACTTAAAAGCTTGAGCAATCTTTTTTAAAAATTAAATATAGTAATTTCGAGAACCTATTGGAGTTGAATGTTGAGTGTTAGCCTATTATTTTGGGCTAGTTGGTTGTAAATTGAAATATGGGCTATAAAATTAAAAAGTAGGGAGCCCGGTTATTCTTATGTGAAATTTTTACTATAAATTAAGCCTACTAATTTATACTTTTTTAGTTGTTATCTGGCATTTAGACTATACGTCATTATAAATTACGTAAAATTTAGCTCATAATAATCATTTCTGCATTGCCTTATCTAACATTTGGTTGTTTATAAACAAAATCAAGTCTGATCACCAGCATTACAAAGTTGAATGAACTATATGCATTAAGCAACAAACTTCAAAATCAAACATTCTCAATCCATTACAAAATAAAATAATAAATCATATAGGTAAATGGTGAGACAAAAAATATAATTTAAATTTATTAAAATAAAATATATAACAATAATTTATATGTTTGCTAGGACATAGATGTACCAATCGAATATTAACTCTTGCACATATACGCTAAAAGATGCACTAGGCCAAATATCATGATAAATCTTAGTTAAAACTTCACCCCAAGGCTCTCGAAGAGAATCCGCTAAAATAGCTAACGCTTCCCAATCAATAATGTTTATGTAATTATACAATTCAACTCTTTTTATAAGGTGTACATGTTCAGGAATGGAAGCATCAGGGCCCATTTTAAATTCTTTAAACTCCCTAAATTTCTTTTCTCCTTTCCTTCGCTTAGTCCTTCGATCCTTTACCTTATTTTGTATCTCTCTTGGGACATTCCTGATGACTTTCTCCGAATCTGAATCATTATAGAAATAAGTACTGCGACGATGCATCTTTCTACGCTGTCCCCTTGCTCGACTTCGAGAACTCCCACTTGGAGTAATTCGAACTTGTCCATGTTCAGCCATATCTGAAGTATGACCAATGAAACACTTAGAACGGCTACAACCATTCATTGTAACAACAGATGTCTCAATAACTCGTAGAAGTATATCAATTTAAGGGATTATCATTGACCAAAAAAAATTTATTTAAGAATTCAGGAGTTATCTACTGGGCAATTCTTGATAATTTATAGGCCAAGTATAAAAAAGAATACCTTATTGCAGTTATACTAGAATTGTACCAATTTCGTTGTCATTGGTTCTATATTCAGATTTTACTGTCGAATAAGAAATTGGAACAACAATTAAAGGAGTTTACTCCACTATTGCTTATATTCAATACTACCACATAATTTGTTTCCTCCTAATAGAAACGTTGTTACTAGTTTAATAAAATAATTCTATAATCACTTAATATCAAGTAATTATTTAATAGTAAGGCTCTCAACAGTAACCAATGTCAAGTAATTAATTCACGTCGACAAATTGATTTTGTTAATCGAAGGGGAGTCTTGGCATAACTGGTAAAGTTGATGTCATGTGACCAGGAGGTCACGGGTTCGAGCCGTGGAAACAGCCTCTTGCAGAAATGCAGGGTAAGGTTGCGTACGATAGACCCTTGGACCCGAGCTGCCCTTTTAACGAGATGTACATATGAAGAAGTTATATTATTCCTCAACTAGATAAGGAAAGAAAATTTTAGAAACAAAATTGCCATGGAACTACTTTCATATTGTCTTACGGGACCCATTGACAAGTCCCCTTTGCAAGCAAATTACACTTTAGCAAACAAGCAAATAAGTAATGCCATCCAAGTGGCAAAGGAAAAAACTTTAAACATACCAAAGATACCATGTTTTCATTCACATGAGATAAGGTTTTATATTATATTTAATAAACTTCAAAGAATGCAAACAAAACTGTCATGCCACACTGATCTCACATATTTTCAATTCAATTTCCGAAACCTTGCTTTAAGTTTCATAGAAAATAGCAACATGGTAAATAGAACGATCTTCAATCTCAAACACTGTCAATAGCAGCAAAATTCTACACACAAGATCTTTTAAGAAAAAATAAACAAACAGATTGTTCCTTTTTATGTCACCAACCAAACCCGTCTCTCCATAAGAGCAAAATTTGCAGCGGAGAACGCAGAGTATGGATATAACCATGCTCTGATACCAATGAATAATAAATAGTTATAGGGACATTGATTTGTATACCTGTTAAAAGTAGTAGAAGTTTTGCATACCTGCTTTGATCAATTGCTCAAGTCCGACTGCATCTCTCTTGGAAATGAAATACTTTTCACAAACTAGATGCCTTCTTCTTTATTTTGGCGTGTTTCTATATTTGTAGGGAGAATTGCACATAGTTAAAAAACTTTGTTGAAGGAGAACCTTGACTATATAGAGAAGGGAGTTGTCAGAGAAAAACTACCGCTAAGATATCCCACGCTCTCACTTTCTTTGCAATGTATGGTAGTTTTATTTTTAGGAGTTAAACCTTCCCTAGGTAACTTCCTTTAATCATATCTCCTTTAAACGGGCCGGGTCAGTCGTCCATATTGGCGACCCAAACCCAATATCCAATAATGTATATACTCTTTTCGTTCACTTTTACTTGTCCACTATATTAAAAATATATTTTCTAGTAAATAAAGAGAAATACCATCCTTTTTTCATGTTTTACCCTTATCATTAACTACTCATTCCCTAAATCACTTTCTATTCTTTTTGAAATGTTATCATTATTGTCACGATCCGGAATTTCCACCTTCGGGACCGTGATGGCTCCTAACATTTCACTTGCTAGGCAAGCCATTGGTAGAGGATCTTTAAGCCAATTTTAATCAATTTCAATAAGAACAATCAATTAAGCCGAAATGAAACTAAAACTGAGTGCGGAATAACATAAAAACCAATAATATCTAGTACAACCCGAATCTGGAGTCACAATTCACAAGCTTCTAGAATTTTCTACAAACAGAGTCTGAAATAAGTACAACTATCTCGAATGAAAAGAGCAGTAAATAATGGGAAATGGAAGGGGACTTCAAGGTTTGCGGACACCACCAGATCTACCTCGAGTCTCCAAGTCAGCTGATCCGAGATAATGCACCTCACGGGCAACTTGGACCAATACCAAAATCTGCACAAGAAGTGCAGAGTGTTGTATGAGTACAATCGACCACATGTACCCCTTAAGTGTCGAGCCTAACCTCGACGAAGTAGTGACGAGGCTATGACAAGAACTCACGTAAATAACCTGTGCAGATAACAATATACGTACAAGATAACGACAAATAAAGGCTAAACATGTACTATTGGGAGGGGACATGCGAAAGGGATACAAGATACGATAAATACAACAGGAAATGATAACCAAAACAGTAATATGCCTTTAACCAGTAAAATGAATAAAATCAATGAATAAAACTGCACGGCATCACCCTTCGTGCATTAACTCTCACGACATGGCATGGCGTCACCCTTCGTGCATTAACGCTCAAACATGACACGGCATCACCATTCGTGCATTAACACTTTCCTTTATCATAAAACAATAAACATGTAACAACAGGGAGATCGAATAAAAAAGAACAAGCCTTACGTCAACAAGGGCTCCACAATACCAACCTCAACTTTAGAAACAATACTCATTTATCACAGAAAACCCATAAACGTGAAAAGAACGATCAATTTAATAAGTACTAGTCTAAGCATGGATAACATAATCAAAGTAAGCAAAAAATTATAAGGAACAAGTCCCACACGCATACTTTAACCCAACAACAACACATAAGTACTCGTCACCTCACATATACGTTGAACCCAACATCTAAACATGTAGTAAATAGGTAAACGAGTCCTAATCCCTCAAGTCAAGGTTGACCATGACACTTACCTCGCTCCAAAGATCAACTGAAAGAACCACAACTTTGCCTTTCAAACAAGCCTCCAAACCAACAAAATCTAGCAAATTACCAACTAAACGATTCAAAATAAGCCTTAGGAACTACCCACGATTGCAAAAGATTCAATTCAGGTCATTAGTCAACAAAAGTCAACTCCCGGGCCCGCTTGGTCCAAACTTGAAATTCGGACCAAAATACGATTACACATTCACCCCCGAGCCCGGTTATGTAATTTATTTTGAAGTCCGACCTCAATTTGAGGTCTAAATCCCAATTTTATAAAAATCCCTAATTCTACCTAAACCCCAATTTCTATCATGACAACACTAGATTTTAGGTTGAAATTTTATGAAATGTAATGAAAGATTGAAAGAAAATAGGTTAGAATCACTTACCAATGGATTGGGGAAGAAGGGCTCTTGGGAAAATCGCCTCTAGGGTTTTTTTGTTTTGAAAATTTGAAGAATGGGAGAAAATCCCGTCTAACTCATATTTGTTCAGTTGCAGATATCGCAATTGCGATCAGGATTTCGCAATTGCGAACCCCCGCAAATGCGAAAAATACCTTGCAATTTGCGAAGTCTTCGCACCTCTGCTTTCATCGCATTTGCGATGAAATGTTCGTAAATGCGAACTCTGGTCTCCCCGCAAATGTGACCTTCTGATCGCAATTGCGATCCTTGCTGACCCAGGCATTCTTCGCATTTAGAAGTAGTTCGCAAATGCGAACCTAACAGGACCAGCACCAGAACCAGATACACCTGCTATTTTCCTAAGTCCAAAACTCACTCCGTAGCCTATCTGAGTCTCACTCGAGCCCCCGAGGCTCCAAACCAAACATGCACACAAGTCCAAAAACATCATACAAACTTGCCCGCTCGATCAAATCGCCAAAATAACACCTAGAACTACGAATTGGACACCAAATCAAATGACATTTTCAAGAAAACTCATGAACTTCTATTTTAACAACCGGACATCCGAATCACGTCAAACTAAATCCGTTTCTCACCAAATTCGACAGGCAAGTCATAAATATAGTAATGGACCTATACCGGGTTCCGAAGCCAAAATACGGACTGATATCAATAAAGTCAAACAATGGTCAAACTTTTAGATTCATTGAGCCTTCAAACTTTAATTTTTCAACAAAATACGATAACTCGAGCTAGGGACCTCCGAATTCGATTCCGGGCATACGCTCAAGTCCCAAATCACGATATGGACCCACCGGGACCATCAAAACACGGCGGATCCATTTGCTCAAAACATTGGCCGAAGTCAACTCAAATGAATTTCCAAGGCAAAATTGTACTATATTTTATTAATTTTTAACATAAAAACTTTCTGGGAAAAATACCCGAACTGCGCACGCAAATCGAGAAAGGCTAAAATGAGATATTTGAGGCTTGAAAATACAGAATTAGGTTCTAAACGCTAGATGACCTATCCGGTCATCCCCAATTATTACGGGTAAAATTGTAAAACACATACTTCAGTTTTTTTTTAAAGGGAGTGCAAAGTCAAAAGCGAATAATTAAAAGTGAACGGAGAAAGTAGTAGGGTTTCTAATACAAATTAAATACAAGTCTAAATAAAAGCTATTGGATTTATTCGAACCCGTAACTGATACTCTTCCTCCTCCCAGTATAGTATTACATGCATAATATGAGTCTGATGAAAGTTTTCAGTTTCATTCAAGGACCATTTTTTTCATCCATTAGATACAACAGAATAACACTATGTGATAAATTATAAAGAATTCTATAAAATTGAATCTAACCATACTCATGCAATTTTCATTTCCAATAATTTGTCAAAGCAAAGGGAAACAAGGTAAGTAAAGAAGAGAAACGTTGGTTTTCTGCTCTCCAAATGATAGCATAAAGACGAATTAGGTTAGTAAAAATGTATGTAGAGCATAATACAATAAGGTAATGTTCCCAAATTGGACTATTTATTTGTAAATCAATTGTAACACCTAAATGCTTTTAGCATTTGATGTTTATCAATTACTTTTATTCAGCTAACCCAAGCATGTTGTAATTCGATTTTATGCATCAATGTGCAATAATGGCATGCGTTCTTATTTTAAACAAAATCTTTTATATGGACAATATAAAAAGGTGTCCCAATTAACGATACATGATAGAATTTTATTTAAAAAGGAATGAAAAGAAAAATATATTGTGGTATGATATAGGAGAATCTTCATGAATGAAAAGCTCTATGATAGAGTACAAATTTGTTTTTAAGGTTAGACAACTTAGTTTGAATTAATTTTTTTCTTTTTATTGTGTGTGGTGAGATTAATATTATTTTAACCTACATTAAATGGGAAGATGAAAATGAAACTTTCTATTTCACAATACCTGAACCTTATTAGCTCCTAGCCTTAGGACTGGTAGGTGTAATGGTTTTTTTACAAAGTCCAATTTGAGAAAATATACTGCAGTATGATAAAGGAGAATCATCATTAATGAAAAATCTTTAAGATAGAGTACAAATTTGTGTTTAGGGTTAGACACCTTATTATTGTCTGAATAATCAAATCAGAATTTTTGTGTGTGATAGAAATATTATTTTAACCCACATTAAGGGTGTGTTGGGTTTGAAGGAAAACATATTTTCTAGAAAATATTATAATTTTTTTTTTGTTTGGTTGGCTTAAATATTTTGGAAAATATTTTTTTCCAATTGGAGGAAAATGTTTTCCCTATCAAAAGAAGGGAAAACATTTTCCAAAACTATTTTCCAACCTTCCTCCCATTTCACATAAATATATTTTAGGCCTCTTATCAATGTTTGGCCACCATATCGATTGAGCCACCCCTAGCAACACATTAGTTCCTTTGGGTTTGTATGAATTTAGAAGAATAATTAAAATCTTGAAGAAAATAGAGTCATGAAAATGTTGGGTATTTGGGACCGGGGGGGGGGGTAGGGGTAGGGAGGGGGGTAGGGAGGAGGCGACAGTAAAACGAATAGGGGTAACGTTGGGGTAGGGGGGGGGGGAGGGGGTAGGAGGAAAAAACATATTTTCTACTCTAACCAAACAATAAAAAATATTTTTCTTCGTACCAAACACATCCTAAATGGGAGATGAAAATGAAATTTTGTATCTCACTACATTCTAGTACTATTGAAAATTTTACATTAGAATACTAGTATTTTTTCCATACAAAATATTGGAGATGTATATAAAAAGACTGGAATTAGTGACGAATTTTGTCGCTAATCGCTCGTAGGTAATAAAATTTTTTGATCATCTGTCGTTAATCTATCACTAAAAAAATTGGCGACCAATTTATTTATTTAATTATAGAATTTATCCGTCATTAATTCTTATTTTTTTAGCAAGGAAACACACTAGTGGTACTCTAAAACTTCTCTTTTTTTTTTTTTTTTTGGTCAAATAAAACTTCTCACCATTTCAGTGTTTACATCTATATGTACTGAAGCATTGCTTCCTCCAATACTTTTCATATTTCATACGACTTAAAATATTGGAGGCATAGCTTCGTCATTAAAATCATTGGAACCCAATAGGAACATCACATGCACTAATATTTCATCCCCGTTAAAATCACTAATTAAAATATCTTTTTAATTGTTTTCATAACATCATCTGATATCCCTTTGATTCTCCAATCTCCCTTCAATTTTTGTCTCACCTTTTTGCTTTCAGCAGATTTCCCCC